>NC_141762.1:25994846-26328180 GCF_982258835.1 Parasteatoda tepidariorum
TTTTTTATTGAAATGTTATACTTCAGGATTAAACATAAAGAAAATTTAGTCACTTGTCCCTTGAATCAGTGACGAACGATTTCAGAAGTTCATGCAGACTTTCACTTGTCACACTATTGATTTAAAAAAAAGAAAAATACTTGAAAAAAAATACAAAACAATAATTTAACATGACGAATACGATGTCAGAAGTGCTACTTTTACGCAGATTCACAGTATTTAATTTTTTTTTTCTCCTGATTTTTCAATTTAAACTTTACAATTGTTAAATAACCTGTTGTGTGAATGTATCTTATTTATCCTACTTAGTGTGCTGTTTCTGAATCTCTTTATTCAGTTTATTACAATTAATAGTTCGATGTACACAGAAACTTTAAAAATGATAAACTAATTTTCAAATTGATTTTCTTAAGAAAAAATTTATGTTGTTGCCTTCAAAATTAGTGAAACACTTTAATTAAAAATATTAAAGAAAATTTCAGTTTTAAGAATCCGAACTTTTCAGACTAGCTCTTAGTGAGAATTTTAATTTTCATGAGTAATGTCATTTTGAAACAACTGACAGTTGTTACCATGGAAATATTTTTTTTTCTCTTTTTCATAACTGCTGTGTCATGTCTACAATATTTAGATTTTTGTAAATTGCTTTTAAAAAATGTAAAGAAAGTGAAGTCAAAATTTTATTATATTTTAATAAACAGATTATATTTACCAAGTAGCACATTATACTAAAAATTAAAGGTAAAATGAAAGTTATTAAAGTGTTATGTTTAAGAAATAACAGGTAATGTCTATTATTTATAATTATGATAAGAAATGCAACTTTGTGACCAAACAGCATATAATCCCATTTCATTTGATTGATGGTGATCAGTCACTGGATGAATGTATTACTATTACTATGTATAGTAATACATTCATCCAGTATGTATTACTATACATATTACTATGGATGAATGTATTACTATTAGTCTAATTACTATTGTAAAACAAATTTTTGTGGCCCAAGAGAAACAGACCACCATGAATTTCAATCCCTAAATTTAGTATAAATGGTTTTATCTATCTTATTCAGTAGTCATTGTAAATATATTTATAAATTGCTTAATTTTCTGAAAATTTTATTTTAGGATAAAGTGTCTGAGGGACGAGCTTGTTCAAACTTAGGTATTGTTTATCAGCTGCTCGGGGATTTCGATGCTGCTCACAAACTTCATCAGGCTCATTTGAATATTGCTAGAGCATTAGGGGACAAGGCTGGAATGGGACGAGCCTATGGAAACATAGGCAATGCCTACAGTGCAATGGGACGTTATGAACAAGCTATTAAGTTCCATAAACAGGAGCTAACTATTTCTAAAGAAGTCAATGATAGAAGTGCTGAGGCATCAACTCATGGTAACCTGGCAGTTGCTTATCAGGCCTTAGGTATGCATGAAATGGCATTATTGCATTATCACAGCCACTTGAACATTGCTCAAGAATTAAAAGACACTGCGGGAGAGGCTTGTGCCCTTTGCAATCTTGGAAACTGCCATAGCTCTAGGGGAGAGTTTTCGCAAGCTGTTCCTTATTACGAAAGTTTTTTGCGTTTGTGCCAAGAAATCAGTGATGCTGAGGGTGAAGCTAAAGCATGCCATTTTTTGGGATATGCTCACTACTGTCTGGGAAACTATAAAGTATGAAGTTAATTTTTTCTTTTTTATCTTTAGTCATGTTAAAAATAATTAAACAATTTTTTTCACATCTTTTGTGTTGATCATTTATGCAAGTTGTTGTCAATAATAATAATGTGCAGTAATTGCAAATTTCATTTCATTTTGTAATTGAAGAATTCAAGTTTTTCTACATTATATATAGTTTTATTTATTTATTTAAAAAAAAGAGGCTTGAGGAAGGAATCTAACTTTTTTTTTAAATTTTTGACAAAGCACGGATCTGGCTAAGTTTTTCTGAGAGGTACCTATTTTGTGAAAATTTAAGCAGAATTTGTGAAAATTCAAAATTATATTAAAAAACACACAAAAATATGGATTTATTGTTTCCTACAAGATTCAAAAATAAAATTTTAGGAAAAAGTATTTTGTGAAACTACCGTTTTTCCTTAAGCTGAATTTGTGAAGTTACCGCTAAACGGTAGTAAATTTGGCCTGGACAGACCGCTGCAAAATCAGACTAAATTTCTTAACTTGCTGTTTCAGCTGAAAAATTATAACTGCGCTTATTAATTGAATTAACATTTTGAATTTAGGCAAGTTTTTACAGAAATATTTTCTCAATACATAATTTTTAAAATTGAATGACAAAGAAAAATAGTGGTTTTTCGGCAGAAAAAAACATCAAGTGCCGAGATTTTTTTGGTGTAGCAAACCTGCAGTTAATTAGAACCTCTCTGTATATTGCATGGGGTGGGGAGAAATTTTTCTTCACCAGTTTTATTGCATATATTTTTTTTTACAATACTGATTTGATGCTATAAATTATTCTGTAACACTAATGTGTACTGCCTAAATTTTATTTTAATTCTATCACTAAATTGCAATTTTAATATTTATAGGATGCAATACATTATTATGAGCAAGACCTGGAATTAGCAAAAGATTTACAAGATCGGTTGAGCATGGGTCGAGCATACTGTAACTTAGGGTTATCACATTTAGCTTTGGGAAATTTCCAAGCTGCTCTTGAGTGTCAAAGATATTTCCTGGCTGTGGCGCAAATGATGAAACATCTTCAAGTAAGTAATGATATGGTTTTTAAAATCCTGTTTATATGTTACCTGTTGGATTCCTCTGAAATTTTAATCCAATTTTATTTTCCTTTTCAATCATCCCACCTGGACTCCTAGATTTTTCATTCTGGAAGTTCCGCTTCTTTATGTTTCAGATTAATTGAACTAGAAGTTTATAATGACATTTATGTTTTACAGTAATAGTTAAATTAGAAAAAATTATTCTTGTCAATTATTACTTTATTTTTTTTATTCTAGAATATGTTAAAAACTTCTGGCTCTTATGTATATGTAACTCATAAAATGTAAGAAACAAACACAATTGCTTATGTGAGTTCCTCTATCATTTATTAGGAATAAAATAACTTATTGTCAACTCTATTGTCACATATATTTTATAGACTGGTATTGTTATGTAAAATTTTTGGCAATGTGTTAATTTATCATAATTGTTAAACCATTATTTATCAGAAAAGGCAAACAATTAAATTGTAGTATTTCATGTAGTATGTATTAAGTAAACATTCAAAATAAAAAAGTAAAAATAAAATATTCTGTTTGCCCTTAATAGGGAAAGTTTCGAGCTCTTGGAAACTTGGGTGATGTTTTAATGAAGATGAAAGATCCAAGTCAAGCTGTTAAAGTTTATCAAAAGCAGTTGATTCTTTCCAAACAGAGTGGTGATAGGGCTCTTGAAGCCGTGGCTTATGGTGCTCTAGGCTTATGTCATCGACAAATGCAGTGTTTTGATAAAGCATTGGGATATCACACTCAGGTTAGAGCTATTGTTTTCAATACTAAAAAGCAATGAAAATATTATAAATCATACTTTTTCATGTTGAATAAGTACATTTTTGAATTTGTAGTAAACATTTTTCTTTTCTTTTTAGGAGCTTACACTTAGACAGGAGTTGAATGACGTCAGAGGTGAATGCAAAGCTCATGGTCATTTAGGAGCAGTTCATATGTCTCTCGGTAATTACACTAATGCCATGAAATGCTATGAAGAGCAATTAGAACGTGCTAAAGAACTAAGGGATTGTGCTTTAGAAACTCAAGCCTTGGGGAACTTAGGAATATCTCGATTAAACATGGGTCACTTTGAAGATGCTATTGGGTATTTTGAGCAGCAACTTGCATTGCTTGAACAGGTATACAGTTCTTAGGTGTTATTGTGATTTCTTAAAATTTCATATTATTTAGCATAAGACATATTAAAGGCCTACTCTAAGGATTTCGAATTATTGTCTAAATATCAAAAGAATAGAATTAGCCGATTTTCAAAGTTCTTAGCCAATGGCAAAACTTAAAAAAAAATTTATGATTGATTTTTTTTCTGAAAAAAAAGAGCTTTAAATCTAGAGACATTCTGCAGTTGGGGAGGAGTAAATGAGAAAGGAATAGGTTTTATATCACACTAAATTACATATGCAACAGGTTGGTCATCCATGCTTTGTAGCAATGAAATTTTAAATTGTTCATGAATAATTTTGACATTATCTATAACCAACTAACCAAACTAGTTAAAACTATTCATTTATGCATTTTTCAGCTCTTCTATTTTTAGCTTTTATTATTTTTATTTGTTTCGTAACTGAAAATTTTGCCTTGAGAGTAAGGTATATCTTTCCCAAATGTGCAACCAGTAATTCAATAGCTTATAATTAAAAAAAATTTCTTTAGAGGTTGAAAGCTTTCCTAATTTCTTTAATACATTTTGCTTTTACTAATAATATATTTTTTTTTCTAATTTAGATTGTATGTTCAGTACCAAAAAGGTGTGTAGTCGTATTTACCTTTATTTATTTATATTTTTCAGCTGGGTAATAATAATGCCCTTATAGACAAGGGAAGAGCCTATGGTAATCTAGGTGACTGCTATGATGCTCTGGGAGATTTTGAAGAAGCAATCAAGTGTCACGAACAGTATTTAGCTATCGCCTTGAAAGGACAGTCGTTAAGAGATCAAGAAAGATCTTACAGGGGGCTTGGAAACTCTCATCGCTGCATTGGAAATTTACAACAAGCTCTGGTATGTATTTTTAAATATCCTGAGAATTAATGATTGCATTTAGTTTGGAGATGTTCTTTTCATAAGTTGTTTTACTTTGTGGATTGAAGATAACATTTATTAAATTCAAAAATATATCTTAATATATTTGAATCTACAAAAATATTCAATCTAAAATATCTTTTTAAATGGAAGGACAAATCTTTTTACATATAATAAGCAATTAGAAATGTGGTGGGAAAAAAATACAAGCAGGGGCAGAAAAGTTCAGGCACATGGTTTATTTTACCATGTTAGTTGTTCAAGAAAGCATCAAAATCTCTCTCTAAACCATAGCGTTTCACCTTTAGTCATAGGGATTTCTTAGGTGAAAGTGCTGCAAAATTCCCAATTATGTCATAATCATGCAAAATAGAGGGGGAATTAACACTTAAATGGTTCTCTTTATTTTGGTCAAGTCGATCTGTACTTCCTTAAATGAAAAATTTTTTATGATGATTATTTCTGAGAAATGCAAGCGCGTAAGCTGTTCTTACAGAAAACGAATTTATTATCATGAGATAGGAATTTTTTTATTAGTATGAGATAGGTTTTTGTTCTAGATAATGAAGGGGAAAAAAAAGATTTTATACTAAAAATTAATATAAAAATAACTTGTTGGTGGTTTTTCTAATGCATTCATCTATTCATATAAATTATGTGTATATTTATTTATAAAGAATTTTCTAGAAAACCCAAATAATTTGCACATTGTTGTTAAACATATGCTTGGGGAGTTCGTTTATTCTCGGGTGAGTGAGATAATAAAAGAAAAATATATGCTTGAATTGAAAGTTGATTAAACAAGGCTTATATTAACTATGCTATTGGTAAAATCATGCTTGATAAGTTTATTCTTGATGGAAAAAAAAAGAAAGAAAGTAAATAAATGAATTCTGAGCTTTATTTAAAGCTGCTGTAAGTATATGTAATCCATATTGCCATTTAAAAATAAATGTTGATTTTGAAATTAAGAATATTTAAAAAAAAATTGTCTAAAATATGATAAGTTTTTGTTCTAGTTTTGTGCATTTTTAAAAGCTAACTTTTATGATCCATAATTTTTTTTTTTTTTCAAATAATAGTTCTGTAAAATGTATTTATGTTAGATATTTATTTTTAGTTTAGTTTTAAACAAAATAGAGATGAGACTGAGAAATTTTTAAAAAAATATATATATTTTTATGAAATGTATCATAAAGTAATATGAGTTATTGTCATGATATTGATTTCAATTTAAATACATTTTTTGTCAAAATTTTTATACCCAATATTTTTTTCTTCTCTTAATAGGTTTGCTTTGAAAAACGCTTAGTTGTTTCTCATGAGCTTGGAAATATTAGCGCTAAAGCTGCTGCTTATGGTGAGCTTGGGGGCATTCACAGTAGCTTAGGTAATTTTGAACAAGCAATTGCATGTCTTGAGCATCAATTAAACTTAGCAAGAGAGATGTCAGATCGTGGGGCTGAGGCAGATGCTGCGTGTGGTCTAGGAACTGTATATCAACAAATGGGTGATCACCAAAGAGCTTTGAAATACCATCAAATGGATCTCGACATTGCTGAAGAAACGAACAATATGGCAGGTCAAGGCAGAGCCTATGGAAACCTTGGAGTGGCCCATGAATCTCTTGGTAACTTTGAACAAGCTATCTTGTATCAAGAACAGCATCTGAGTATTGCTGCTCAGATAAATGACAAAGTTGCTAAGACATTAGCTTATAGTAGTCTAGGTAAGATAAAGATTTTTTATTATGGTTTAGTTATTTGAAATTTCTTTTTAGCTATATTACTTCAATCTTTGTATGAAAAACTACCCTGATTCAGCTATTATTTCAATTGATTTCAAAGAGTTATGACTTTACAGGAAATATTTATTTGGGTATTTTAACCCTAGGTGTATTAGTCCTGGCTTTTATTTAAACTTTAAGCTTGTGCCTTGCCTGATACAAAGTGATGATTTTCTTCATATTATTCAACAAGAAAGTAGTGTGTAGCAGTAAAATGTCAGTGTAATTTTAACCGAAAGGCTCAACGTCTTGAGAGTTGAAACAATAAATACTAAATTGCATTTGTTAAAGAAAAAATTACAATCGATTTCCATACTATAATTCAATTGTAAAAGAGAAAAAAACAAGTTTTGCTTAAGATTAATGGTAATTGATATGACAGATAATCACACATTATAATTTATTTATTTATGGGATTATGTTTTTTATTCAATAGGTAAGATGTGTTTAATTTCAAAAGCGGTGTGTTAAGAAAATATTTTTGTCTCATTTTTTTTTCAATAATTGATTTAGATTTTCATTTTATTTCTAATAAAAAAAATCCTATATGTTTATAATTAATTTCCTTGAAATTTTTTTAATTCTATTGAAGCTTGAAAGAATTAAATTAGAAGACTCAATATAATTCTAAATAACTCATTCTACTATAGGAAGGGTTCATCATGCTTTGGGAAATACTCCTCAAGCTGTAGCTTACCTGCAACAAGGACTTTTAATTGCTGAACAACTAGGTAGGCGAGAAGACGAGGCTAGACTGCGACATAGATTAGGTCTTGCATTATGGGGTAATGATGACCTGGAAGGTGCTCAACAACAGTTATACCGGGCCACCGACTTATTTGAAAGTATCAGAAGAGAAGCACGGGGAACCAGTGATTATAAATTGTCGCTGTTTGATTTGCAAACTGCCTCTTATCAAGCATTACAGGTAGGAAATATGTTTCAAAATATTAAATACTGTCAATATCTGTATGTTCTATTACTTATTTAACTTGTATTTTGCTGCCATGCTGAAATATGAATAAGATATTTCCTCACATTTAAGAACTAAATTATTATCGAATTTAATCTATTTCTCAATAATTAAAAATCACAGGTTTTACACAGATTTTATTGTAAATCTAGTTGTTTCCCGATCACTTTTTCCACAGTAATTGATTCCTCAAGATTTTTAAAAAAAATTTAGTACACTATAGTATGCTAATTTTGAATTTAAGTAATCACTTTTTGATTCACTTTATTTTTGCTGATTTCATAATTGACGATCCTGTTTTTGTTCTACGATGTTATTACAACAAATAAATTTCTAAACTATCATCTAAGTAACCTCTTTTTGATACAGTTTTGTGCCCATTTTATTGTAAATCCAAATTCTTTTTCCTCCATTATTTCGTTTAGCGTTACGCATTTCCACAATCTATTTAAAACTCGGATATTTTAATCGAATGTTACTATATGAAAAAATTGAAAAGTAGAGGAAAACATGAATATTTAAACTACTTAAAAATTTTTGTAGCTTATGAGATTTTTTTAAAGAAAAAACTAAAAAGAAAAATCTCTAATAATTCAAGAAATAGAAATAATATCTGAAGTATGATACCAAATGAATATTAAATCTTATTTTATACTATAATGGTTTTGTTTTAAAGTTTCATTTTTATTTAAATTTAATAAATTTCCTTTACTTAAAGTATTAAATTTGAATTTATATTACTCATTAAAATATGTATTTATTTATACTTTCCTTCTGTTAGCATTTCAGTATTCTTTTCTATTTAATTAGAATTTATTTTAATATGGACTTTTGTGTTACCTGATATGATTTTTTTTTCTTAATTTCTTTTCCCCAGTATTTATTTATTTATATATATATATATATATATATATATATATATATATATATATATATATATATATATATATATATATATATATATATATATATATTGATACATAAATTTTTGATAAGGGAAAATTTTAAAAAAAAAGTATCAGTTTTTTCATTTTTGAATTTATTCTAATTATTAAAAGTATTTAATTTCGTCGATGGGTGTTTACTGATTAAAAGAAATTAGTGCTGATGACACTAATGTTTATAATAAAATTATCATATTTGCCGTCAATATGTCTAAATACGTGTGTGGTCCATCATTATTCTCTGCTGTGCGAGTGGCCGTTCACTCAAAAAGGTTGTGCACCCCTAATACAGTTATTATATTGTTGTACAAAGTGCTATTTTTCATAGTAGTAATATAAACATATATTTTCTTGTAGCGTGTTTTAGTTGGTTTAGGAAGATATCAGGAAGCTCTTGTAGTGGCAGAAAGAGGTAGAACAAGAGCATTTGTAGATCTCTTACTTGAAAGACAAACCAGTACCAGCCAAAGTATTTTGAATTTCAATCCAGCTAATGTTGAACAAATTTATGATATTGTTAGCAGACAGAAAGCAACAGTTTTGTATTATAGTATTGCTGCTGGTTATCTCTATACATGGCTTGTAGTACCTAATAAAGGTGAGTCTTATTATTATTTTCAATTTACTAATTTAAAAAGCTTTTTTTTCCTTGGTTTCTGCTAACACCATTTTTTATGCAATGTTAAAATTTACGAAAATTTTGTGTTTATGTTTTCTGTATAAAAATTTGTTTACAAAAAGATATCTCCCTATTGATTACTTAAAAAATGTATTTTGCCTTCTTTGTGTATTATTTTCATAAAAAATATTAAATTAAAATTACGAATATTTTTGAAATTCTTCTCTAATTTTAAATTTTTAAACTTTTGTTAAATCAGAAAAGCCTACGACAAATCTGACGATAGTCAAGTAAGCAGATTTGTGGTGTCGCTAGCATTAAAACTTGCAGGTAGCAGGTTTTTCAATTTTTAACCTGGATTAATTTATTTCTTCACATATGAATGCAGTATTTTTTAATATAATTAACAATCTTATAAACGCTTTGTTGAACAAGTTTACAATTTAGGGTCAATAAATTCCTGGAATGGTCACCTACATTAACCCAGATGTTCATTGGAGGAGAAATATTTTTTTCCAGAAGTTAGCAGCACTAGTAACTAAAGCAAACAGCTATCTGAAATTCATTTCCAGTTCTGTTGATAGTAGCTGCAGAGCATTTCTTGTAAAGCAAATTTTTCATTTGTCGAACTTGGAAATGTCGACTTTAGAGAAACTTGCAAGCATCAAATTCTGTGTTTTACTCAAGAAATCCCCTTCTGATAAGCTCAAGGTGATGGAGGAAGCATGTGGAAACCATGCCATGATAAAAACATAAAACCTTTTCATGAAGGTTGTGCGGCATCAACAACCCCTCCTCATCTGCAGATAAAAATGTTGAGCATGTTTGAGAAATTGTGTGTGCTGACAGACGAAAAACTATTGGTGCTATTGCCTCTGAACTTGGAATATCATATGGGAGTGTTCACAGCATTAATCATGATTGTTTGAACATGCATCTAAAACTGAAACAATTAACTAAACTTGAACTAAAACGTGAAGCAGTCATGGTTGTTTTATGCAATACAATTTTGCACTGAATAAGGTATTTTTCATTAATTTAATAAATTTTATTAATTATTCTTAGAACTCAGAATTTACATACAATTTTATTGATACTTGCAATTATATTGCATTTGAATTGTATGTAATTTTTATTAAATTTTTGTTCATTTGCAGGAATAGTGAAATTTCATGAAAGTAATATCAATGACATTGAAAATGAAAATGGTAATGAAACAAGTGTTGCTGTGCCTTCTGCTAGCTCATTATTAGAACAATATATAGTTCATGTAAGAGAAGCCCTCGGTGTTGATCTGCCTTCATCTCAAAATGGTGCTCTTAGTGAAACGGAGAGCGAAGCTGGTGATTTATGGAATCAGCAACTTGAAGAACTTGGTGATCGTTTAAATCAGGTATAACTAAGTTTTTTTTTTTTTTTTTAAACTCTAATGAGTTCTAAGCAAAACCTTCATTTAACTTTTACTAAAATCTAGTTTAGAAATGTATTTCTTGTACAATTCTTTTTTTTCTCTCTCTCTCTACATTATGAGTTTGCGACAAGTCTGTGGTTCTCTCCTTAGACCATGCAAGATTCATTCTGTCTTTTATCCCTTTAATGAGTCAATAAACTGAGTAACAAGCATACTTGGGGACTAAACAGTGAGTGTTTTGCTTTCAGCTGATCAACCAACTGTTCTTCTCTGGCACCCAAAAGCCCGAGGTCAAGATTACTGAACTCAGTAGGCCTTGGTTTTCTATAAGCTGTAGTATCACTTTTTTTTTTTTTTTTTTTTTTTTAAATATTTATTAAACATGCTGGTACTCTTACTACAGATAAAATTAATTAAATAAAAGAACTATTTAATCTGGATTTGATATGGGCCACATCAAATTTTTTTATTAGCCAACCTAAAAAGTGTTTATGAAATCAAAAAATTGATCTAACTTATAGTATAACTACCAACTTTCCTTACATCTTTAAAAGACTCTTTTTTTTAAAAAAATTTTTTAATTCTTTTACACAAAGGCATTTGTATTATAACTAGGCAGGTTTAATTATTAGTTTTTCAATTTTTTCTAGAAATAAATTTATTAGGGAAAAATTCTCAACACATGATGCTTTTTGTGCACCAAAAAAATCTTAACTATATGTTATTAGCTACTTTGCTTAAATATTATGTTTTTAATTTTTAAGGTAATTACATTTTCATCTTTATTTTTATTTACAGGAAAATGATAGAACTGGATTTTTAAGAATGGTCAATAGAAATCATCTTTTTAATAGCAGCAATTACAGCCTTAGCAGTCTTTTCAGTGTTGGCAGTCTAGGAGGTAGCATTGCCAGTGGACTAACTAGCAGACCGGGCAGTATGAGATCTCGTCGCTCTCAGTGGCAAGGACCTGCACCTTTGCACGCCCTTTATGATCTTTTGATCGCTCCCATTGAAGATTGCTTGCCAAGGGACCCAGATCTGCAAGAACTACTTCTTGTGCTTGATGGTGACCTGTACTTAGTTCCTTTTGCCATTTTAAAGAATGGTAGCTGTGATGAATACCTTTGTGAAAGGTTCAGTTTAACTGTTTTGCCATCCATCAGTGCCTTAAAAGCAAGCCAAAGGTCAAAAATAGTTCGACGAAATAACAGCAAAGATATATCTTCGGCTTTAGTGGTAGGTAATCCCAAAATTCCACCCATTGTATCAGAACAGTGGGGTTGGAATGACATTCCTCAGGCTGAGCAGGAAGCAAATTTAGTTGGAGAAATTTTATCTAGCAAGGCAATAACTGGAAATTGTGCGACTAAGGAATATATTTTGAGTCAGCTATCTCAGGCAGAGTGCATCCACTTTGCCACTCACATTTCCTGGAAACTTTCTGCAGTTGTGTTGTCTCCTGGAGAGTTCATGGAATCTTCAAGGCACTATCCTCATGGTTCACAGTCAGAAATGAGTCACGATAATAACGAATTTGCAGAGGAGCCTTCTTCAGAACTATCATCCACTGATTTACCACCGCTCTCTGAATTCCTTCTCACAGCTGCGGATATTTTGAATTTGAGACTGTCTGCACGCCTAGTGGTTATAAGTTCATGCCATACTAGAAATCATCATGGTCGAGCAAACTCTGATGGAGTCGTTGGTTTGACCAGGGCTCTTTTAGCTGCTGGAGCTCAGTGTGTTTTAGTTTCTTTGTGGCCTGTGCCTGACGCTGCAGTCAAGATTCTTCTGAGAACCTTTTATTCGGCTCTATTACAGGTAATAATGAAACTTTAATAACTTAGTTTATCTTCCCTCTCTAACTGTTTCAGAATTAATTTATTAGAAACCTAATATTATAGGACTATTTTATCTGATATTATAGGAAGTTCTATTCACTGTAAAAGCAGCTCCCATTCTTTAATGCTCTGAATCATTTGCTTTATATGTGTTTAGCTTACAGTTAATTTTTTGCTGTAAAATATAATGGAGTTGAAAAATAGTAATTAGAAAACCAATAAATAACTAATTGAAACAGTTAATTTCAATTTATTAGCTGGTTCAATATTTACTACTTTATCTTAAATCTAAATTTTGTAAATTAAATCTAATATATATAATAGTGTGATATGTACTATTGTATGAATGTAGTTCAAAAATAATCAAATTTCTATTACTAATTGTGTACCTAGCACCAGAATTGATAATTCTTTCATTATTCCTCTGCCCTAATATATTATAAAATATTTTCTTTAAAAAAAAAAGAAGAAAAACTTAGTTTAAAAAATAAAATAGTCTGTGAATAATCATACCTTGACAGCTTACATAACTTGACTACTCTTTTATTGTGTTTTATTGTTCTATTTCTTGTATTTATCGTTCTTGTTTTATGGAGTAAAAATATGTTATAGAAACAAAGACAAAGCATTGTACAATGTATTTAAAATTTGGATTTTTATGTCATTTCAGGGAAGCAAAGTAAGCTTAGCATTAGCTGAAGCAATGAGAACAATACAGAGCACAAAGCATTTTGCTCACCCAGCTAATTGGGCCAGCTTTGTTCTTGTTGGAAGTGATGTTCATCTTAGTAATCAAGTGGCTTTGATGGGACAAGCTTTATCTGACCTTTTGAAGACTCCTAAAGAATGCAGTGATGCTTTAAGAATTGTTTTACATTTGGTATGTTTATTGTCACGCTTTACATCTGCTCTGATATACTTTATCATTAGCGATTGTAAGTTATGTAATTGTGGACTGATGTTTCAAAAGATCCATTGCATAGTAAGGAAACAAAATGCATTAAGGCGAAATGATGCAATATAAATTCTGGTTACAAATTGCGGCTTAAGACACTCAATATGAAATGTGACATTTCAATAAATAATAAATATAAACTTCCTGTACTATTATACTGAAATCTTAAATTAAATAATATTGTACAAACCTCAAAGTATTATGCAAGTTTTAAGGGCATCGACTGTAGCCAACAATTTCCTTACATGCTTAGCAATTCCTTAAATTTGATTCAAATAAGCAAAAAAAAGATATATATAAACTATAATATTCTTAAATTAAGTGCCAAAGAAAACTACTGAGAGAAAAGTTACTGTGCTACAAAGGAATAAAAAGTTTTATAGTTACTGGTGTTTATTCGCTGTTGAAATTTATTTAGATCTATCTTCTCAAATCTAAAATTGCTGTTAATGTTTACATACTCTAGTGCTGCCTCTATATTTCCTATCCTACTTACTTGTCAGTAAAAATATGTAATTAAAGAAAATTTCAACAATAAATACATTTAAAAGGACAATTAAAAAGGGTAATTTTATTTTTCAACTGCATGTAAATTTATAGTAAAGAATCAGTAGCTTTTTTAGTATGATTAAGCTCTAACTCGTATGTTTGCAGGTTGAGAAATCCTTACAACGAATACACAGGGGGCACAAAAATGCTATGTACACAACTCAAGAAGCAATTGAGAAGCGAGTTGGGCTCGTAAATGGTTGGAAAGAATTACTCATATCAGTTGGATTTCGTTTTGAACCTGCTTCAAATGGCTCACCTGCATCTGTGTTTTTCCCTCAATCTGATCCTGGAGAAAGACTCACTCAGTGCAGTGCTAGTTTACAAGCTCTTTTAGGTATTTATTAACTCTCATTATTCCTCTATCAGATATTTATTTTATTTTTTAAAATTGATTATTTATGAACGGTAATTTCATTTTACTATGTCACATATTATTGAATTGTGCAAAAAGTATTTTTATGATTCTCATTGTTGTTCAATACAGTCTTAGCTTGCTTGTAGTAGGAGTGAGGAAATTGACTTGTTAAATTTAAGTCAGTGAAAGTCTTAACAAATTTGTCTTTAATAAATTTGGCCAGTAATGTGAACACAGAATCTTTGTGTAACAAAATCTTTTTTTAGCTATTGCGATTACCACCTGTAATTGAACTAGAACGATTCAAGCAAGAAGGGGAAATTCCTGTCGTTCATTAAGGTGGGTAGGTGGAGGAGAAAAATACATTTCCTCCTTATTTGTCATTCAAGTTGAGAGCGGGGAAGTGACAAATTCTTATTTTCTCTCTGATCATATATCAAGCATAAAGGCGCGGCATGTTGATTGTGTTCTCTTAATTTTTTCTTGTGTGACTGAAAGTGACTCCACGTTAACGTTTGCTGTGTTTACCCTTTTTCACAGTATTTCTTCTTTCCCTAACACACTGATAAAAAAGTTCTAGGAAATGCCTCTTTTACTAGCCAGCTGCATAGGAAAAAAAGGGAGGGGACTCAGTGCTCTTTTGAAAACAAATCTCCCTCCTTTCCTGCATTCCAGAGGAGGAGTGTTACTAACGGTCACTCGACGGTCTTGGTTAATCTTCTCTACCTCTTTCTGGTGATTTATGGCTTCAATGCATAAATCACTAAAACTAAACTCAGTGGCACGACAGCTCATAGAGGGCCAAAGCCTACTTTGCCCATCTCAGTTTTCGGGGGTGCAGGAGCAGATGTTCCGGTTAGGTGGTCAGCCAAACGCGAAAACCCCAGTGTTTAGTTCCCAAGCATGCTTGGTACTCATGTATCGACCCACTGAAGGGATGAAAGGTGTCAAAATCAAAAGACCTTTTTTTTTTAAGAGAGGGGAGGATGAAGAGATGTTTGTTTATTTCGATTGTTAAAAAATGTCCGGGAAATCGACCCTTCTGGAAAAGGGACGTCCGGATATGGGACGTTGCACTGTAATGGGATTTGTTAAACTAAGGGAGTCTAACAATAAACGAGTTTCATCCCATTTTAAAATGTATGTCTTTTTTTGTCATTTAATATAACAGTTGATAAAAGTATCTTTATTTTTATGGAAACAAATGTATTAAATTGCTAAACTGTTTACATATTTTAAATTTTTCCTCCTCAAAGGTCTGTCACCTGTTTCTCTGTGTGCACTCTCCAAATTGTTGTGCAGTCCTGAATATGCAGATGATATTATTCAATTGGTAAGTACTAATTTCAGTTTCATTAAGTGCTTAAAATTGAATAAATGCATATTATGAAAAAATATTTTATTTGCTTAATCCCTATTTTCTATACGTATTCATATTTATTCAATTTTATTCAAATCAAAATTTTTTTAATTGCTTGTAATTTTTTATATGAAAATTAAGGGTATAGCAATTAAGTTCAATAAAGTCACCCATATATTTTTTTAGAATAAAAGTAAACTTATTGGTTGTACGGCAATTAAACTAAGATTAATTAGAAATTAAGCTGCATTTAAACTTAGTTCTGTAGAGAAGAGTGTTCTTTGTAAGCTGGAAGTTATATTTTATTCAACTAGAACAACATCAATAGTGTTTTATTAGCACTTTTTGTATTTGTGACAGTAATTACACAGAAGTGGGGGAGGGAGTATATGCAAAGTTATGTGTAGAACAAGATATACGAATTATTTTAAGAATATTGATTATAAATATTCAAGTAAACAGTCATACTCAGAATCAGGGTTGGGTTTTTGCCATCAACAACTGGTTTTTGACATGACAGTGGTAAAAACCGTGTTTTTACCGGTAAAAACCGTCAAAAACCTACTGCTTTTTTAAATTTATGGCATATAGCGAACAATACATTATTTTCACATACTTGCCTTTATAAATGAATGTTGTAAATGATTGCTATTGATTTTGCAACTATATACATGTATTCTTATAGAAGGATATACACTCATACAGAAATATTGTAATCCTACTTATTGAAAATAGCAATACTTACTTTTATCATTATAGCTTGATTTGCAACGGATTCAAAATTTTGCACTTCTTAATTGTTAGAAATAAAGAAACAAACAAAACAGCTTGGAACTATTAATAAATTCAAGAACTAAAAAGAAGAATTCAAAATTTGGCATTTCTTAAATATTAGAAATAAGCTAAACAAAACTTGTAACTGCTAACAAACTAAGTCAAGAATTACTGCTATTTTGTCAAGTTAAAAACTTTTATTCAGTTAAAAAAGCACATTAAGCAAAACTTAATTACAAACAAAATTACATGTTCAGTAGTCAGGGTTACTGTGCTGAAGCATACGATAGCAAGTGACTAATTTTGCGCATTTTTCATTGCCCAGTCGATTTATGAGTTTAGTATGGATGAGTCCAAAATTCGAGAAGATACAAAAAAATTTTACCAAATACTTATCAATTATTTTACCAAATACTCAAAATTATTTCACCAAAACTATGGGTTTTTGACATGACGGTAAAAACCGTCATGTGTCAAAAACTTGCCAACCCTGCTCAGAATGTGTATGCATTTATTTCTGTAACACTTTCATATTATTAAATCTAAAAAAATTCAGAAATGTGTTTTTCCTATATCTTATTTTTTTTTAAATATAATTTCGGTACAAAATGTGTCTGATGCATATTCTTTCTATTCCTTGTATTTTATGCAAAACAGACCATTAAATAATGAAAATAAATATTTTAATGAGAAATGTTGCCTAAGATGCAAAAGTTAACGAATTAAGAAAATAACCCGTATATATGCTTGCATGTACTCTGGTAAAATAAAAATGGAACACCTGAACAGTTTTTAATCTAGTAGTTAGATTTTCTTGTTCAATCTTCATAGTTCAAGGGTCTGAACAAAATCATTTAATTTAATTGGTAAAATAAAATAGTATTTTATTTGGAACTATCTCTGGGTAATTAGTTTTTATAATTGTGTTCAAAAAATGTTACATTTGCTTAAATAGCTTCACAAATATTGGGAGATAATTAAAAAAAAAGGGAAAATTAACAGTAGGCCCTAACATTTTACTGTGCTCCTACCTAAACTATCAAATAAGTAAAGAAATTTTTCCTGGCTATAAAGCATATAATTTTTTTATTAACATGCTTATGTTTATCAAGAAATTGTTTAGATAAAATCGCCAAACTTTTATTTTTATATGTCATCAGCTCTGAAATAATCGACAATTGTTTTCCCTTTTCTGTAGATTCGTCAATTTATGTCACAGTTTCTTCATAAGGAGCAAGAAATCGATAACATTGAATGCTCTGTCAATGTGCGGCTATGGAGTATCCCTGGATGTCATGAACTATTGGCTTCATTAGGTTATTTTTTATTTTTAGTTTTCAGATATTAGTTTTTTTCCAATAAAATTGTTATACATATGTATGCTTAATATTTCCTATTTTTTGATAATATAGTCATACTAAAGCAAATGATATTATAATAATACTTAATACATTAATTTAAGTTTTGTTTTAGTATTCTTGATTGTTGTTGAATATTTTTTAGACATTTTTTTATGCTCTTGGTTTCTCATATTCTTAAATAAATATTTATTTGTTTACAGGTTTTGATCTAATGGAAGTAGGACGAGATGAGGTTATGCTTAGAACTGGAAAACAGGCTAACAAAAGAACCATCCAGTTTGCGTTACAAGCATTGTTAGCAGTTTTTGGTAAGATTCAATGTTTACTATAATTTCAGTTACATTTTCCCCTCACTGGTTTTAATAAAGTATTTTTTGTTTTTTGAGTAGTTTTACGAAAATTTTTAAAACAATTAGAAACTGACCTTAAGTGATCATTTTTTATATGATGTATTTATTTATTTTTTCCAAAAAAATTTCTTTAAAACAGTTTTTGTAAGCAATATTAGAGATCTGTGACAGATTAATCAATTTTATTTCAGAAAATATTGCACTGTAAGCAGGGTTGGCTTTTTGAAGGCCGAAACTGGTTTTTACCATGCCAGTGGCAGAAACTGGTCATAACCGGTAAAAACCGGCAAAAACTTTTTAAAAAACGTCTATATTAGTTCTAGTAATTGCTTAATGACATTTTGTTTAAGTAAACTGAAAAATGAATTAAGTAAAGAGAATCTTATGGCTGTTAATAATAAAGAAGTGATATACATATTTAAACAGGCAGTGACTGATTATCATTTGCTAGCTTATATGCTGCATCCAAAGTATTTGGGATTGAAATTATCATGTGCTCAAGAAGAAAGTGCCAGAATTTTACTCGCCAATATTAACCCAAATTTATTACCTTATGTCATAACTTTGCAAAACAAATCGGCCCCATTTCCTGAAATTTATTTTTCCAGTCAGTCTTGACAACTACCCCAGCTGCTACATGGTGGTCCAGTTTTAAAAAATATGCAATAGATGAAAGTTTCACAAATCTTGCTTGTTCCTTGATGGCAATGCCTGCTAGTTCTGCTGAACTAGAGAGAATCTTCTCAAATTTCTCGTTCATGCATAGCAAATTGAGAAATTGTTTAGGTTTAGAAACTGCATCAAAACTTGTCTTTTGTTATAGATTACTGCTGAGTGCAAACAATATAATATTTGATTTTGAATCGGGATAATTTTGTAAATAAATTGTACTTTGTTTAACATTTAATTGTTTTTTCTATGAATTATCCATTGTATGTCATTTTCTGAATTTATGCCAAGTTTCTGCCACAAATGTGGCAGGAAAGGGTTTCTGCCATGCCAGTTTTTACCGGTTTCTACCAGTGGTTTTAACCACCTAGGCAGAAACTTGCCAACCTTGGCTGTAAGTCAGAATTCAGATTCTCTGATGAGAAAGTTTTAATTAAAAAAAATTTATTCTCTTGAAATCCTGATATTTCTTTTTTAATAAAATTTTTGTATAATGGCTCATAAAATAAATAAAACCTGCATACATAGACTTTTATTAATTTTCCAGGCTCTCTTTAATTTTTTATTTTAGGCAAATTTATATTTTTGCAACAAAAACAATTTGCTTTAAAGTTAGTATACACTTTTCAATTAATTTTTAATTCTCATTGTATACAAGTAATAAAAAATCTGCTTATTAAAACTGCTTATATGTACAGTACAGAACCCGTTATCCGGAAATCGGAAAACCAAAAAACCGGAACGAAATTCAATACATTTTCCCGGCATTTTTTTAAAATTTTTTTTTTTTTTTCTCATTAGATTTTTCTTTCTTGTTAGAAAGATGTTTACCTTACCATCATTTTGGAAATAATCAGTAGTGTATTCATCGTTTTTTCTTTTTTTTAAGATTATTTCCAAACATTTTTTTTTTAGTTGGGTTTAACAATAAAAAAAACGGCTTTTTGTAGATTTTCGGAGAACCGGAAAAATCAGTTAACCGGAATAGCGATGGTCCCGATCGTTCCGGATAATCGGTTCCCTACTGTATTTATTTCAAACCAGTAGTTCTTTCATCTTCTAAATAAGATTGTTAAGTTCAAGTTTTATCCAAACATTGACCTGAAGGAGATTTTGCTTAATAATAATTTAGACGAAACACTTTTATTAAGATTGCAGTTAAAATCAAGTTACTTGTAAAATAAGAATTGTATTTTATAAAATAGAGCTGCACAACCTGTGTCCCACCAACTCTTGAAGTGTGCTCGTCGGAAGCATCTCAACACAATGAAAAGATATTTATTTATTTATTGAAAAATATTGAATCTCCTATTTAAGTAATCACTTTTTGAGACTCAATTTTCTCAAGATTCCATCATAAATCTACGTGATCTTCGATTACTTTTTTGACAGTTATTGCCTTGGAATTACACATGATTTTAAATAATAAATCATTTTTTATACAATGTGCGCAGTTTTCGAAATTTGAGTTATCTCTTTTTGACTTAATTCTTTTTTACCATCATAAATCCTGGCGATGCTTCAATAATTTTTCATGAACTTTGTACTTCTAATTCCCGCCTGGCTTTTAAATTTCTGTAACATTAATTATGACTTGTGATTTTGGAATTGTACATTTAAATAATCACTTTTTGATTGACTTACTAATAATAAGTAAATCTAAGTGTTTTTCCTTTTAGTACAATATTATTAATAAATTTGAGTTTCGAATTACGTATTTAAATAAATACTTTTTTCTGAGCTGATTGCATCATAAATTTGAATTACTTTTGATCGTTTTTTAGCAGTTGTTATGCATTTCCACATGGTTTAAAAAATTGCTATATTTCAATACATAATTACGACTCAAGAGTTTGGAATTGCGCATAAAAATAATGACTCTTCATTGCACTTTATTTGTGTTAATTTCATCAGAAATTTAGATTTTTTTCTTTCTCTAAGTTATTACACTTTTCCATTTAATTTAAGAGATCCTGACATTTTAACTACAGTATTATTAAAACATGCGGGTTTCTAAATTATATTTAATTATGCTCATTTCATCATAAATCCTATCCATATTGTTGTAATACGCAAAATTCAAAAAGTGAAGAAATTCGCGAAATTTTTATTGCTTACTGTTTTTTATTTTCTTTCACTTTTTTGCAACTAAACCTCTAATACTTCACTGTATATAAATATCCTTAGTTAAAGTATATTCCCTTCTCAAAATTATTTTTGCTGTTTGATGGTTTTGTTCTTATCTAAATTTATATTGCTGAATAAAATATTTATTTTTTGTGATGTGATAAAAAAAATCATGCTTTGATATCTGCAAAGATATCATTAAGTTGACTCATAGTGCTTAGAATCTTGAAGGAAAAAAAAGTCAATATATAATGATAAACTATGTAACAAAAATTACTTATTTTTCAATTTACAGATACTCAAGAAGCTGCTAAAAGCTTGACCCTAGAAGATTCAAGCTCTTTAGAAAGTCTTGATAGTGAGCCAAGTGATACTAGAACAACTTCTCCACCTCCAACAACTGCACCAACTCTTGCTTATCCTGCTTGGCGTCCTGTGCTTGGGAATCAAATCTTAGGCAGAAGCAGCACTGGAGCTTTTAGCACTTATGCAAGAACTCGTGATGAACCCGATGGCCGAACTGCTACAATGGGAAGCGATCAAAAAGGAAGAGAAAGTGACACGTTTACACCCAGTCCTGTTGACACTATGAAACCATACATGCGTGGGCAGAAACATTCACCACAACCTGGGCCTCATTTGGCCATTAATTTATCCCATCAGAGTAAAATCCGTTCTATGTACAATGATAGTCCAGCAAGTGATAATAATGCTACTCGTCCAAACAGTTCCTCTTCAGCTAGCTCTGTAACTGATTGGGAGTCTGGGCAGTCGACAGTGCGTAGACAAATTAGTTCAAGAGATGTGGATGCTATGTCTTTAAAAGAAAATCGAAATGTGCCTTATGAAGATTTAAAGAAGAATTCGTGCAATGCTTTGAGTGATCCGTCCAAATTATCGTCTATCTTAACGAGTAATAATATAGAACTTTCACAATCTTCTCAATCGAATTCCGAATTTGACTTCTCCGGTAGCAATTGTGATTTAGGAAATCTCCAGTCGCAGATTCAAAATTTTAATTTGTCTTCAATGAGTATGAAAAGTGATATGAAAAAGAAGTCCTGCATGTTTTCCTCAGTTGTAAATAAAACTATGAGCAAAGATTTTTGTAAAAAAGGAATATCAAGGCTGGATCATGACAGAAGTTACTACAGGAAAGCTAGCACATTAGGCCATGTTGTTGAAACTAAAGCTCAAATTCACCAAATAGATACTTCTAATAAATCTTACCCATCTAGTGAAACAGGTATCTATGCTCCTTGTCTTGAAGGTAAGACGCAGGAAAATATTGATATACTTGAAATTCGTGCCCCTCCTACAATCGGTGTTAATCCTCGTGAAAGATCATTATATGTTCCTCAAGCCTTTCATAATAGCTTAACTGGAAGGAAGCAAAATAGCAATAAACAAGCCGTGAACACCCAGTTGAGACACTTAAGCCAAGAATTGCCTATATCTGATGTGTACCATGATAGAAATGTAGGTTTGGGATTAGCTCCATCTCTCTCAAAAATCTTAGCTGCAGACAATGCAGCATTGAATGATGATCAGCTTGTTGAGAGAGACAATTTATTTCCAAGAACTATGAACATGAACGGAAATCAAAAACTCCCTCGTCAGAAACCCCCTTTGCCGCCAAAACGTATTCCTTTGCCATATAACCATTCTCACACTGATCATCGAACTTCTGTGAACGAAGCATCTCAGAAAGCAAACCTGTCGGTAAACGGTGAAAGTTCTGTAAATCACGGTGTGAGAGGGGAGGGTGATGGTGGCTCTTTTACTGACTTGAGTTGCCCCAGTCAAGTTCAAGACCTTTTCCCTCCTTCGTTAAAAACATTCTCTTCCTTTCTGAATAATATTGAAGATGTACTTCCGAACACTGAAGTCTCCAAGAAACCACATTTGGACATTTCTGAAAGTGCTTCTGGATTCAAAGTCAACCCTCTCAGTTTACACGATTCATCTGTAGAAATAAAAAGCCATAAAGTGGATGGTGGCAAATTAGGCTACTATAAGAATGACTCAGATTCCGCTAATGTCCTACAAAAAGATGGTTGGACATTGGATACCAATAGAAATCTTTGCACTAGTTCTACAACATCGGATACAGAAGGTAGTGATATTGACAATTCTCCAAAAAATGTTTCCACTGTAAAAAGAAATCCTAAACATGTTATATCCTCTCGAAGTAAAGTTCCTGAAAATCCATCCTGAGTCTTGGACGTACATAGCTTGCATTTTGTTGATACATTTTTGATATGTTCATTGTTAAATTTGTACATAATATGTATTTTCTATGAAGCTCCTTTACAGGCTTGTTTACAACTTTTGTTTTTTTGTAACATGAAATGTTTTTACTTTTTTATCTTGTTGTAAAATACACTATTGTTGAGATGTTCTTCCAATATTGTAATGTTGAATGTTTATATTTATTAAACTTTTTTTGTATTTTATTTTTTCCCTTCCTTTATTCTTTATAATATAAGTTTTACATGGTCAAACACTGCACTTTTTTATTTTCTAACTAGCTGAATACCCATCCTTGATACTGGGGAATAAAAAAAGAAAATAATCCAATAAATCAGGGCTTGACAACATTATGAAATCATACACAAAACACGAGGGCATATACTGACACACAATTAATACAGCTAAAAAAAATCCCATTTATATCTTTATTATTATTTGGTGGCTTTACATAGTTAAGCAACACATGTTTTTTGTAACTTATGCCAAGAGAATAAATATTAACTGTATTCAGTATCACTTGTCGTGATGTCCGTAGAAAAATTCCTTATTAAAAGTGCACCAGTTACCATAGTATGTACACACCAAAATGAATTTTCATCTGCATCAATGTTGGTATTAATAATATGCTGACTTTCTACGGTTCCTCTAATAAGTACCTTTTCTTTTTGTATATAAATTTTTTATTTTTGTTTCAATAATAATGATATGGTGATTTTCTACGGTTCCCTAAAATGAATAAGTATCTTATCTTCATTAACTTAGCATGGTTTATTTTTTTATTTCAATTAATACATGTTACCAACTTTAGTTAAGCACTTTGGCATCAATCCTTTAAATCATTGGTTCTCAACGGGGTCGTTGGGAGTATGCTGAGGGGTGGTGAACTTGTTTTGGGCGGTAGGGGGCGTTGGATATGTTTTGGGCGGTAGGGGGGCGATGAGCATGTTTTGTCATTTAAATGCAATTTTAAAACAAAAAAAGTTATTAAATTAAGATTTATTTAATAAATAAAATTAATATTAAGGAAAAAAAGATTAAATTAATATAATAAATAAAGATTATCCGATACACCATTTGTACCATCAATAAAACGAACTTAAACAACTCCTATTCTCCGATCTGAGCCAACACAGTTTAGCGCATGAGTCAGTAGTTTTTACCTCTGACTCATTCAAGTCATTTGTTGGAAATTGAAGTGCATGCACTTTCAGTATGAATTTTTGATTTGACCCGTATTTCTTATGATGGTTTTCGTTAGCTTCCTTACGGTTTTCTCACCAGTTTCGATTAGATCTCATAGTTTATTTGCCAGGTACGTGCGCGAATTAGTTTTTATCATAAATTATTTATTAATTTTGAGAAATAGTTGATTTTCTTTTATGCTTTGTATTTTGCTGCCACCAACAATGTCGGTTAACAAAAGGAAGTGTCTTCAATACAGTGCCACGTTCTTGAAGTTGGGATTTGTTCAATCATTGCTGAACTCTCAACTATCCATGTGTTTACTTTGTACCCATATGTTTACTTCGTGTTAAGTTTTATCTAATGAGGTAATGAAATCTTACCGTTAGCAGCAGCATTTGAAAAAAAAAAAACGCATCCTGACGAACAAAATAAAGATTTGTCATTTTTCATGAACATCTTTTTTCATGTTTCTGAAGGCATCTTCAGTCTCAGGGTTACTAGCAACCTCATCACAAAAATGCGACGATGGTTTTATAGCTTCTTATAATATATCAAAATTTATTGCTAAATCTGGGAGAGCTCATACCATCGGAGCAGAGTTGATACTGCCGGTTTAGAAATAGTTTTACACCATCCAGCTGCATCCACTGTGATAAAAAAATATCCCATAAGCAACGATACAGTGCAGCGACGAAATGCTGAGATGGCTGAAGACGTTGAAATTTCTTTATGCTAACTTTTGATATCCAACGAATTTTCCCTTCAAGTTGATGAATCAACCTTGCCAGGTAATGTAGGCATAGGTCCGGTTTGTAAAGGTAGGAAAAATTATTCAAGACATGCTTTTTGCAAGAAGCTTGATTGTAGATATCAAAGGTAAATCTATTTTTAATACTGTCAAAGACCATTTTAAGAAAAACATTCCTCTTGCGAACATTATGTCTATTGCCACTGATAGGCTCCTGCAATGGGGGCCGACATCGCTCTTTTGGAAAGATAGGTACCAGATATTTTTAGCTGTTCACTGCGTGATTCACTGATAGCATTTAGTAGGAAAAAATCTCAGCGACCGTTCGCATAAATCATTGCAATATGCCATGTCTGCTGTGAACAAAATTCACAGCAATGCTCTCTACGATTGATTATTCAGACAGCTGTGTTAGAAGAACAATGAAGAATTCAATCATTTGCTACTATACACCGAGATTCGCTGGTTTTCCAAAAGCTTCTGTCTCAATAGGCATTGGAATCTTTTCGACTCTATGCTTGAGTTCTTCGGAAACAGAGATGTATCTCTGAGAGACAGATTGCTGGAATTTAAGAAAGACTTTGGCAGATTTATCTGTAAAATTTAAGGGTAATAATTTACATCTTCAAGACAACGAGCTCAATTTGATCCCTGCAAAATCAGTTATTTCTGCCTTCTTAAAAAAGCTCATTTTGTGGAAGCAGAATTTTGGTTGGAATGAGTTCAGCCAAGCAGGAGAAATTCGTTCTGATGATGCACAAGAATATTGTCAACACCTTGACTCTTTGTACATGGACTTTTCTGACCGTTTTAAAGATGTTTTTGTTCCCTAGAAGTGCCTCAATGGGTTTATGGGTTTTGAACACTTTTGTGAATATTGAAACAGAAGAGGTTCAGATTTGGTCGAACTTTTAACTAATGAAACTTTGAAATGGCGATCGTCTCACAGAATTTTTGCTTAAACGTCAGTCGTCTCTACCCTGAACTGTAGACTACCATTAAAAAATTTTTAATTGCCATTCCTTCCTCCTAACTTGTCGAACGTGGATTCAGTGCTGTTACAGATCCTGTCACAAAAAGGAGAAATCGACTCGAAATTGTGCACCTAGTATATTTTCGTCTTCATCTAAAAGTATTGAACCGACTGTTAAGAAATTGGTTCTGAACCATTAAGTACAATCATTCCACCAACATAGTTACTTGAATGTTTAGTTGACACTTCTTTTTACTGTTAAAAAAATATTTTGGGTGTTTTTTATTCATCTGATTAAGAATTAATCATTTGTGGGGAGAGTAGTTACAGACCATGTCAACCGTCTTCTATGAAAAGGTACCCCTACATAGAGTCGAGTTAACATGTCTTATATACTAGTGAATTGTAGTTGTAATTTTATTTTGTAGTGGTAGATACGCTACAGTACTCCCCCACCAGAATTATAGCTATGATAGAATTCGATGAATGGATGCCACTAGTTGATTCATTGCTGTTTTTGTGCGAAGCCGGGAGAGCTGTATCAAGATCACCGTATTTTTTTTAGTGCTGAATGTGAGAGGTGTATTAACTTCACGGTTGTAGTCGCTCCTGTGTTGCCGTTAGCAGTCGAGTGTATGCAAGCCAACGTTGTGTGTGATCGAGATGAGACTGAGTAGCAACTGCGTGAGGAGGTGGATAATGATGCAGTCACAAGTAGCAAGTCAACTGTTCAATGTGGACCATCCAACGAAGTAGGCGTTACTGCCGATGTAGGCGTATCCAGATCAAAGTGGGCGTTTTTGCCAAGGTAGGCGTGTTCACATCACGTACGAAGGTCACCAATGTGGGGAGAGTAGTTACAGACCATGTCAACCGTCTTCTATGAAAAGGTACCCCTACATAGATGACGGTTGACATGGTCTAATACTCCTCTCCCCACACATTTTTTAAGCATAGGTTTCTTTGTTGTATTTTTTTCCCCTTAAACGTATTTATTTTGATCATAACAAATAGACTGCGTTTACCTGCCATGAGAAAATTATCGAGTTAATGTACACATTATTTTTAAAAAAAAACAAACAAATTTAAAGCGTAAAAAATTGCTTAAAGATGTTGCTTCTTATAATTCAGCACACCTCCCTCCGTCCTCATGCTCTAAATAACTAGATTTTCACGAAGGGGGGCGTTGAAATGCTTTTTGCTCCTTAAGGGGGCGGCAACGTTCAAAAGGTTGAGAATCTATGCTTTAAATGAATCCTTAAATCTTTACTCCATTAATTTTGCTTTTTAGTACATAGCTTATTTTTTTGATTTTATTACATATAGTGTGCAAAAAAAGGACCACCCAGGATAACTTTTGATCTATTGATTGGATATTTAGGTTTAATCTTAATGGTTTGAGGGGATGACCTAAGAAATGCTAATCAATTAGTGCAACATATATTTTAAGCTACAAATTACAGAAGTTGCAAACTTAAGAATGAGGGTTCCAAACTTGGCATCATATTTCTCAGATTGCAGCTAACCTCTACATTTTGGAAGTAAGAAATCCCAATCCGTTGCAAAAATGTGTGTTTATTCAAAGAAAGTCCTAGAACTATTGAATCCTAGAATATGAAAAACGTCATTAGATAAAATGTTATTCAAGGTGGTCCTTTTTTTACACACCGTACGTATTACCTAAATTGATAAAGCATCATTTACAACAATAGTATGACAGATTTTAACATTTCTCCTTAACGAATGTACCTATTTATTAATTTTGCCTTTCAATGATCAACTAATTTTTTAATTTAAATAAATGTTGATCTTAAATTATATATTTTAATAGAAACAAGTTTTAAGAAAATACTATAAACAAAATAAAAACATTTCAGATAACTTTAGGAGCACTAATTTGATGATGTAGTCAACCCCCTCTACCAGGCTAACCTTGATCCTTCAATTTAGACAGCAAATAAAACCGTACCGTATATTCCAGCAAATCTATAGTGTGCAAAAACTAATCAAATAGAGCTATAAGCTTACCAACATTACTATTACTGTGTGTTAAAATATTTAATAGAATCATCTATAGTTAATTTTAAAACAATTGCTAACACTTAACTGATGAGAAAATTTCATTTTCGAATAATCTATTCAAAAATTTCCAACGAATTTTAGGATTGAAGGCTAAAATTGACCCATGCAGCACCTGCCCAAATTTCAAGACACTAGAACAAGTGGTTCAGGAATTATAAATGAGACACAAAAACTCCCTGTTTTATAATTATAGATTTCTTACAAATCTTATTTGAACTAGTGATAAACATTTAATCTCTCAAGATGGGGTAAACAATTTAAATATATTTGTTTTGCAATTTTATTTAATAGCTTAAAAATTCTAGTGTACATATTGTAATAACTAAACTGTAACGCCAAAAAGCGAGAAATAATTTTAAAACCGGTTGAGATCGATATAAGTATGGAAAAGGAGAAAAATTAAACTATCCTTTTAAAAATATAAGTTTGAGTTGTGTGAAAATTATGTATGTATGCTCAATGTTTGCCAATAACTAAATATTTAGATTAGGCATGCACAACCTGTGGCCACAAGAGCTTAACCTTTTTTTTTTCTTCAAAAAATGTCAAACATTATGAGTAGCACATTTCAGTAATCACTTTTTGCCACACTCAATTTGCACAGATTCTATTGTA
Organism: Parasteatoda tepidariorum; assembly: GCF_982258835.1. NCBI lineage: Eukaryota > Metazoa > Arthropoda > Arachnida > Araneae > Theridiidae > Parasteatoda > Parasteatoda tepidariorum. Next base: position 26,023,567 of record NC_141762.1, read on the forward strand.
AACCTGTTGTTTTTTAATCACTTTTTAAAGATAACTGATATTTTTAATATGATATTCAAATTTGAATAATCACTTTTTGACTTGCTTTATTTTCTACAGATTTCATCATAAATCCAAGTAACGTTTTAATGATTTTTTCAGCACTTGAAACTACAAATTTCCATGTGTTTTTTAAAATCTGATACATTGATTACGGCTAGTTAATTATGAATCGTGCATATAACTAATCACTTTTTGATATGCTTTATTTTTGTCGATTTCATTATAAATCCCTAATCCAAATAAGAATTTTGGAAAATATACTGCTGAGATATCACAAAGAAGTCTCCTTAGTTAGCACTTGTTTATGATGTTAACATCACCATAAATTGCTTTTTAAAAAAACAGACTAATCACAACTTCAATTAAAGACAGAAAAAATATCTTTTAATAAAAAACAATTTATTACAACTACTTTTAAGTAGCAGATGATATACAAATAAGATAACAAAAAATAGGTGTTTTTCACAACATTATCATTATTCTTTCAATTTTGCAGTGGATTTCATTCCAAATGCAAAATGAAATACATAAACACACTTATATCACTACTAGTGATCAGTTAATTTGATTAAAATAATATGCAAGTGCAAAAAGTTTTCATGAAAACTCAGACGTTTCTTTCGATAAGAGTAATAACAAGCATTACACTTTAAATAAAAGACTAGAAAATAGAGCTGGAAAATTTGATCAAGATGCTTTAATAAAATCAGGGCTTGATTTTAATACTTGTAATTTTCTCTATGTCTTCTTTAAATCACTTGCAATTATAAAAAAATTTTTTAGAATACAAAAGTCAATTTCTACTACATTTTAGATAGATATATTTTAGTACTTGTTTCTTAAAAATCAAGCCCTAATAAAAAATATTGAAATAGCTTCCCATCAAATAATCAAAACAGAGAATTTTACTACCATTTCAAGTCACTATTAAAAAATAAGGAAATGTTAAGATGAATATATCTTCAAGATACTGTACAACTACGAATATTGCAAACTTATGAAGAAAAAAATTGTGATATAATTTGCAAAATGAATAGTTTACAAGGTAGTTGTTATAGAAATCTTAATTTAAAAAATACAATTAACTATATTTTAATAAACTTCATGATATTTAAAGTTTTGAAAAACATTGTTTTCTATTTTATCCTATTGTTGAAATTAAATAAGCAGTAGTCAACACATTACAAGAGCATCATACAAAAAAACTTCATATTAATCAAAATAAGATTAATTAAAACATTTGTTGACGGTTATTTAAGTAAACCCCTAAGACGAAAGATTCCACACTTTGAAAAGCCTCTTGTTGTGTAAATAAAATATAGAAATCAAACATGAAAAGTAGAATATTTAGAAATGTTAAGTTTTTTTTTCCGAAATGAAATTAGGTAAAATAAAGAAATATTTATTTCAGCAAAAATCTAAGTTTCTAACTTATTCAATTTGATAAGGGGCGGCAAAAAGAAAATACAATCGAACTTATTCACGTTGAAATTCCATAGATAAACAATTAAAATTAAATGCATATTTTTAATTCATGTTAATCTAAATAAATTTTTCATGTTAATTTAAAAAAAAAATTTCTTTCAAAACCACTGTAAGTCTTAGTTTCAGAAAGTAAGAAGGTAGAGTTCTAAAGAGGTAAATTAAGGAAATCATTGTCCAAAGATCACACTTTTCAATCAAAAACGTTGTAAGCGAAGAAAAATTTTATGGCCCTGCAGGAAGAAGAGTGTTATAAATATATCAGAAAGATATATATATTATATAACATATCAGAAAGAATGTTATAAATATATCACAAGAGTATAATGTCTTAAGATCTGGATTATATCTCTACAATTGGAATTCTGACAGATGCGGAAATCGTCGATAATGAGATGCTTTTTAAAAGAAGAATAAGCTGCAGAAATTACTGGTGTATCTAAAATAACAAAAGAGACCCAGAAAGTCATAATTTTTCTTGAAATCAAGAAAATGTTGGCCACAAGAAACTTGCAGCTTTTGATAACATTAGAAAGCTAATCAATTTAAAGAAAGTTACAAATTTAAAAACTAGTCTTAGTATTAAAATTATTATTAGTAGTAAACATATGTTAAAATAATACTGTATTTTTATACTTTAGAAGCAATTCAAACGCTTTTACTAACCACTTTTAAAACCTCTACAACTTGACATCTTTTTATCTCAATTTGTTTTTCTTTTCCAAAATCAAATTAAATTTCAAATCAAATTAAATAATTAAATTAAATAAAGCCAGACATTAAAAAACTATTTTTAGTATTAAAGTTATAATTATTAGCAAGCATATGCTAAAATATCACTGTCTTTTTATACTTTAGAAACAATTATAACGTTTTTAACTACCATGTGTAAAGTCTCTACAACTTCAAATCTCTTTCTTCCATTCAATTTGTTTTTCTATTTGATTCCAAAATCAAATCAAAATTAAATAATCAAATCGAATAAAATAATCTAATTAAATTTAATCAAATTAAAGAAAGTTTCGTAAACATATGTTAAATTAACACTGTATTTTTATACTTCAGAAGCAATTAAAACATTTTTAGCTAACCACGTTTGAAATCTCTTTATCTTGACATGTTTCTCTTTTCCAGTAACATTCGTCATAAACAAGTTCGACTGTATTTAAAAAATCCCAAAATGCAGCAACTTTTCTAAATGTTACAACTTTTCTAAACTCTTACATATCACACTGCAATGTATTACTGGGTGCATAGTCAGATTTTTCAACAAAAAATAAGCACCTTTTAAGTACTTTTTAAGCATTCAAAAAATATTTCTAATTATTTTCCACAAAAAAAAAAAATAATAATAATTAGGATCTGTGCTGTAATAAAAATTATTTTTTTCTGCCTTTTAAAGTTCTTAATTTATAAACATAAAATCAATAAAATGCAAAAACATTTTTATAAACTTTACTTAATCATGATAAAATAACTAGTTTTTGATAAATATTGTGAAAATCGTGCATTTTTTTAAAATTTATGACGATAATTGACACAGCAAATAAAATAAAAATCACCCTTTAAAAAATAGAAAATTAAGCACCTTTTGCGAAACCCGAATAAAAAAAAAAGCACCTTTAAGGGCTTTTAAAAAACGTAAATAAAAAATAAGCACCTTTAAGAACTTTTTAAAAACGCTGTGCACCCTGCAATGTATTAGTATATACTACTAATGCATTGCAGTGTGATACACTGAAATGCATACATATCACACTGCACTTTCATATCTTTGGATATATCAGTTTTTTTTTCTAACTTACGTTAACGAAATTTATTTACATAAATTTCATTTTTCTGGTAAAGATATATGGAATATATGAGATAAAAAAATAGCGAATTATAATAAATCAAATTATTTGCAGTAAACTACCCACCTGAGCTAAATGTAAACTCCAATTAATTGCTTCTTAAGAATTTTTAGAAACACTACTTTTCTACAATTTTTTTTTAACATCAAACTAGCCAGTTTAAGATGCCTATTTTGAAAAAGTTTGAAACCATAAATATATTTATTCAAATTGCATGAATTTGTTACAGTGAAATTTTTTTTTTTTAAAAATGTATTATCTTCGCAACAAAGAGCATATAATATTTATGCATCAATTAATGTAATTAAAAAATTAAGCATACATGTAATAATACTTGACCGAGGACATTTTCATTCCTATTATTTCATAAAAAAATATTACTAGGATTATTATTGATTAATTCATAAGAGTTCACTGTTGCAACTTTTAATTTTATACCAAATTTTAAAAAAATTATTACATTAACATTACATACATAATTATTTAATTAACAATACATTACATAAATTATTTAATTAATTTTCATTATTTTACTTCTTTTACTGATCTTGCGTCTTAAAAAAGCTGAATCATAATTTTAAAAGTAAGAAATCAGTAAAATGATAATTATAAAGAACATTATATTTTTTAAGCATAATAGAAATACTCCGAAATAATTACTAGCACAAATTTTAAATAATCATAATAATGGATAATACTAATTTGAAAACAAATCTAATAAAAAGACAAAATAAATATTAAAAAAAAAACTGAAAATAAATTTTTGTTTGAATCTTCAATTTTAATTTTCGTAATCCACATAAGATTCATAGTATTTTTCAATATTTGTATAACTTATTTAGATTTAAAAACTTAGAAAATGATCACATGCAAACAGATTTCGGATATTAGCATAGATTAAAATTTTGGCTAAATGCTTAAAAGTAAACTGACTAATTATTCTGTTAATTACTGTAAAATTAAATTACAAAATTATTCAAATTAATATGAGAACTAAACATTTTACAGGATATTATACAAAGACAGGACCAGGATACATATATATATATGATTGAACCAAAACTATGAAAATGTATTAGTAATCAAGTTATTTTGTCAAAGTTTTTTTTTTAATTGTTTTTTTTCCCTGTGTAGTTCAATTTAGCGAATGCTTTTTTAAAAATTAGAATTTTTTGCAGCCATGTAATTGTAAAGTTATAAATGAACACAATTTATAATTATGTTTAAATTAAGAATTATTTATAGAGTATATAAATATGAAATTAGCCTTTTTTTAATGACTGACTTTATTTTCTGCCACTTAATCAACAATCTGTTCAACTAAGACGGGTGAAATGAGAGAGTGAGGCTATCTGAAAAGAACTGAATGAGTAATTCCAAAGCTTGGCTGGAAATAGGAAGCTGGAAACCTAGCATTTAATGTATTAAAAATAAAGTATAAAAACTGAGATATTAAACAAAGTCAAAAAGAGTGAAGCAATCTGAAATTAACTACCTAAGCAGTTCTGAGGATTGGCAAGCAACAGCGAGCATTGGTCAGAGCTCCTTAGTAGAATAAAAAATAAAAACTCATACAAAACAAATAAATTACAAAAAATCAAGATAAAACTAGAAATGCTTATAAGTGTACATATTTTTCTATGTTCATATCATAATAAATATATCACAAATCATATTCACAAAAGATACAAATGCACTGCATGTATAAATTTAATTGTGCATAAAGATTACTGCCACCAACAATTACAAAAATAAGTTAAGTATTATTATACACATTGGATAGAGTAGCTTATATAAGTAATATTTGTTTAAATAGAGTAATTCTAAAAACAACCATAGAAATAACAACATTTTTCTTTTAAAAAACAAAATTAAAGAGTTTACATTTTGTTCTTTTTAAATATATCAAAATAGTAAGAAAACAATGTTTAACCCACAAATAATTTTTGCTCATTTTGCCAACATTGAAAATGTTCAAGTTTGTACAATACAAAACTAATCTACTAGTATTGGCACAAAGTTAGTCAAAAAATAGTGATTTATTACATCCTTATTTCAAAAGTAATTTTAAATTACATGCTTTATAAAATAGAACATTTTGAAAAACACTAAAAATACTAGCTTTGCAATATAATAAGCAGGTTTCTAACTAACCCACAAACCTAGGCTTACATGTTTTTTTTGGGTGGGTGGGGGGTGAAAGAGTGGGTGAAAGGTTATTAACCACAATCAAAATCCGACATTTTTATAAGTCAATTGATATTACTGATTTGACTTTAAATATAAATAACTCTAAATACAAAACTTTATGAATACCTTTAATAATACTGGTAATAGAAATCTAAATAAATACGGATAGTTTATGCAGAATTTAATGTTAATCTCTCAAAGATTGATTCTGAAATTTTCCAATTAAAATTAGTTCTATATTTCTATTTTTCAGAACAAATCAAAAAGCTATAATGAATATCATTAAATAAACACTAGTTCTGAGTTATAAGTTGATCTGCAAAGGGTTCACTGACTTAATTCTGATGAGAAAATAAAACTATTCCTTTAAGACTTAAAAAAATAAATTATTTTATTAATTTTAAAAACAATAGAAAACAACCATACAAAGAAAGCATATTCCTCTGACATCAAAAATATGCTTTTATCTCCGGTCATAAAAGCAATTAAATTAAAAACCTTCTATTAAAACCTGAAAGAAAAGATGGTACTATATTAAAGTTAAAATTATTTTCTATTTTAATTAATTATTGAATTATTATTTAATGAGATATCAATATAATTTATGAGATATCAATAAATATTTAATCCAATTACAACTCAAAGTAAGATATAGAAGAATAAAACAACAAAATATTATTAAACTTCAATAAAGTCACAACAAAGTATAATTTAATTCCAATATAATTATAACAAAACTTAATTTCAATATAATTAGTGTAAAAAAATTAAATGCCATTTCAGATTTACGTATGATAAAATCAATGCTACACCTGTCATAAATAGCACACTGTTTGAGTTACTCCATTTTCTCATAAAAGAGCATGTAAGCACTCGATCGAGAAACTTCTTCAAATGACACTTCTTTCACATCTAGATCTGAAATGCAAAACCACTTCTCATTCTCACTGTCTATGGCTAGCCGCCTATAGGCGATAAAATGACCAGATGACGTATCGCCTTGATGCACAATCACAGCTTTTAATAGATAAACATAGTTGTAGGAACACAGGCTAGAAATTAAAAAAAAAATTAAAAAAACATATAATTTTTTTTTTTTAAAAGTATCCTTAATAACATAACAAGAAAAATATGCAAAAATTTTGGTTATTATCCTTATTATACTTTACCACTATTTATTACACTACCCTTATTATATGTTATATCTTATTATATTATACCTTATTATACTACCCTTACTATACCACTACCCTTATTATACTTTAATTCAGATGCTTGTGGAAGTTAAACACACATTTTTAGGTGCACATTTTGTTTCAATCAGTTTTTCTTTAAAATCATTGGGGAATTTTTTTTCTTAGTTAAATATGGAATAATAGAGAGAAATTTTTTTCTTCAAGATTCAACAAATCTTTGTGAAGTCATTTTATTTATCAAATGAAATCAGATGGAGAGTCAATAAGTTTTCTTTTGTTAGAACAGATAAACGACAACTATTGGCAGCCAATGGATTTAAAATTAAAATTTTTATATTAAACGTATAACATCATTTGTGTTTTGTACTGTAGATTTGAATTTAACACTTCTGAATTTTATTATTAAACATGCTATCATTAATATAATGCAGCATTATTGACTACAACTTTAAAAAAAAATATTTAAAATTGCTTGGAAAACATTTTGTAAATATATTATAAGCTTAAACAGTTGTAAGTAGTTCAAAAAAAAAAAAAAAAAAAAAAAAAAAAAAAAAAAAAAAAAAAGGGGGGGGGGGGTATATAAATAAGCCAATTTCATCATCACAATTGTTTTTAAAGATAAGAGCACAAAATTATTCTTTTTTTTTAACTATCCATATTGTTTCACATAAGTTTAAATATCGAATAAAATTACAAATATGGCAATAGGAGCAAAAAATGCATTGAAAAACTTAAAGAAATTAAGACTCAAGTTAACCCAAATGTCAAAACGAAAATAAAATAATGAAGATCTCAAAATGGAAAACTTTTTTGTCACTAAACCGTAGGTAACAATAGAAACTTATCTACATTGTCTTACATTTTTGAAAGCTAAGCTATTTTCCACTCATAAACAATAAAAATTGAACAAATATCAAAGCTGCTTTGTTTATATTCTCAACAACTTTAATGTGACCTTTCAAGTAGTGAAGATAATATTATACTGAAGTGGATCATTCATTAAATCAAGTTACAGATTGTCTTATTTTTAATAAATAAAAAAAAATTAGTATAAAAAAATTTTTGTTTTGAAAAATCTGAGTAATATTCCAGACATTGTGTTGAAATTAAGGAATTATTTACTATTTAACAATTTTAAATTACTTACTTTAAATAAACAATTAAAAAAATTCTTAATATGACTGATTGGGAGTAATTAATGTTGAAGATACATTTTTAACATGTTGCTTTGTACGCTTAAGATAAAATCGTATTTAAATTTCAACCTTTCTAAAATCATTTAAATTAATCATTTAACCCCTCTAAAAACCCATCACAATAATTATAAATTTGTACTAATTAGCAAGTACAATAGTAATTTGTAATAATGCAGCTAGTAGTAAAAAAAAATGAAATTGGTACATATAAAGTAAACAGTTTTTAAGCTCATTACTTAGACCATTCCAGTCTTGGTAAAATATATTATTATACTATAATTTCTAATGTCTTAATAAATATCTGAGTGTAAACTCACCAATCTTCTAAATTAAATGGAAGAACTTTATTCATAGGCAAAGTAATATCAGAGGTAACCTGCAGTATCTTTTGAGCTATTGGATTACTGTTACTCGTTGATGAAGTTCTGTGATAATTAAATAATAATTTGCATTAATACTTAATTAATTGTATGAACAGTAAAGATTTTTAAAAAATAAGTATATTATTGGCATAAATAATTTTTATAATAATTTTTGTACAACAGTTTTGAAATCGTTAATAATATTACAGGATTCTCACTCAATTTCAGGAAAAAAATTCCCTGACTTTTCCAGGTTTGTCAGGTAAATTTCAATGGAAATCCATACCATATTTTTTATATATACCATGCAATTTTTCATCAGAAAACTTTGATTTTTTCATTGAATGTCAAATATTAGATTTTGTGAGCAAAAACATACAATAGAAAGAGAATGGAAAGATGGAAAAGTTTCCCTGAAAAGTGGGATTTTATAAAATAATTGTAATAGATGTATCTCAATACCTGATTAATGTTATTGACAATTCTAAGACAGGATGTTTTCCAGGTGTAATAAAGGAATTTATGTTTTTTTGTAATAATTGTTACTTTTCCTGACTATTCCCTGTTTTTTAGAGTTAAAATTAAATTTCCTGACAATTTCAGGTTCTCCCTGTTCTCCTGTGGGAGCCCTGTATTAGGTTTTAAAAAACCTGCTTCAGTACATGAATTAACCAAAAAAAAGGGAAAGACATGATTTCACATAGCGATAAAGCATATAACATTACCTTGTTACTGCCCCAAATATCATGAAAACTATCCTGATTAATTTAATAGTGTTAATCTAACATGGAAAAATAAAAATAAATAGTTCGGAAAAACATGCAAATATGTAAGTATAAATTGACCTCGATATATTATTCTATAAATTGACTTCCACCCCACATAGTTTGCTGCTAGACCTGAAGTTGACATTTTTTTAGCGTCGAAAGACAGAGGTATACGAATATGAAGTGTTAAAAATATAGGGACATTTCTGATGTCTCACTTTTATGATATTTATTGTATTTTAATTACTTTGAATGATGTGTATAAAAACAATAATCATTCATGTTGGTGTTGTTTAGTAATAAGCATGGTTCACTATTTTATTTTCTACATTCTTTTATGGCTTAGGTCACCAGAAAGTTCTTTATGCTACGTACATTAACATTTTGAAAATTGTTTATATTTTTGGTGAAAATAGCTGCAAGCAAAAATTTTAGGACCTGATCTAGATATAAGTGCATATTTTTATTTATGAAAGAAAAAAAAAAGAATAACAAAAGTCAAAACTAAATTATCATAGTAAGTTACATAGATTTTAAAACTCTTAATAAAATTGAAATAAATAATTTGAAAATAGTAATTTCAAAAAATAAATAAATAAATGTAAAAACTTTTAACTCTTTAGAAACCATATTAAATTTTATTTGTTTTAAATTTAACTATTTATACCTTTGTTATTGTTGAACAAATTGCAAAGTTTAGTTCTTTAGAACTTTTCCATTTTCTCTCAGTATCCTGAAAAAGATAAGTCTCTTCCAGAAAAAATACCAACTCTGGTAACCAAGCATAGTTATTAGGTTTAAATTTTATCCCTAAATCTGTGATGCCAAATTAGTATTCATACAATGAAACTTTTAATCTTGATGTGATGCTAGGCTTATTACTAAGAAATAAAAATGATTGAGAAGCAATCAATGGGGGTTGTTGGGCAAACTGAACAGAGGCAGAATCCATTAGCAATTTACAAAAAGGTTACTTTTTTAATTTTTCATTATCATAATCATAATAATAATCATTTTCCATTAATCATAACATTTTAAGAGATTTGTGCATTATAATTAGTATGATGGAAAAAAAAAACTTACTGATCATTTCTTGAGGAATTTCCACCAGTTAATCGAGATCTTGTAAAATTAGCTCCTAATTGCTTATCTTTACGCCTATGGGAGTGGACAAAGTAGTCCATAGCCAACAATCTGGGAAATGACACATAATCAAAACACTTGACTGGAATGCCATTATTTAACCAAATAGTTCTTTGGACATGAATGCACAAACATTTTGGTAGCTAAAGGAAACAAAAAAGATATTACACAAAAATGATATTACCCAATCACATAGCACAAAAATAATATTTGTTCTAAATCTAATTACAATGACTAAAATAAAAAGAAATACAAAGAAGTACTCAATTGCAATTCAGAAACTTTCAATTCATTGTTTAAGAAATATTGTGCTTTTAAGGTTTATAAAAAAGAAAATTTATGTTATGGACATTTTCACCCTAGATAAATTTTTTCACAGAATTTTTAGAAATTTTTTTTTTGAAAAATAAGAAGAGCACACATTGAATTAAATTATGAGTCTTTTCCTTAAGCAAGCAGTTCCCAAATGGTGTCCCGCAGATCCCTAGGATTCCATGGAAAAGTTTAGAGCGTTCCAAAAGTTAAGACTTTTTTAAACAGTTAATTTTAACATTTTTGAAAACTGTTATTACATTTAGATCCGATCAATAATCCCTTATTTACTTAATATTTCAGTTGCCTTTACAAAATTATTTAATGAATGTAAAATGCCAATAAAAAGAATGACTACTAGTTCCAAAAAAAAAAAAAAAAAAAAAAAACTCTTCTTCTTAAGTCTAGTGCAATTAATAAATTTAGAAAAAGGCATGATTTAAAAAATGGAGGATTATTTCTCTCATGCTTTTCCTTTTCAAAAAAAAATAAAATAAAATAACTAAATTTATTGAAGAATATGTTTCCCCTACAACCTTTTTCAAAGTATTTACTGACTATTTTCAGTGTTCATATCAACGAAAACCAGAATTTGGTTTGTTTCATGCATTTTAAGCTTATGTACATATACCAAAACAAATTCATAATTAGACTAGATTCAGTACCAGGACTGTAAATTGAACTGTTGAACATAAAACCAAATTTAAGATTATTATTGATAAAATAATGGACAAAAAATTCCTTCCTCTTCTTTACTCTTTTAGTCCCATTGGGACATATATGTCCCACTAACAAAAACCCCACTGGGTCCCATCTAAAAAAACCTAGTGGGACGCATCTCTGCTCTCTCCCAAATAGCCAAACAGTTCATTTTTTAATTTATTTTTACAGAGTATTGTTATTTTTAAATTATTTTATGTATTAAAGTCGTATTTTGTCTTTTTGTAGGGAAAAAAAGTCTTGAAAGAGTTAAATATTTTCAAAATAAACTAGTCTTTTTATTGGTTGAAAAATGTCTTTAGATAATTTGTTTATAAAGCCAAGGTTACTGGAATATGGTTAATAATTTAGGGTTACATAGCCATAATAAATTGGGAACCGCTACTGCAAGAAATCTAATCACTTACTTTCCCAAAACTGAGTTGTTTGTTAAAAGTAGTTTTCTCTTTTTCCTTTGGATCAGAGCTACTACTACTATCACCCTCTTGTTTGGAGCATCCATCACAGACTGCATCCTGAACAAGCTCACAAGATATAAATTTCAACAATAAATCTTGAAGAGTAACTTCTCCCTTAAAAATAAAATAATGTTATACAGTTTATAAAAATTAAGGAACACATTATTTTGTTGCATTGTAAAAGGAACCAATATGAGCGATAAAAATTCTGACTCCTCCAAATATTAAGTACTTAAGCAATCTCTTAAAGATATTATTTAAGCCAGATATTATATTTTAACTGTCATTGAACAACAACCCAATTTTGGGTTAACGACTATTCAGGGCTTAGCACAGGTCATTGTAGAAAAAATAGGGAAAAAAGTGACAAATTTTTTTTAAAAAAAGTGATAAATAGTCCCTTAATTAAAAACAGTTTTGACATCCAGGCAACATCTTAATAGTCTTATAAATATACAAGTATTAAAAAAAATTGGATTAGATAGAATTTATGTCTGAAGAAATCAAATATAACTCTAAATTACATTTTAATTAACTATAATTAAAAAAATTTTTTACATGTTTAACTTTAACTACTACAGCTTTAATTATTATATTAAAAATAGCAGTGAAAATATGCAACAAAAATACTGTTGCTATCATGTAAAGTCAATACATATTTATTAATTGCACTAATTTGTTATTGTTTTTTCTTTTTTTAATAAATTAATTTCTAACAAAGAGGACTTTCAAGAAGATTTCAGGAGCTCAAAAATTGTGTAGATAGCTGAAAAAATGTTAAATAACTGTTATTGTTGCAAAAGAAAAGTAAAATAGCAAACCTACCTGGAAAAAAAAACGTAGTTTCACAATAGAATTCTTGCAAAACGAATGCGGCAAAAAGTGATAACTAAAATACCAAATAATAAAATCGTATCAAAATTGGAAAAATGTTTGGAACAGTCCGCAAAAGGACAAATAACTTCAAAAAAATGATGGAATGAAATCAATCAGGTTCAATGAAAAATCTAATTGAATAGGTGGAAATTGTGAAACATTAATATAAAAGATTGATAAGTGACTAAGCCTTAAAAATAGTGAATAAAAGTTTACTTTTTTTAAGACAGTGACATTAAGAGAGAAAAGTGATTCGTGCTGAGCCCAGACCACTAATGTTCAACTCTGTAGACTGGTAATTTTGAAACCAATCCAAAAGGCATCTCTAGGATCAAGTATTGGAAGAAATTTGCCTTTGTGGAAGACTTTTTAATGGAACTAACTCGTACTTGCGTTACATGGAGTGGAAAACCAAACATCTCCCACGGTTTGACTGATAACAAGGGGACTCTAACCCATGATCTGTCTACCACTGAGGATATTTTACGTCAGCACTGCAGTCGGTGCGAGCCGGGTGCAGAATTCGTGGTGACCAGCCACTGCTGTGATTCGAACCAGGTTCACCTGATTGGAAGGTGAACACTCTATCTCTTGAGTCAGGCTTGATGTCATTTTATAACCATCATTGAACAGCGACCCAATTTCATGGGTTTACGACTACAGTGATCCCTCGTTTTTCGCGGTTAATGGGGACCAAAACCTTCCGCGATAGTTGAAAAACCACAAAGTAGGATTTGCCACTCGGAATTTTCATGTATGCGGGTACACGAATGTTTTTAACATGTAAGCAGTATTCATACTTAACACATTTACGACAAAAATTACAACACTGTACGTTTTTACTTAAAGGTGTCAGTGCTAATTAATAAGGTTAATTACAAAACCTCATACAGTAATAAACATTAATCAACCAATCACGAGCCTTACTGAGAGACCGTGGCATATGTACTCTGAGCAACTCATCTCCCTCTTGCGCATCAACATGAAACAATGCTCCTTTCCGCAAAGTGGCTGCAGACATGGTTGTATTTATTCATTTTTATTTTTTGATGAATATTTTGGAAAAACCTGCGAAGCACTGAAGCCGCAAAACATTAAACAAGAAGTGGCGAGGGAACACTGTAGTAATGTTCAACTCCGTAGGCTTGTGATTTTGAACCCAATCCAGAAGACAAGGGAACTCCTGGATCGAGTATTGGAATAAATTTGTCTTCGTGGAGGACTTTTTGATTTAGCTAACCCACATTTGCGTTATATGGAGAGGAAGACCACGAGAACCTCCCATGGTTAGCCTGACAGCAAAGGGACTTTAATCCACGATCCGTCTACCACTGAGGATATTTCACGTCAGCACTGTGGTCGGCGCAAGTCGGATGCGGAATTCGCATCCATTGGGATTCGAACCCGGTTTCCCTCACTTGAAGGCGAACGCTCTATCCCCTGAGCCATCGCGGATTAGGCTTGATGACACTGAAAAAAAAATTGAAAGTATTACAAATGACTAATTGGCAACATGCATTTGATAGACTTTGATGGAAAAAACTTGTTCGGATGGCTCTGGCCTGTAGTGCCAAGAAGAAGATTATTTCTCATACTGTCTATGGAAAACTATTTAACTATTCCAAATTTGATAGCCTTATATCCCAAGATTAAGATAGAAATCATATTATATTTTTGATTATTATATGAGCGGTCAAGGAAGAAAATAACAACTTAGGGTACATAAGAAGTTTACAAACTTCCAATGTAGTGCACAAGAAAAATATTTTAACAATCATAATAATAGCTACTGTTGAACCTCAATGAATTGCTCCTGTATCTTTCATTTTCCCTTATGTATTATCTTATTTTAATGCTCCCATCACAAATGCTATCCTTACAATGTTAATAATACTTGTCTAGATCATTTCTTAAACAAGCAAATTCCAGTGTCTATCATTCAGCAATAAAATTGACATTTAAAGAATTAGTAAAATTATTTCATTTTGAAAAAAAAAACTCATTATAACAGCTCTTAATGAAGAAGAAAAAAGAGGAGTTGTTACGGTTTTAGGGAAGTGCCTCAAACATCACAAAAATGGTTGCAGTGCAAAAGTGCAACCAAAATTAAAATGGAAGGTAAAATGAAACCATAACCAGAAAAACATTTGTGAAAGACCTCAAAGTCTTCGAAACATCAAGAAACTTTTAGTACTCCCACTAGTTTATAGAGAATAAAATAGTAATGTTACAAAATTGAAAAATTTTATATTTGCATTGATAAGAAAAGAGTGTGTTCAAACCAACCTTTTGAAATATTTTAAATAAATAATTATGTTTTCAATCTTTTTTAAGCATTGTAAATATTTTTGGAGTAAGAATATAATTTTTTCAATTAAATTTTTTTTATACTGATCCAAACTTACAGAATTAGGCGTAGGAATCACTAGGGATATACTGTCAAATGTATCATATCTGGCAGGATACTAGAATGAAAAAAAAAATTCTTATATTTCTTTTATAAAAAAAAAACGTGTATACAGCTATAATTATAAATTTAATCCATTACAGACCTTATAATGGCATGAATTACATTTAAGTTCATTCACTAATAGACCCCGCATGGGAGAGGCAATCTTCATTGGTAGAGCTTTCATAGATGAAATAAATGAATTCCGGTGCTCCTCAGCAACACTTTCACTTTCAGCCTACAAAATATATAATTTATAAAAACAGAAAAATAATTTAAGTTTAAAATTTTTAAAAAAAATCTATGAACTAAAAAAATGTATTTAAATAAATATAAAACATTTTAGATGTAATTTTCAACTGGAGATAAATGGACCATTGCTTTATGGTAAAATTATTGACAGCAATTCATACCAATGTATTTTGTGCTCTAAGTTTTATTTATTTCGTTTTAATCACAGATTAAATATAGATTATATCTATTATATTATATATTTATTATAATCTTACTTTATTTATACGTAATCTAAACACTCAGTTTTTTTCTCACATTCATACTCACTAATGAAAAATAAATGTAGGGATAACATTGATCAAAAAAATTTTTTAAAAAAATTAAATAAAAATTTAAAAAAAAAAAAACATTCTAAAGAAAATGGTATTTATTGATAACTTGAGATGAAAATCAGATTGCAAACTATTGAGGAATGAATTGCAACCAAACAATCCAGTTTTGCAAAAGTTTTATTCTGCTATCAACATATGACATTCGATTTCAGCAATGAATATAACATAAACAGATAAGATTTTTTTTACCAACTTCTGACTCTACACAAACATTTTATTCTAAAACACATTACTTTCAATAATGTCAACCTATACCAATGCTTTCCTGTAACAATATTATTAGTCATAGTTAAAGAAAATTAGAGATTCAATTAATATCAGATAAATTAGTTATTTTTTAGACAATAAAATAAATTTCAATACATTTTATTTAACAATAAGAGTTATAAAAGCATCAAAAACATTTGTTTTGTATTTATTGCCAACAAATAAATAAATTCCAAAAGATCATTAAAAAAGTTAAAACCAGCAAGTTTGCAATTTTTCAAAAATATTGCATACTCTTCTGAAAATTATCAATAAATTGTGAAAAATTAACATTTTTTCAACAACTTGGTACTACAATCATCTTTAACTATACAATTTTTAAATTTCAATGCAAAATTTATTGTTCTATCAGGCTTTTTTTTTCTAATTCCCTTTTAATTAATAGAATAAAATTATAATATTAACTTAAGAAACTTAGATACTCAATTTATATTTTGCTGCTGTTTAGATCAGAAAAGTTACTAAAACCTTTAAAATATAAAATTTTTGGTACGTCTGTGTGTATAGATAGCATATATCATATAACTATTTAACTTGATAGTAAAAAAGTGCATTTGTCAAATTTTTAAATATTGTCAAATTCACTTATAATGAGCATGAATAGACCACAATATTATTTGTTACAACGGACTGCTCGTATGAAGCTAGTTCTTGAAAAAATCATTAAAGTTCATGCATATTTTTGAAATTATGAATATAGAACTCACTTTATATGTTCTTTATTTTTACACAGTATAAAAGAAGACAGTTAATTTGCTTTGAACTGTCTCTTTGCTGCAATACTGTTTCTCAGGTAAGACTCGTGCCTCAAAAAACAACGTCAACGTGAAAAAAAAATTTGTAAACCCAAAAAACATCAAAAAAGAATTTATTTATTTGATAAGAAAAGATTTGCAGAGCTGAAAAAGTGGAATGTAGTAAAATTTTTTATAAATTACTAATACAAAAACCGGGGTTTATGCTTTACAAACGAGCTTTGCTCCATAATACTTAACATTGCGCCAATGAAGTATTTTAAACTTCTGTCAATGTTGAATCCGGGTTCGTCATAAGTGAGTTTGACTATACTATTGAAGCTGATTGAAAGAAAATAGGATAATATTAAAAATTTAACCTCCAGCTTTTTAGTATCCAGAAGAGATAACACAGGTTTAAGAGCTAATGCTTCTTCTTCAATAGTTGTTGTCAAAACATGAAAAAGCTCATGTGCATCCTACAAAAGTAAGAGCAAGGAAATTTAAAATAACATGCTTACATAATTTTTACAAAACATATTTTTAATAAAAAGAAAAGATTTAAATTGTACAAAAAAGTACAAGATTGCACACCAAAAAAGTATATATTTTGTGCACCAATGTTAAATAATGAAATCAATTTATGTCTATTTTTAATACCAAATTAATTATTTATTACATAAAATGCAATAATTATTTCCTGATTTTTAGAAAGTTAGTTAAAAGAAGCTCAAATCATTATTCCCAAATTTTTAAGCTCCAGTTGAAAGGTTAAAAGCCAAAATGATGAAATTAATATTCCAACAGTTCTTACGTAAACATTTTCAGCAATTTGTAACGTTCTATCAATTAATGACCTCACTTGCACAAACTAATGGAGGTTACTAAAATTTCTATATTTTGTTTATATTTGGGATTTCATCTATACTTATTTGAGTAAACATGCAGTCTACCACTAGACGACAAGATTATTAAATGCAGCGTTATATCATGTCTTTTTTGTATCACGATTTAAAATTTGTATATACTTTCGTTAAAGGTAAGTTGCCATTAACATTATATAAATTATGTGAGAGTTATATAGAGTTGTCAATACTTCAATGCTCTGCTTGTGCTTATGACATCAATGCAGTGAATATGCATCTGCCTATGGATGATCGTTACTACTATGGCGATGTGGTTAATGTTTATTTCTTGTCATCAATCATATTTATTTTATGAAATATCCCACTTGATATTTGTCATGTACTTATGCATTATACAGAGTGAATCATTCAAAGCTTGTTTGAGTTATCATGCCTTGAGTCCTAAATAATATTCAGTGATATCAGTGCAAATTCATGCTGGAGCATGAATTTGCCTTCCTTGCAGCCAGCAGTGTGTTAACTTGATCAACTGAATTTTTATGTTTTTGTATAGAACATGTGGAGAGCCGTGAAACCCATAAGGATAAGGCATGTGCATGTACTGAAATAGACCAAATTTTAGTCAACTGCAAACGGTTAAAGTAAAAGGAAAGATTGCTACATTTTTCAGAGTCCTGAAAACCACATTAACCTGAAGAAAATTGGAAAATACCTCAGTATCAAGTTGAAGGAGCTCAATTTCAATTAAAATTAAGTCTTCTAAGTTGTTAAGTTAACAAAACGATAATATTAACACACTAAAGTTTTGCTTCAAAATATAAAACTTACTTGTTCCTCATTAGAGATAATCCATCGATGTGATCGTAAGGCTTTTATAACTTCAGCTCCACTGCAGTCATCATTATTCTCATTTAAAGCTACAAAATTTTTTTCAATTTTGTATTAATTCAAATCATTGACAGTTAAAGAAAGCAAGTGCACATAAACTTTTTCCAACAAAAAAAAAAAAGAAAAAGAAAAAAAAAAAAAAAAATTCATTAAAAAAATAGTGTTTTTATATCACAAAGAGTCCCAAAATTGAGCCAAATATATTGTGGAGCACTAATAAGCAAGTCGTAATTTTCTGATTTAGTCAATATCAGATTCATGAATTTATATAAGGTAGTTATTTATGATGCTAAATTATTTTGTTTTTTACTTATTTCATGTGAAAAGTTCATTGTAGAATGTTCTAATAAAACCAGTTACTTTATCCGTGCTTCGAACTATGTTAGTTCACGTCGTCAAATACATATGTTAAATTCAGTGGTCGGAAGTAGCGCACTACAAGTAGTGAAACTAATATATTTGCTACTTTTTCGTAGTTTGTAGTGTAGTGTGCTGCTTTTTTAAAAAGTAGTGCAGTGCGATTAAAAAAACAATAGTTTGCAATGATTTCTCGCAATTACTTTTACAGTTAAATTAGAAAAGAAACACGGTTCTTGTACAAACTAATTTTTTTACATTTGATGGGCACAAATCTTCGTGTGTCCATCAATGGACGCTATGAAAAGGACCATGTGGCTGCAGCTGAGTCATTAACAGAAATTACGTACTTAAAACCATGTATAACTAACATTTAAACTTTGCGGAAAATAGATAATTAATCACTTTAGTCATACTTTCACATGCGAATGGACACCCATGAAACATTGATGTTATTTCAAAGGAGGGGAACATATTTTCAATGTACTTAATTTCTTAGAGGGAATAAAAGAGCATTGAACAGTTAAAAAATTGCAAGTATTTGATAATTTAGCATTCCTTAAATTAAATATTCACTGTCGAGAAAGGCATAAAAAGTTGAAGGTTAAATGAACAGATTCAAAAAAAAAATGTTTTAAATTAACAAACTGGATCATGTAAACTTAAGTAAATATTTCTTAATTATTCCCTAACATTTAATGTAAACCAATTTTTTATTCTAAATCATTTTGAACATAAGAGTAAATTAAGTTCTCCAGCAAAGTTTGTCTCCTTTAAGTGGAGAGGTAGTTACTACAGTTCCAAAGTAGTTTGTAGTTACTACAAAAAAAAAGCTATTTTATTTGACTACATTTGTAAAAGTAGTTGTTAAACTATAATAATAATACAGTTTTTGTGACTACTGGTTAAATTTTATCTGCCCGCCTCGGTTAGATAGTTTAGAAGTTTATAAAGGGCAAACAGACTATCATTTCTATATGTATATAGACATGAAAATTGATGAGAAAAATTATACATCTTATGTATCAAATAATAATGTTAAAAACATTTTGTTTTCATGCAATTTCATATCTTTTACAAAAATATTAAAAAAATTAAAATTACTGATTTACCTGAAAGTACAGAAAGGAGTGCTTTGGTAAGAACACACTTGTCACTTTGTTGAGATTCAGTAGAATAATCAACGACCTGAAGAAGCCAGGATAACACTGAAGGACATGCAGATAAAGCTTGCAATACAGCATTCAAAAAGCAAGAGTTCCCCAAGTTTTGCATTCCAGGTATAACACCTACACACATACACAAAAAAAGAAGATAATAGTAAACTTTGATACTACTAATTTCAAATTAACTTAATTATCATTTATAATATCCTAAGAAAGTTGATCACGTGGGAGTGGTCAACTTAATAATGTCAGCTTTCATAGGAGAAAGGAGTCCAAAATAAAGATAAAACCTATCAAAATACAAATAGACGCAATTAAATTTTTTTGAGATACTATTCTTAATACATAAATATATATCAAGTATTTAGCAAACACCCCACATATCCTAGGGAACAAGCTAAAATGAGTCACGATTTGTTACATTAAACCGATTAGTTTAAAAAATTGAGACACATATTTTGTTAATAATTTATTATAAATAATTTCTTAAAATATTGCACAAGAACATATGTAATTTGAAAATTTAACATACTTATTTCCCCAGTTTAAAATATTTTTCGTTATACTTTGCAAAGATTCATATATCTTAAGTCCTTAATATTTTTACAAATCAACTAACGAAGAGTCATTTCACCAATTTAGTAAAATTCTAATGTATAAAGTAATGCAGGGTTCGCAAACGCTTCCTGAGCGTTTTTAGAAGGGCGGCCCACCATATGATCCCAATAAATGAGAGCTTTTTGCCCTGCGTAAAAATAAGCCGACATCCCTTAAAAATACTGCCTACTTATTCATATTTCATTTTGATAAAAATTAATTCCCTATTTAAATAATAATTACACACTGGAAAAATTATACGTGTTTATAGGTTTAATTCTGATTACTAATACAAATATTTACCTTGCTAGGATTATTCTCAATTGGTTAAATCTTATAAAGATTTCACCAGTTTATAAGTATTTCTTTTCTAGGGGGATAGGTGGAATTTAATAAATTTTTAAAGATATTTTAAATTTCAATATTATATTTCAAATAAATACCTTTTTTTTAAACAAATACCTTTCTTTATAAAA
This sequence comes from Parasteatoda tepidariorum, assembly GCF_982258835.1. NCBI lineage: Eukaryota > Metazoa > Arthropoda > Arachnida > Araneae > Theridiidae > Parasteatoda > Parasteatoda tepidariorum. The sequence continues at coordinate 26,044,593 of NC_141762.1, forward strand.
AAAAAAATGCACCTTTAAATGTTTAATATCTCTAAAGTTTTAGTTTAAATTATAGAAAAAAGCTTTCAACTGTTTATCAATTAATCATTTTTTTTAGTTTACTTTTTCGAAAAAAAATTGAGCATAGTCATTGTCTTTTAGGAGGTTTTTAATTATCTTTTAGTAATTTAACTTAAATTTAGATTTTTCGAATTGTGCTCATTCAACTATTACAAACAAGAGCAATCAACATAAGACTGATTTTTGAAACAAATAACTACAAACTATACGAGAAATTTAATATTTTACTAAAGCTGGAGCATCAATTATTTGTATTAAATGATTAAAATATTTTTCTTCAATGTACCACAGATGTCTTCAGAGTACCTGAAACGAAACTAAGGAGCCAACCCCCTTTCTAACGTCACGAAAAGTCCACACCCACATCATGAAATGACACCGCAAAACAACCAATCACAAATCGAAAATAAAAATTTAACACACAATCTGGCAACACCAGCAACCCATAATATTTGTTTACATTTAGGAACGCATCTTCTAATAACAGAACTAATTTTTCAAGCAATTTTACAAAATGTCGCCGAAAACTACAAGCAAAGGTGTTGCCTGGCTATACAGTGAAATCGGAGCTTTGTTAGACATTTGGGCAGATCCAGAAATTCAAGAACAACTAGCAGGGAGACTACATAATATGTGCATTTATGATAAAATATCCAAACGTTTATCAGACCTTGGAATACAACGTACGGGTGAACAATGCCGGGAAAAAATTAAAAAACTTCGCCGCGATTACAAAACAGTCGTTGATAATAACTACTCACCGGCATTTGCTCGCAAAGTACTGGGTTGCTATGATAAAGTGCACGAAGTTTTCGGTAAGTGTACTATCATACGACCACCATTTGTTATTGAAAGTTTAGCATACAACGAAAGCAATCCAAACACTTCTAAAAACTCTCCAAATTTAAGGAAAAAGAAGCGCAATATGAACGCATTCACCCCTATTGATTTATCCGCGAAAGATTTGGATCAAAGTAAAAGTAGTTTGGAACTGCAAATCAATAAGCAATGTAAACAAGCGAGTTCTCGGAAAAAATCGTCAGAAGAAAAAAGAAAACGATTAAAAACATTAAGTGATGCAAATAAAACTTTAGAAACTGAACTACGTTTGCATCAAACTGATTTACTGAATAGAATTTTAAATATTCAAAGAAAACAAAATGATGAAATACTTCAGCATCAAAGAGAACATTTATTGAAAGAAGAGCAGCATAGAAGAGAAATAAGAAAAACAGAAATTGATTTATTTAAATCAGTTCTTTTCCTTTTAGCAGAGAAAAAAGGAATACATTTAAAATTACAATAAAAACCATTTTTTTTTTTTTTTTTGAAGTACTCACTGTTTTAATAAAAATAATAATGTATGACTTATCTAGCTAAGGATATCTATATACTCCATTTTAATTCTGTTTCATTGGTGCATGATCAACTTATTTTAGATCTTTAACTTATTACACATATTTTGATTATGTAGAATAAATTATACGATTCATATACTTAGAGAATTACATTTAATTGCTCTTATATTGCTATTTAATTCACTTGTTAAAAAACCTCTTTAATTCTAATTAGAAACCATAAATCTATAATAGTTAAATCACTTTGAAATTAAATTGTTAAAAATTACAACTCATTTAACAGTTTATTTTGAGAAAAATAATGTTTCACAGAAGCAATTAACATTTACTTAAAGAACTTGAAAGATACGTCTATGACAGTATTCTAAACTTTTTACTAAAAGACACAGATTCTCTTTATTTCCCACTTAAAAAGAAAGATATCAAAGAGGATTATTGAATTAGTCTAAATTATTGAAGGGGGGGGGGAGAATTTTAGAGTTATCCCCTTTCTTTATTAATAAGATAGATTGAGAATTTCTTATTTTTTTGATACTCAAGGGTATAAAATTTAGATAATAGCTAAAATTCAAGGTTAATTAAAAATTCCTATTCTAGCAAAAGTGGTCACAATCAAAAAATTTTAACTATTAAAAGTGGTCAAAATCAAAAATTTTAAATATTTTTTTTCACTTTCAATGACACTTCATTTGACTTATGGAATAAATTTTTTTAAATTAAATTTAGAAAGTTTAAAAGTTCAGTGAAGCACTACTTTGATATTATTGAAAAAAATTAACATTGCTTAAATTTGTAGTAGGTTTCATAATATTGTAGCATTTAAACAATTTTTGCAAATGTAAAGAAAATTTGAGTATTGAAAACAAAATAATATTTTTTAAGTAATAAAAAATTTAAATGTTTTGAAATTAACTTATTTAACATTTCATAAATAAGATTGAATTGTTAAACATTTGCTAACTAATTATAAGGCTAGGGGGGGGGGAATGTATTCAGAGATAAATTTGAAGGCTCAAAGCATTTTTATTTATAATAAAACTATCAAAACTTATGTAAGAATTTTTTTGTTTGATAAAAATATAAGATAATGCATTTTTTAATCATTATTTTGGTTGCATAGCCGATTTATTTGAAAGAGATGTTATTCTTTTTTGTGCTAACTCTTTATCCAATAAAATTTGTGTTTGATCCACAGGAATGGTAGGAAGATGGACAATGGGTATGTGTCTCTCAAAATCATAAGAAATCTCCTAAAATCCCACCCTAATATTTTAGACAAAGGAAACTTTTATGAATTATCTCCAAGTTTAACGCAAATTAAAAACAAGTTATGAAATTAAAAGTACTAAGAAGAAAAGAATAACCTGTCAGACAGTTAACAAATGAAAGAAAATTTGTTTCTTTTTTTATGTATGAAATTTAGTTTTAAGAACTATTGTAGATGTGTATATTGATCCTCTCTCTCAAACACTCGATTTTGAGAATTATTAAATCGAGTAAGCTTTTTCTGAGATCGAAGCCTTCCTCTCATTTCAAAATTCACATTATGTAATTAAAAAGCATAGCAATCTCTACAAAAAACCAGTTGTTGGTCATTGAAGTTGACACTTCACAATTTCAAAACCAATAGCTTAGTAGTGACACTACACATCAGCCACATTTATTTCCCAGATAAGGTTTTGCAGCTAAGTGAGTGCACTTTGTATCTTGAACTTCTTTTAAAGCAGTACAAAAATTAGTGAAAAAAATATGCATATCTCACGCAGAGGCAATGAGGACTATTTTTAGCCATTTACTCTCTCACTGCATTTCTATAAAAAAGTAATTCTTTCTTTAGACTATATATTTGAAAACGTCATATTGTAAAGCTTATATATTTTGGTGTGATCTTACTAATAAATTTCATAGTGTGCATTGAATTGAATTGAATATAGGATTTAATGGCACTAAGTTCTTAGTGTGCAATTTTGAATGAACTGATGTAGGAACATAGTTTATTTTCTAAAAGTAACCAACTAATTAAAAAATTATTATGCGCTTAAATTTAACTATGTAGAAAATTATGCTTAAAATGAAATGAAAGTTTAGTATCTTCAAAAGTCTTCAATGATATTTTTACTTACTTACTAGATTTTTCTTTTTAAAAAAATCAAACTTAATAGTAAAAATTACTTTTTTAAAAACATTTTAATTTATTTAACAAGTTCGGAGAAGGACTTAAATTTTGCTAATCGTGAAAATTATCAAAAAATACCCGAATATTGATTCAAAATGTTAAATGCAAAAAACTGCCGAATAATTACATTAAAATATGTGCTGAAATTTTATCTAAATTCAAACCCAATATCGGTTTTCTGAAATCATTGATGCTCTTTAAATCATTCAACACATAAACTATGAATCAACCTTATTGTGATTGCTTTATTTATGTGAAGCAAGTTAACATAAATTAAATACAATGCCTTTAAATTTTAACCAAAAAGTGATGCATTTTAACCTTGAAGATGTAAAATGTTCTAAAAGCATCCCAACTTTGCAAAACTGGCAAAAGTTAGGAGTCTTGTTGACCAAGTGCTTAGTTGTCTAGGGTTAATTTAAATTCATTCCAATAAAGCAGAGATACGCAAAAAAAGTTTCTTTCTTTATGGGTAAGAGTATATGAATTTAATATAATGAAATAAAGTAAATTAAAAAAAATGTTACGAATATTTAAAGTAGGAGCAATATCAATCAGGGCTAAACAATAAATGTTTATCAGTTTAGGATAGGTTTCCAGAAGATATCATCATTGATTTACACATAAAGGACAAAGGGAAAACCTAAAATATTTTTTTATATATTATTAAAGAAAGTGTGTGTCATTGTCAATAGGACTGCAAATCAAATTTATTACAATGAAAATTCAATATTGAACATAAATTTTGCAACACCAGGAAAAATCTTGTAAACAAGTAGCTTTGATCACAAATAGTATAAATAAATTTTTTAAGACGGTGAATTGATTGAAACATTTTTACACAGAAATAAAAAAACTTCTTTAAACTTTATTTAGCTAGTAGGCTTATTCCTGATTGTTTCAAAAATTATACTTAGGGATAATTAAATAAGTTGGTTGATGATTGAAAATCGATATTAACAAAAAAATTATTGTATTATCATAGTCTACTATTATTTTCCTAAAGGGAAATGGACCTTTCACATTTAGCCTGTTTTGAGAAAGAGTAACATATCTGAGACTACTTCAACTTATTAACCAATTGCAACTATATTTTAGTTCATTTTCTACTTATTCCTGAATTCTGAAAAGAAACAGACATGGGGTAGGAAAAAAAAAATACTGTCCAATGTAAACAGGACAAAAAGGAAATCAATATGAACAGTTCCTCTATTTACAGATGATAATTTGTTCAAAACAATAATTGTTTAAATCCTACCATAATTTTATTGAAAAAGCTTTATATTAACTGCAAAACACTTATTTTATGTAAATAATCAACCAGGATCCATTGGGAATGATTTAGGACCAAACTCTAAGCATTTTTTTCTTTTCAATTGATAAGCCAATATAAAAAAACACTGTATAAAAAATTGAAAAATTAACTCCCAATATTGGGGCAAATATAAGACACAGCAATTTAGATAATTATAAGCATCAAAAAATTGAGATGCCTCGAATAAATCCTGAGAAAAAAAAATATTTCAAATTCCTGCTGGAATAATTATGAAAATTTACAATAATATATTCCATTCAGCCTCTGCAAAAAAATTGCATAATAATTTCCCAAACATTCACTATTCTCTCACATGGGAAAAACTGGTTTTATAATGCAGGAAAGAGTGCAACTCAAAATTCTAAAATGACAGAGCTAATGCTCAGAGGATTTAAAAATCATAAAACTAGCTCTATTTTCCTGCAAGTGTAAAACTGGTTTTATAATGCAGGTCACTATGCAACTTAAATTTTAGAAAAACACAGGGCTTAGGTGCGTAAGAGTTTTTATGTGCATAGTAGTTTTTTCAAAATATCAAAAACTACTATGTGCTCGCAATGTCCACAATGTTTCCTGATGCCTCCCAGCCATCGATTGTTTCAATTGTACGTGAAATCCCGACCAGACATTGATGACCACAAGGTCCCAAGAGAATTTTCGTCTGATCACCAGTGAACAGGAATTAATGTGGTGATTATCGTTATCTTTCCCCTTGTTTCTTCTATTCTGGCTCATCAAGTGGTTTCTTTCAATTGTGCAAATACTTTAATGTTGATTTTATTTACTTATTATTATTATTTTTTTACTATCAATCCAGCAGTTTATGGTTTTTTTTAACTAAAATTTTGCATAGGCACCCATGCATTTATTTATTAAAAAAGAATAATAGTTGTTAGAAAATATAAAAAATTTTATGTTTACTGAAAAAATTGCAACTAACTAATCCAAATTTTTAATATCTTCTATTTATTCAATGACTGATTTGTAATGAGGAAATTACACATGCCTTTTGGTGTGAACTGTTCTCAAGTGTTTGAACTTTCTTGACCAAACAGCACAGTTTATTTTTTCTGATTATAAAGATTTTTATAAATGCCGGCTCAATGTGTGTTTTAATATTGATTTTATTTTTACAGTTACTAAATTAAAGGCATAGTCTGCCGTAGGCTAATTTCTACTGCACAACCCCTTTAATCAAAGTTGTTACCGCTTTTTTTTTTCTCAATGCGCTATGTTACGAATATATTATGTTACTAACATGATTTATTGAGTTTTTCTTTTTTAATACAATTTATTGTTAATAACTAGACAAATATATAGCATGTTTGACACTCTATTTGTTAGGTAGCTGAGGACTGAGTTTATTATAAGAATATAATTTCCTTAATCAATAAAATGTTCAAAATATGCAAAAATTCAAAATTACACAATATCAAATGTAAAACATTAATGTGACGATACATCACAATGAATCAAAAATGATAGAACAATGATATATCTCATCTCGATGCTAAAATCTTAACTTCGAGCAGTCCTAATAGATAGTTGATATAGGTAGTTGTCATCTTTTTACATTATCGAATTCAGAGTTCTCCCTAGAACTAAAAAATGGTAGGACACTGCTTCTCAGAAAAGAACATTTGGAGTTTCGAAAGGACACTCGCCTAACAGCATAAAAATTTATCAAAATCAGTAATATTGTGTAATAACTGAATTTTATTCTCAACAACTTTTAAATTACCTTCTAATAGTAGTTTATGTGTATGTTTAAAAGTAATTCTCTGTTATCATCAAAATAAGTGAAAAATTTGTAGATTTTAAAATAATTAAGCATGCTAAAAAAAAATTTTGTCTAAATTTTTTTCAAAAAAAGTAAACTAAAAAAAAAATTTAAAAAAAGATTCATTTATAAACAGCTTGAAAGCTTCTTTCTATAATTTAAACTGAAAATAATAAGAAAATTAACATTTATAGGTGCATTTTCGTTTAAAAAAAAAATTGCAGTTCAAAAAAATAATTTTGAAATTCAAAATTACTTAAAAAATTTATTAATATCCTTCCCCGAATAAAAGAGATACTTATAAACATTTAACTAGTTAAAAAAAAAGTAAATATTTGTAATAGGAATCAGAATTAAATCTATAAACATGAATAATTTTACCTGGGTGTAATTATTATTTAAACAGAGAATTAATCTTTTTTTAAAATGGAATATGAATGACAAGGCAGTGTGTCTAAGGCAGTGGTTTCCAAACTTGATGTTACTACGCCTCCCTTAAAAATATTTAATCATTTGGCGCCCCCCCCCCCTGAAGATTTCATAAAAGAAAAACACAAAAATTTTTGCTCTTATAAAATTTATTCATACAAACTAATGGAAAACGATATTTTATTATTGTTTTTAATGAGATGGATGTGCTTGTCTATTAGCACAAAGTTTATCAAATCTTGGTGTTTGTGACGATATAGCTACTCGTAGCTCTTTTTCTACAACTAAACGAGCTCGATATTTGGATTTCATAGCAGCCAAGGCAGAAAATCCCGTTTCGCATAAATATGATGTTGCGAACGGCAGCAGTACTTTCAAAGTTTTGTTTGACAAAGTGTTATATTCTGTATGAAGATTCAACCGGAATTGAACCAGAGATACAGTCTGAAATTTATGTTTTAATGTAGTATCACAAGATAATTCAATAAATTTTTCTTTTTCAATACTTGTCAATCCAAATTCATCATCTTCTTCGTCGATAAATGGATTCTGTATCCACGCAAACTTTGTAAAATCAAGATCACCAAAATAATTCGAAAATTAAAGCAACAAACCATTCAAGTGTTCCACAAAGAGATTTTTGTTTGCTTCTATGTTATCTCGGGCGCATAAATTTAAACGAAGAAACATGTCAGTCTTATTATTTTGCAAATTTGATTTCCATAGCTCCACTTTTTTAATGAATGCTTTCACCTTGTCTTCTTGTATAAGCAAATGCATTTGCGGTCCTTGCATTGATTTATTAAGAACACTAAATTTTTCAAAAATGTCAACCAAATATGTAAGTTTAACGATAAAATTATCATCCCTAAACATATTGCCGTCTTCATTATGATTTTCCTCGAGAAACATAGCAATTTCTTCTTTAAGTTCAAGTACACTTTGAATCACTTTTGCACGAGATAGCCAGCGCACTTCACAATAGTACAGAAGTGACGTGTAATTAGCTCGCATATCTTCACACAGTTTTGCGAACAACCTTGCTTTTAATGGACTGTTTCTTATGTAATTTATAACTTTCGTTACTTTTGCAAAAACATTGTTAAGTTTCTCGCTTATAGTTTTTGATACGAGAGCTGCTCTGTGGAGCATGCAGTGCGTCCAGAGAACCTCAGGTGTTTTCATTTTAACTAGTGTTTGAAGACCAGTTTTGTGTCCCGCCATTGTTTGTGCACCGTCAGTACAGAGCCCAATGCAATTATTCCACATTATGTCGTTCTCATTAAAAAATCTGTCTGTTATTTTGAACATTTCATTGAATGTGGCTCTGTCAGGAATTGGTTTGCAAAATAAGACATCTTCAATTATATTAGTATCGTCAACATATCGAACATATGCAATTAAATGTGCGTCTTTGGCTACATCAGTAGCTTCATCTACTTGTATGGCGAATTTTGAAGTACGCATTCGAGCAACTAATTGGTCACAAAGATCTTCAGATATATCATCAACTCTTCTGCCAATTGTATTATCAGCAAGCGGTATTTGTCGCAGCTGATTCGCATAAGATTGGCCAAACATTGTTTTGACCATATCAATAGCTGCTGGCAAAACTAAAGTTTCTGCTATTGTGTGGGGTTTTTTACATTGCGCGATTCTGTACGACATTTGATGGAATATGAACAATTTTTTTGAAAATTTGCTTGTTTTTAGATAACTCATCCAATTTTCTTTGAAAAAATTCTTGGGGCTTACCAACGTATTCAGAATGAATAGTTTCAAGGTGCCGTTTCAATTTGCCGAGTTTCATACTATCAGCAGCCAAAACGTTTGAACACAACAAACACATTGTTTTTCGACATTATCGTTTATAATACTAGTAAATCCAAACGATAAATAAAATAAGTCGTATTTCCTTGTCTTGGGAGTTCTTCCTTCCTGTTCCTTGGGGCTTGTATTCCCACTATTTGTGCCAACATCAGAATCTTCATTATTAGTGGATTTTCGCTTACATCCTATCAAAAACTTATCCATTTGTCTGGAAATATTAGGAATAATATTATATTTTTCTAAAAAAATAAAACTATTAAATTACTTACTATTATGATCAGTGGGCAATCACGTCAATAACAATAGAAACACAACCTAACACTGCTGAACCAATTAAATATTGGCTGTGACACGAAACAAATTGGTGAGCTAAACGTGCGTCGATCTTATCTGGATGTGTGGCATCCAGTGGCGTTAGCGTGCGCGCATCTGACTTTTGTTAAGTTGTATCGGTCGAGTGGAGCTAGTGTCGCCAAATTAACGACGTCTAGGTATATGGATGCCTAGTTACGAAATGTTTAGTTGAACTATGCGCTACAAAGCACAATGGTATTTTTTCATTTATTTTTTCATTTTTTTATATTGATGGTATTATTTCATTATTTTTTGCGTAGAAAACTTTAGCAGTAATTTGGAAAATTGTTCATTGTGAGTAATTTTCGCGGCTCCCTTTAGACTAGTTCACGCCTCCCTAGGGAGGCGCGCCTCCCAGTTTGGAAAACGCTGGTCTAAGGGATGGCGGCTTATCTTTACAAAAAGGGAAAAGAGGGTGTATTTTTTAAGATAAAAAGGCAAGCAGGACAGGCACTCATTCTAAAAACACTTAAAGAGAACACTGCTGTATGCTGCCTTGTCAACATCAATCAAAATATATGCTTTCACTGTATATTTTTCGGTTTTCTCTACTAACTGACTTAATGCATAGATTTGGTCTTTAATAAGTTTTCTTCTACAGAGTTGACTATTTGCTGATGATATTTGTCCCATCAAGAAATATAAAATTACATATTATATTAGAAAAAGTATTAATAGAGTTATTCTTCGGCAGTAGCCACATTCCAATTTATTTCTCTTTTTAAAAATTACTTAAGTCAAACATTACATAATGATTGTATGTGTTTCATCTGTCAGATTTGAGTCACTGACCTTTATAAGTTCAATTTTTATCCCATCTACACAAAGACAAGCAGATCATTACTCTTAATCTATTTTAATGCTTGTCCCCCTTTTCCAACATTCAACTTGAACTGTTCATTCTTAAATATTCCAATGGTAATTATGACTTTATTTGAGCTTCAAACTAACATTGTGCAATTAGATTAATGGAATTGGCATATAAGATGAAATACACAACAATTCATATAAATACATATAGAATTATTGTGATAATTATAAAAAGTCCACTGAGAAAGAATTATCAAATAGAAGTCAGATAAGGCAGAAGTGTTTTATCTTTAGGAAAATGTTTATAGAACAGCAGATAAAACTGATGAAAAACAATAGATGCATAAATTTTACTTACAATCAGGAACATTAATAAAAGGAATGCAGGCGATTTCATACATCTTGCAGAAAGACCATAGCCAGTAGAAGATTATTTAAATTTCTCATTAATAAATAAAATATTTATTTAAAAGATGATTTTAACATTCAAAATCACTTAAAAAAAAGTATGTATTAATACTACTTTACCAGAGCTCATTTTAGGCAGGGTGAACAGGGTGCAGCATCCTGCTGCCCTTTTAGTCAAAAGAATCCACCCTGTTGCCTCTGAAGTAAATTAGTGCCCTGATGTAATAGATTCCATACACTTTTTGCCCTTTCTTTACTCAACCCCTCTTTATTTTTTCCCCAAAATCTACAATGGATTTCTTAAACTTTTGTTATTTTCAACTCTTTTTATTTAGTTTGTCATTGCTGTCAATACATAGATTTATATGAGAAAGGAAAAATAGCCATTACACCCCTTTGTTGCACTTGTCTTTGAAAGTTTGCAGTTACTTCACTATCATTAGATCATAATTATTATTAATCATTTTAATTATTAAATCATAACTACAAACACTTAAAAACGTAAATTTATTATTTATTAATATGTGCATGCATTTTAAATAAATTACTAAGCTAATTAGCTCATAAACTCGATATATATATGTTAATTTATTAATAAAAATTAGTAATTAATGCTTTGCTACTTTTAGTAAAGAAAAAAAAATTGACAATGTTTTTTAATAGAACGTGTAAAGAACACGGAAAGAAATTATTGCCTTTTTAGAATAATAATGCCCTTTTTTTTAAACTTTTGCTCCCTGCCCTTTTTTCTGCCTAGAATGAGCTCTGACTTTACTGTATGTATAAATACTAAAAATTAAAAAATGTATTAATACTTCCTCTCCCAAAAAAGAGAAACTTATAAAAATTAAACCAGTTGACAATAATCTTAACAAAGTTATTATTTGTAATAGTAATCAATTAAACAGTTTTAATTGAAACAGCAAACTAATTTTTCTTTAAAATGGATGAATAAAAAGGCTTTCTTATAGTTCAAATGTATAGGGATCAAAGCGTAGGCAAGGCGGACTGTCTTTCTAAACACAATATATAAATATATATATCTCAAGTCTAAGACATGTTAAAGTTTGTGAGTTGCTAATATGTCCAATTTTGGTGAAACTCAATAATAAAAGGACATGAGCTATGTAATTTACTCCTTTAGAACATTATTGGTCACAAAATAAAAGATTATTTTATTATTCCCAATGACGAAATGTAAGAAGAAAAACAAAATAATAAAATACGAGAAGCAATAAAGTCATAATCTCACTCAGTATCTCAACCCCCAGTAATACCTGACCAAGTTAGTTCCCCAAATTGCTCTATAATATGAAATATAGAGGCCATCTATAATGACCTATTCTCCTCAAAAGGGCAAGGAACCAATTTTAATAGATGTCAGACAGTGATGTCAAGTAGAATGTAATATTGCCACTGCCTCATGGCAAGGCTATTGGGGTTTGCAAATTTTCTCAGAGAATGACCAACTTTTAGGAACAGTTCTAGTTCTCAGATCGTCTTGATGTAAGTAAAAATAATTGATAAGACGTTTATACAATATACTTTGGGACCAAAATAGATCCACCTCCATGTAGTGTGCACTGGGCAATACATCTTATGGTAAAAAGATTTATAAACTTTGGTAATAAAAAACTGCAAAACTATTTTTTTGTGTGTGTCATTTAACTCCATTGTATTCTCAACAATCAAAATCATGTTATATTTTATAAGATTGTGTTTTCTTTCTTTTTTTTGTTAAAAAAAAGCATAAAATCTAATTTTATAGATGTTATTATAATATATATACTTTAAATCTAATGAGGTAATTTTAAAATAATCTCTTTATGAGCGTGAAATTCTCAATAGACACATAGTCAAAACAAAAAGACTCTCTAATTACATTTTAAAGAACTCTTAGTAAAGTTTTAAGATTTTTAATTTTTAGCACTGTTATTTATAAGACATGCAAAATTGCCATTTGGATCTATTCAAATAGTACAACCAAAAATACTGAAATCAGGGGTCCTTAAATAAAAATTAAATAATATATTGATCTGTAAATAACAAACAGCAAAAATTGGTGGAAAAAAATAATTAGTATGACATTAAACTTATATAAACTACCAGAATCAATCATTTGAAGGGGATGAAAAGAGTGATGTGTGAGAGTTACTAATAATAAACAAGCCTCGTTGTTATGGAAACAGCGTTTCATATGGTAAAATATTAGTAACCTAAAATGTTCGTAAAATAATTTAAATGCCTGAAAGAATTTTTCGCTAGAAGAGTATTGTTCAAATAATATAATTTTAGCAAAAATTTAAAGCTAAATAAACTTTAAAAGATGATAACCCGATAACGTTGATACTAATATCTCTTCTAAGTTAAATAATACTGTAGGGGAAAAAAATGATAGAAATTAGCATAACTAGCAAAATTAGTACAAATGCATCCAGTAATTAAGAAAATAAAATTAAAATATAGTATCAATGATTAATTGTTGAATTACCTTTCTTTTTCCGCTTAGGTCGATTTGATGGACCCCATATTATGTATGAACCAGCAATGACGAGTGCTGCTGCACTCACACAGTACCAGAAATTCATGGAGTTGAAGAAAAAGGAAAAATTATAGTTTTTAAAGATATGGCCCTCCAGTATCTTTACTTTACAGTATGTTTACATTCGAAATTAAAAAAAAAAGTGCTTTTAGTGAATAAACAAAAATACCTGTATATAGATACAGTTACAGTTTTTAGCAGACACTAATAATATTGTTCAAAATTTTATTCGATTCATCTCTGCATATCGATACAAGATAATTTACTTAAATCGATGGTGTTTTCAGTGTGAACAATCTCAAGTGCTTGACCTGCTCTACTTCCGGTTAGAAAGTATACAGCTGCTTATTAGAGCTTACTCTTGGCGATATTATGAAGCAGATAATTTTGTTTCTACCAAAAGAAATACATTATATTGTTCCTGAGCTCAAATATACTGTATTTCATTAGATATTAATAATATTAAGTAATTTTAGTGAGCTTGAAATGTAAATTTGTTTTAGTTATTTATAAATTTATTGTTAAAAAAGGTGACATGGTTTCTATATTTAGAAAGAACTCGGTTGGAGCATTCTTTCCTTTCAAAATACCGACGGATAAAAAAAAAAAAAAAAAAAAAAAAGGAAAAAAAAATTTAAAAATGAAAAAAAAAAAGATAAGGTAAAATATCTCTGAATTTGAATTACATTAATGCAATCAACGCTAAATAAATAAAAAAGGGTAATAAAATAGAATAGAAAATCGAATTAAAAATGTTTACATTGGTCAACCTTTAAAAGTAGAATGCTTCCTTTTTTAGGAAACTGCAAGTCACTACACTGAATATTTTATTTGAACATTTTCATTTATTTTATTCATCGTTAGCTTTTATTTAAAAAAAAAAAAAAAGTAAAGTTATTTACTTTCATGAGTTTATCTTTTTTTATTATTAACATTCATTAATGAATTTTAAAAAAAATATGAATATTAATTGATTTTATGGAAAAATTGTCAGATATTGCAAAAGGTGGAGGCTACTATCAAAAATTTAAAACTGAATCCTTTTTGTTAAAACAATCTCTCAAGGAGAATTAATAAAATAAAATATAACATTTGAAAACTACATTTTTTTTTTTTATTTGGCTCATTTCAATAGGCTATTATTAGTAACTGATTGATCGTTGATGAATTTTTAGTAAGCAGGTATGTGAAGTGACGTCCTCTTAGACATTTCTGTTGTGTCGGAAAATCGATTACGAATTAAATTTCGATTATTTATAAAATGGCTATAAATTTTGCTTGCAATATTTAAGAGACAATATTTGAAAACAGGACTGACGCCAGGCACACAGCATCAGCTGAAATTTCAGCATGTAAAGATAGTCCAAAAGCAATCGAAATTTCGATTAGTTATAATTTGATAAAATTGCTACTTAAATTTGGCATATAGTGGTCAAAAAATAATTTAAAATTATAGTGTTACCCATCACAAGACTCCAGTTAAAATTTAATCTAGTCGATCGGATAGAGCTTAAAATTTCGATTGACCATAAATTTCCTTTCTTGATAATATTATAGAGATAAATTCTTCTAATAGCAATTATTCAGGAATACATATGAACTAAGCGTCATCTGTAAATGGCGATTTTTTTACGATTTTTCTTAAACGAATTTCCCAATAATCTTTTCTTCGTGAGCTTGGCTTTTTAACACATAGCTAATTTTATTTTATTTCAATTAATGAAACTTTATCAATTTTAATTGAGCATTGGTGCCAATAATATGCAAAATTTTTAAGGTTATCCAAAACCCAAATAAGTATCTTTTCTCCCAATTTTTGCTTTTTAGTTCAGAAATTACTTTTTTTATTTCAACTAATATATATTTCCAACATTAATTAAGCATCATTTTCCTCAATGCTAGTATGGCGATTTCTTACGGTTCTTCTGTTCAAATAAATACCTTTACTCTATTACTTTTGCTTTCTAGTACATACATAGCTTATTTCTTTTATTTCAATATACGTAATATCTTAATTAAGCATCTTTTTCGTAAGCCTCATTGGCATCGATTTTTTATGCTTCTCCTAAACGAATTAGTACCACTTTCTCATTAATTTGCTTTTAATAATATTTTTTTTATATGTATTTTCAATATTTTTTTCTCATAATATCATAAATATTTTTTTCTATCCCGTTGGGCTAAAATAAGTAATTTTTTAGAAACATATTTAAAAAAGAATTAATATAAATAAAATAAAAGCGCATAGTATCAAACAAATTATAAATTTGATGACAGACCACGCGGGCTACCACGTAATGTTCATTGAATTTATCTGACTTAGCGAATACAAAATAATTAAATATTTAAATATGTGCAATAAACTATTTTTTGACCAAATAGAGTAATAAGCTAGTAATTATCACTGATGTTATTTTTAAAATATTTGAAAAATTGAATCGTTAAATTTAAACCAATGGCTAAACCTTAACCAATCAAAAAAATCCATTTCGTTTTTTGCTCATCCCACTGGAACGGTTTGTCTACGTTCTAATGTCGACAGTGACCTTCCTCGTGCTTCGAACTGTCTGTATGTCGAATTTCGTAGGTTTCGGTCTTATAGTTTAGGAGTCTATAAAGGACATACACACAGACATTCATTTATATATATATATATATATATATATATATATATATATATATATATATATATATATATATATATATATATATATATATATATATATATATATATATATATATATATATATATATATATATATATATATATATATATGTATATATATGTATATATATGTATATATATATATATATATATATATATATATATAAATATATATATATATATATATATATATATATATGTATATATATGTATATATATATATATATATATATATATATATATATATATATATATATATATATATATAGAGAGAGAGAGAGAGAGAGAGAGAGAGATAGGTAGCTGAGAAATGTGCAGCCACCAGTTTTTGAGTGTCAAAAATACCAAATACTTTTTATAAAATAAAAAAGAAGAAAAAAAAAATATCAGGATTGAAGTCTTGAATTACATATTCAGTTTTTCATTCATACTCCTCTATTTAAATTTATACAGTGAATGGAAAAACAAAAAAAAAGACCACACTGAATAACTTTTGATCTAATTAAAGGATCTAAAAGTTCTAAGACTAAGGGTGACCTAATTAATAAATGCAGACGTTATTTTAAGTTACGAAATCAGACACAAAAGGTGATTTAGCTGTATAAACATGCTTTTTTTCGACGGATTCGGATTTCAGACCCAACACATATAAAGGCTATATGACACGAGGCAACCTAGTTGAAAGCAACTAGCGGTTTCAGTGAAGTTGAAACGTGTCATATGATGGTTGCCCGGTTGCTTCCAACTTGCTTTCAACTAGCAACTGAAGTTAAAACCTTTCAACTTTAGTGGAGCAACCAGATTAATTGAAACGTGTCATATAGTAGTTTCCAAATACTTTCAACCTTAACTAGCAACCATTTAGTAAACAAAATACACTTGCTGATTCTGACGCATCCTGAATTTTTATCTTTTAAATTTAAACTTGGTTTAATCTTCTAACTATGACTAGTTTTAAATGGAATTCTAGTGATATATGTACTTTTTTTTCCTTTCTTTTTTTGAAATTTTTCAAACATATCCTTGTCTTTG
Organism: Parasteatoda tepidariorum; assembly: GCF_982258835.1. Taxonomy (NCBI): domain Eukaryota; kingdom Metazoa; phylum Arthropoda; class Arachnida; order Araneae; family Theridiidae; genus Parasteatoda; species Parasteatoda tepidariorum. The sequence goes on from NC_141762.1 coordinate 26,061,352, forward strand.
GGACATAAATAACAAAGATTATGCGAATAAACTAATTCCCTATAAACTAATTTCCTCTGTGGAGATATTAAGAGTTACAAATTATAATTGAATTTTAAAAGTGAATGAAAAAAAAACTAGCATATAACTAATTACAAATGTTTAAATATTGGAAAATTCAAAATTATATAGCTAAGCTTTTTATACTCATTTTGACAGATTTTGATAGATATTTCTTTGACAGATATTTCCGAGTACTAATGAATTTTCGAAAGCAAACGAAAGAAATTATTTTGCCTTCAAATCACCTTTTTTTCTGTTTTAGTTCTTCTTTCAGAACCTCAGCTATCAGCTCAACGCCTACTTCAAGTACATCGTCAATAATCGCTTCCATGATAATTAAAAGAGCTTTTAGCAATAAACTTTATTGAAAAATATAAGTTCTGATATTGGACTGTTATATACTGTAGCGTATCTACCACTACAAAATTACAACTATAATTCACTAGTATATAAGACATGTTAACTCGACTCTATGTAGGGGTACCTTTTCATAGATGACGGTTGACATGGTCTGTAACTCCACCCCCCACATTGGTGACCTTCGAACGTGATGTGAACACGCCTACCTTGGCAAAAACGCTTACTTTGATCTGGAAACGCCTACGTCGGCAGTAACGCCTACTTCGTTGGATGGTCCACATTGAACAGTTGACTTGCTACTTGTGACTGCATCATTATCCACCTCCTCACGCTGTTGCTACTCTGTCTCATCTCGATCACACACAACGTTGGCTTGCATACACTCGACTGCTAACGGCAACACAGGAGCGACTACAACCGTGAAGTTAAAACACCTCTGACATTCAGCACTAAAAAAATACGGTGATCTTAATACAGCTCTCCCGGCTTCGCACAAAACAGCAATGAATCAACTAGTGGCATCCATTCATCGAATTCTATCATAGCTATAATTCTGGTGGGGGAGTACTGTAGCGTATCTACCACTACAAAATTACAACTATAATTCACTAGTATATAAGACATGTTAACTCGACTCTATGTAGGGGTACCTTTTCATAGATGACGGTTGACATGGTCTGTAACAACTCTCCCCACAATACTATAATAGTCCAATACCAGTGCCGTTCTGGTATTGGACTATTCAGAGTTGGTTGAACAAGCGAAGGTTGTAACGTGTGATCACAAACGAGAAACCAAAAACCGGTTTCTTAACTTAGTTGCCTCCACTGGGTTGCCTAGTGTCATCAGCACTTTTAAGGGGGAAACAGAAATTTGCGAAATAACGTCCCAATAGTTTGATCAGGAGCGCGCTCAAAAGTTTGGACCCCTTAATGTTACTTTTTGCACAATTTGCTGTATCTCGAGAACTTCTTCAGCGAATTAATGAAAAAACTGCACACAATTATAAAATTCGTTTATCCACAAATAATGCCACAAAAAAATTACTCAGTATATATATATATATATATATATATATATATATATATATATATATATATATATATATATATATATATATATATATATATATATATATATATATATATATATATATATATATATATATATATATATATATATATATATATATATATATATATATATATATATATATTATAATGGTCGAAAAAATTTTGAATTTTTTCGACCAATTTTTTTGCATTATTTTAACGAATATATTTTTGAATGGCAAAATTAAAATATTTGAGCTAAATTGGTTGAATAGTTCCTAAGAAATTGAATTTTAAAAAAGTTAGAAATTTAAAATGCGATTTTTCAAGAAATATTCCACCACGTTTGCTCAAATTTTGTATTTTGCCTCGTAAAATTATGCTTTTTAAAATGATGCAAAAATTTGTATATCTTACAATTTAAACTTTTTTTCGATCATTATTAAATAAAATAATAAGAAAGAGGCTTCGCCCCCTGCTCGCTGGTGCTTGCCAACCCCCGGAACTGCTTTCGCAGTTCATTTCGGATTGCTTCGCAATCCGATGCTCGCTTTACTCGCTCATTGGATACGTTCTTAACGTCTAGCTTTTGTATACTTTTTTGAACACTGAAGTTCCGAAAACTTTTCACCGTAGAAAATTCTAAACCTGTACATTTCAATATTAATTTGAAATTGCAAACAGTTCACATATTTTTCTTAATCACACTATTCTAAATTTCAGTTGTTGAGAAAAGTAACTGTTGTAAGTTTTGTTTTAAAGTCTTTCCCACAAAAGGGCTAAAGCCATGTGTTGTAAAACAATATGAAATAGTAGTCTGCCACTGAACGCCGGATGTAAAGCATCGGCTTCGCTAAAGATAATTTTGTATTTTTAATTCTCTGAATGGCGCCACCCTAATATGGAATTTGTAAAATAAATGTATATATTTTTGATTGTTGATGAAGCCCATCATTTTGCGTTTTCATCAGTGTTCAGAAGCAGAACAACTATAAGTTTTTTATTTTATCACAAAAATATAAAATGTATAAAAAACGAAGAGTAAGAAAATGAGTATAGTCATAGAAAAAGTTAAAATTATAATATAGTATTTATCAGTTAAAGTAAAACTTTTTGTTTAAGTCATTGTTAACAATTCAAATTTCTCCGAAGCAATTCTAAACCTTAATTTTGCTCACTACGTGCTCTTGCGCGCCGAATCCAATCAATTAAAAATGAAAACTGTTGCCAGAGCGAGAAAAGAAATATCATCGGTTTTATTGATACATACGTACATATTAGCGTTTTATATAATATAGATAATTTACTTAAAATTATTTTTTGCGAGAAATTACCTCGTCGCATGCTATGATGCTGCCCAAACAATAACATCTGGTGATAATAAAGGATAAATATGTTTTAATATGTTTTCGGCTCATGACCAGTAAGAATTTATAAACTACAAAAAACTCTCATAAATCGAAAAATTTCAAGGGAATTTGATAAAAAAAATTCCAATAATAAAACTTCCTAGATCATTAAGCCTGTTCACTCAACGCTTCGTTATCATAACATTAGCGGAGATATACACCGGAAGTTTCCTGAATTTCTCCTAGATTAACGAAGTTTTTCATTGTTTGCCAGAGAAATAAATAGTGCAAACCTGAAATTATTAAGAAGTAGTTCAATGCAATTGGAATATTATTGGACTCAAATATTTGGACTAACTAAGTATTGGAGCCACGATGGCTCAGGGATTGGAGCTTTCGCTTTCCAATGAACCGGGTTCAAATCCCAGCGATGACTGGTCGATACGAATCCGCATCTGGCTTGCACTGACCACAGTGCTGACTTGAAATAGCCTAAGTTGGAGATTTTCGTGGTTTTCCTCTCCATGTAACGCAAATGTGGGTTAGTTCCATCAAAAAAATAAATAAATAAATAAATCCTCCACGAAGGTAAATTTCCTCCAATACTTAATCTAGGAGCTCCCTTGTCTTCTTTATTGGATTCAAAATTACAAGGCTACGGAGTTGAACATTTGTAGCACTAAATCCAAAATTTGGTCAGTTGTTCAACGACGGTTATAAAATAAAATAAAATACTATTTTGAGTACTATTAGCAGATGTCGTGAACTCAACTGAAAGCTAATAAAAAGAAAAATTTTACTTGCAAATTTTCTGTGTTTTTAGTAGAAGTCGAACAATTTGTAACATTTCAAAACATTTAAAAATATCGAAATAAAAAATTATATTAGGTTCTAAACATTTGTTTTCAAAAGCATCTTTATAGTTATATATTATTATAAATTACGCATTATTATAAATTACTTTCGAGTCAGATTTAAAAAAGGGAAAATGCTACATTATTAATTAGTTAATTAATTTACGAACATGACTCTTTAATTCAGGACGTAGTGTAAAATAGCTCTCGAGTTGGACGTAAAAATGAAAAATGCTACATTATTAATCAGTTAATTAATTAAAAAACATGACTTTTTAATTAAGTATATAGTGAAAAATAACTTTTGAGTTGTATTTAAAATTTTTCGTTTTTTTATTATTAATTTCAGGGAGTTTTAGAATAGTTTCAAAAAATGTCTTTGATATCTCATGTAAGTAACGAAAGGAACAATTTTTTTCTTATTTTCTTTTAGAATCTTTTTTTCCTTTTGGAAACTCTTACTCTTTTTTTATTATTATTATTTTCAATCAACAAATTTGATAATGTTATCAAAGTGTCAAACTCTTATCATTAAACCAGTTCTAGATTTTTGACACGTATTACATTTGAAAGGTGGAACCGGTTTAAAAAATATCAAATACATTCCAAAGTTAATGAATGTGATTTTTCAGTATTCCTGGATTCAGTGAAAAATGTCGAGAAGGGTTTTAGCGGCAGATATTTTAAGGAGCAATAAGGGATACAGATATTTCCTGAGATAATTGCAGTGAGAGTTCATGGACTGATTTTGCCTTAGAATAATGCGATAATTTTTTTGTAAATTTATTATTTCTGTCAATATAACCATCACTTTTCACCACGATTCACTTTTTTTATTCATTTATTTTTTGTGGTACAAGTCGAAAGTTCCAAAGAGCTCACAACTTCGGTGTTTATTTTTTAAATTTAAGAATTTGGAACATTAAGCTTTTTTTTTTTTTTTTTTTAAATTTAACAGCTATTAAGTGAATTGATTAAGAAATCAACTTTAAATAAAATGCGGTCATACGTGTTTTTTTATGACTCATTACTCAAACTTATATATAGCACTGCAAGCTATTAATTTTTTGTTTAATTTTGCAGATCTATGCATAAGAAAAAAATAATAATAATAAAAAAAGAAAAACATCAATCAATGCTTGATTGTTTAAAAATATTAAATAGATAAATTTGCCTTAGATATTAATACGATATTTTTTGGAAATATTAAATTGATTGATATGTTTTAGATAGATTAATATGCTATTAATATATTAATATGCTTTTTTTAAAAAGAAATTTAATCGATGCTTGATTGAAAATGTTAAAAAGTCTTGGCACAAATTTCTTGTATATAATATTTTAGCTATTAAATAAATAAAAAATTTTATTTCTTTAATTTTTCGAATAAGAAAAAATAGACAAACTTTTTCAGGTAGGATTTCTGAAAATAATTTTCTAGTGGAATTGATGCTATTAAAGTTGACACAAAAAATGTTATTAAAATAAATTTGACGTGAATTATAAGCTCTTTCCAAATCTTTTTAATCATATAAATTATTTGCAGCCTTTACTGTGATTATAAGCGCGGAAATAATGTACTATGTTATGTATAATTAAGTATAATATATAATACTTCTAATAAAGCATAACTAATTTAATAAATAATGTAGACTCCTAGCACGTACGTGCGTAAAACAAATAAATCATGATGTATTATGACTTCAGAAAAAATTCCAATACCCGTCAAGTAACTCACGATACTATTTATTAGCTAATACTATTACTATTTACTGCTATCACTATTTGATACTGTTTATTAGCTATTGAAATTAGTTTTAATGATTTAAAATTGAAGTTTTGAAACATATCTAGCTGAATGAAAAAGTAATGTTTTTATTTTCTTTCTGGGATAAAGCTCAGATCTCGTAGCTAAATATATTGCCATTTTTAAGTTATTTTTAAAATTGGTATTATAAGAAATTGTTTTTACAGTCTGAAATCCTTTCTGAACTTTTTAATGTTACCATAATTAAAAGCGTTAATAAAGCAAAGGATTACATCGTACTACTCTTTATAAACACGGTTAAAAAACTATAGTCTATTTTGCTCATTACCTGCATTTTTCATGAAATGTTTTAAGATCTCATTTATCAGTTTCTTTTAATTACAGCATGACCATCAGTAAAAAATAAATTAAGTTCATGCTTTGTGATTGGTCACAAAACAACGGCGAATCTGAATTACAGCTTAATTTATAATGCACAGAAGTAAGGTTATCAGCCGTTTTCAAATCTTGAGGACAGTCCTCGAATTTCATTGATTATTCTTAAGAAAATTTCATGATACTTCAAATCTTAAATGATATGATAGATGATAGGATATATATTTATATGATATTTCAACTTTTTGAGGACAGAAAAAGTTCACAAATTTAAACATGTGTTCTCAAATGTCCTTACATTTTCCCGCAAACATGTAATCATTTTTTATGTGCAGTAAAATATTTTATTTTGTGACAGTCGTTGAACAGCCGACCCAATTTGGATTTGTGGCCAAATTTTTAAAAAAATGGCCATTCTCAAAAATGCTACAGCCTGCTATTGCGAAATTTTCTAATTTCATATAGTATCTAAGGGTCCTACTAACATAGAGAAAAAAAAATGAATAAAACTTACGTTTTTAATCAGTTATTAAAAGAAATATCGACAAAAATTTTTTTATGTGAATTTAATTTTTTATAAGAATAGATAAATTAAATTTTAAAATATATGATTTATAAATAAATAGAATTGAAGGTTAGATTAAAGTATTAGTAAAATGAAACTACGAGGACTTTTCGACATTTAATCTAGAAATTTATCACCTTTATTCATTCCCCCCCCCTTTTTTTTTTTTCTTTCTTGGTTACAATCAGATCTGCAATTTTTAAAACTAGAATTAATTTTACGGCCACAGTTTTTATAATTGTAATTATTTAAAAAAATAAAAAAACAAAAAAAAATGTTTTAAAATATTTATACGGTTTCAACTTATTTCATTAAATAAGAATGCAAAATATATTTTTACCAAAATAATATCCTTCTTTTTCTTTGATGATTTTTACCTTTTTCTCATAGAACTTTTTATGTAATTAAAATAAAAAATATTTTTTTCTTCCTGAAATTAAATTTCTCTTTTGCTTTATTTTTGATTCATGAAAGTACACCACAGCGATGGCGCATTTTTATTCCTAAAAAAATTATTTACTTATCGCGCCTCCCAGGTCACTAGTCCGTGAAACGTAATCGCTCCTGTTACATTTGATTGCCTTGGCAGTGTTTATTTTGTATATGACTTGTCATTTATTTTTATAGTTGGTAAGATGCAGTATAGATGGCAGCACTACTAGAATTCAATGACAGCTCCCCCGATGTCATATTTGATAGCAAAATGCTGCAGCATACAATTGGAAATTGTGATTCTATCAAAACATGTACACTATTATAAAGAAATATTTTTTCTTTCCTTAAAAGCAGTATTATTATCTGATTTTAGAAAAGAACTAAGCTATGAAATATTTTTTGACAGTTTAAAAAAGGGGGCAGCGATGACAGATGGAAGAGTAGCATATGCTCCATGTGACTAAGGCCCCGCCTAGTCGATGGTGTGCTTGTATATGATTGGTTGTTGGATCCTAACACATGCAAACATAATAACGTGGTTTATATACTTTAGACAGGTCACGAGAAATTTCTGAATTTTCTTATGGTTTTAATGTATATTTTATGTTATCATTCTCTTAGAATAATGTTTTAAATTCAAAAATCTCTGACCTAAAGTCTCACCTATAGTTTAATCGAATTTTTTTTAGTAGGATGGGCCATTGATCCAGGTATTTGCGGTAAATAACAATTTTCGTCACGCTGCACATACCTTTTGTGTTCACAAGCATTCTGTTCTGAGCCGCTGATTATTATCCGAGAAGGTAAAATAAACTGATTTGATCTGATCGTCTGCTTTACTTTATTATAAAGGTGTAGCTGCGTATCATATTTGTAAACAGTATTCGATTACTCAAACCTTAGCGTTTAAAAGGAACCAACGTCAATCACGGTTACCACGTGGTTCTTTGTATTCTGCCTTCTCTCGATGCGTGTGTTTTGATGTCATCCCGCCATCTTGAGATCGTTATTTTACAATGTGCTGTTAAATATCCTTAACTCATGGAATTTTTAGTGATCTGTAGATGCGAAAGGCCGTATTAATGTGCTTGGGACGTATTGGAAAGCGATGAGCCTTTCAACTCTACTGGAAGCCGCAAAATATGTAGAATACCAAGCTGAAGCTCAAGCACGTGGTATGTATTAAATAGCTTATAATTTAGTTATTTTGCAATCTATTGTAAAACATATGGTGTTTATTAAAAGTTTACATTATAGGGTGTGGTATTAAGCTGAACGATTTCACTTAAACATGCAGCATTAATGTGAAAGACGCTGCTAAGTTCCTTGCTGTCTTATTGATTTGTTTGCAAATATTGTTTTCCTCTTATTTGTAATTTATAACCACAATTCTAATAGTGTTTATTGATTTGACTTTAACTTTGCTTAAAAAGTTCAATTTTGTTATACTGACTAAAAATTGCCTCTATAATTACTACTCTTATTTCGATATCATTTCGTTCTTTGTCAGGCTTGCAGTGTTCAATTGGTTTAAAATAAGGAAAAAGATCAGTTATAGGTAAAAGAAATCTATTTCTTTTTATGATTTTTTTATTTTATTTGATTTTCAATTTTGATACTAAGTATAGATACCACTTTTGTGATTTTGACCTTCGAGTTATCGTTGTCCCTATCTTTTTCACAACTATTTCATTTGTTGTTTGTTATTCCTTGTAATTTTCTCTGTCAGTTTTCCGATTTGATAAGTGTAGTTTTTATTGTTAGTTGCAAATTAACATTTTTAAACTATATTTTTTTGAATTTATTGTTATAAATGTTTATTGTTCTGCCTATCTTAACACTGATAGAACTTGGATCGATGTTCTGTTATTAAAAAACAGAGTTCTTTTTTCCATAATTTGTTTAACTTTATTTTTGCAAATCGACAATATATAATCAAATCTTAGCAATTTCCTATTTTGCTTTATTATTATGCCAGATTGCAATTGTTAACATGTATTGTAAAAAAAATTGTCTTAGACATTTGGGTTTAGTTTGCAATTATTTTATGATTTTACTATGAAAATAATTCAATCTTTTGTTTTGATTATTAAATTTAGTTTACTTCCTTTAGTATTTATTTTAGTAGTAAGAAGTACTGAAATGTTTTTTTTAATTTTTTTTATTTTGTATTTCTAAATTTTATAGTTAGTATTTAAAAAAGGTTATAAATTGATCACCATAGCAAAGGGCACTGTAAGTACTTTTAGTGAATTATCTATATTGTACTAATATGATTTTATATATTTGCTTTCACTTTTTTTTATTGCATAAAAAGTATTTAAATGAAATTAAAGTAATTGTTATGTTTTTCAGCTGATTTATAGCAATGCATATTAGGTTTTTTTTTTTTTTTTTTAATAATGTGATTAGTTTATTGTAAACTTAGGTTTTTCTCATATATTTGTTTACTAATTAAAATGTCTTTTTAAAAATTTTTGTAACTGCTTATTTTGTTAAGTTGGATTGGATGCTCTCTAGGGATTGAATTTGTTCTGATTAAAAAAATATTTGTCTAACAAGCTATTTATATGTGTTGTATAAATATTTGAACTTATTCCCTCTTTTTTTTAAAAAAGGAATATTGAAATTGAAGTAAGAGAAGCTAAAAGGTTTAAAATAAAATAGCTGTAATTAAGGTTTTTCTATAAAATGAAATTTTTCGATAAATAATTATAACTTCAGTACGTAAATTGAGCAGACTTAGATAATTTTTCATAAGAGAGATGCACAACGGGGGGATTTGTTTGAATGTGTGCTTAATTTTGGTATACCAGTGTTTTCATCATAGAAAAAAAATGGGTGAGAATTTCTCACCCTTTCTCAAAAATAGGGTGAGATTTCAGAAAGTTAAGTGAGATTTCTAAAAACTAAAAAAACACAAATAGACTTGAAAAAAAATCATTTCTCTTATTATAATACATTTTAAGTCTTCTATTTTTAAAGCATTGAATATTCTTGCTGCATCATCATAGAAGATTTTGCCTTTACTAGGTATTTGTCCATCTTACATTAGTGCATAAAAAATTTGAATGTCTTACATGAAAAAACCTTACCTACGGTAAACACGTGGTTGCAGAGAAATGTGTTCTGAAAGGGGTTCCGTGGTTCGGTTGTGTTCTGTTGTTCGAAAAGGTTCTGAACAATACTGGTAAATAGGGAAGCTAGATAACGGAGCAAATATTGAAAATAATGAAAGATCCAGGAAGAAAAGTGAAACGGATTTTATTCTAAACAGCGTAATTCGAAGCTTCTTCCAAAATGAGAAAAATTCTCGAATTTTGAAATTGATTTATAGAATGCGCGAATTTCTCGCAGTAATCATTTTTTAATGCGAGAAAAGAAAACAATATGCGAGATTTTCGCGTTCTCGCTCTGTAGTGAAAACACTGTATAATTTCATATTTTGATGCTATAGTACATATGGGACAACAGATTAAAAATGTTTTTTAGTATTTTATTTTAATAACTCATGCGAATTAGTGAAACTTTTACGAAATTACTATTTTTTAGGTTCCAAATGAACTAAAAATGGTGTATTGTAGTGAATGTGTATTATATGTCTAATGACATAGTGTATTTTGTTTCATGTATTGAAATATTTAAATTATTTCTAATTTTTATATTAAAATGTATATTGTATAGAAATGTTTACATAATTCCCATTTGATTCGGAACTTTCTAATTGGATCAATAGTTGATCATAAAGAGAAAAACATCTTTTAGATAATCATACACTTAAAAAAGTCTTAAAATTTTTTTTAAACTATGATTTGTCCAATATAAATTAGTTGCATATTAAGGTACCTCGTGATTGAATCAAGTTAGCATGTCTTATATACCAGTGAATTGATGTTTAATTTTCGTAGTGTTAGTTACGCCACAATACTCCCCCACCAGAATTTTATCAGGGATAGAATTCGATGAACGGATACCACTAGTTGCTGTACTTGTGAAAGTTCGGGAGAGCTGGTTTTAAGGTCACTGAGTTTTTGAGTGCTGAATGGGAGAGGTGTATTAACTAGTCGTAGTCGCTCCTGTGTTGCCATTAGCAGTCAAGTGTATGCAGGCAGCCGTTGTGTTTCATCGAGACGAGACTGAGTAGCAACAGCGTGAGGAGGTGGATAATGTCGCAGTCACATGTAGCAAGTCAACTGTTCAATGTGGACCATCCAACGAAGTAGGCGCTACTGTCAAGATTTTTGCGAAGTAGGCGTTATTGCGTGTTCAAATCACGTCCGGAGGTCACCAATGTGGGGGCGGAGTTATCGACCATGCCAACCGTCATCTATCAAAAGGTACCTCGTGATTGAATCAAGTTAGCATATCTTATATACCAGTGAATTGATGTTTAATTTTCGTAATGGTAGTTACGCCACAATGCTATTATTTGGCATTTAAATTATAAGTATGTAAAATGTCACAAAGCTTTTAAAATCTTATTTCGAAAGTTTGCACTTATGTACCAACTTGTTCATATCATGATTCATTTTTTTTTACCGAATTGTGGTTAAACCACTTCAAAATACATGTTCTTCATGGGACTTTGGCTAAAACACTATAATTTATATTTTTCATAGAATTATGACGAAAGCTATTCAAGGTACATATTTTTTAAAGAATTGCAAATATGGACTTTGCTTTCTTTGGAAACTTTTATTTTCAAAACTTCTTAGTCTTGTAGCATTGTCATACAGTTAGTTTTATTAAGTTTTTCAACATTTTTACAGAGGATAGAGCGTTTGCCTTCCAGTGCGGCGAACTGGGTTCGAATCCCAGTCGATACGAATTCCGCATCCGGCACGGTGCATACGTGAAATATCCTCAGTGATAGATGGATCATGGGTTAGAGTCTTCTTGAGGTTTTCGTGTTCTTTTTCTCCATGTAATGCAAATGCGGGTAAGCTCCATCAAAAAGTCCTCAATGCAGGCAAATTTCTCCCAATACTCGATCCAGGAGTTCCCTTGTCTTCTAGATTGGGTTCAAAATTACAAGGCTGCAGAGTTGAACATTAGTAGTCGTAAACCCATAAAATTGGGTCGGCTGTTCAACGACGGTTACAAAATAAAATATAAAAATATATAGCTTCTTTTGTAAAATTTTTCTTCCTCTGTTTCATGTTTTATAGGAGAAGAACCTCACGATTACTATACATTTTCTAAACTCTGTGCTGCACGAAAAGATGGTGTTTATCCTACTCCCGTTGAGCACATATCTCCAAAAAAGCCCCCAAGCTTACCGAATTCTACCCATTCACCTGAAGAGAGTAAAGAGAAAAGACGATCTAGTTCATCTTCCTCCGGGTTGACAAAGGATACTTCATCTCACCAGGAGCATTCTGGGTAAGTTTCAATTATACTTTTAAAATGCTTACAATATACCCTTTTTATTCTTTTAAAATTATTTTCTTTAAGCATTTTCAAGTTTTCCCGAATCTCTTGCTTGTTCAGAGTTTTCTATGCCAATTGCTTATTTAAGAATACCAAAATACCCAGTAAAAATTTAAATAGAATCAAATATATTTTTTATAATTCTGAACATCTCTGAAAAGCAACAACCACACTTTAAGAATGCAAAGGCAGATGTATGAACAGAAAGGCCTGATGTTTCACTGAACTTTTGGGTACCTTTTCTAAATTTTTCGTAATGCTGTGTACCACTAATTAAAAAATGAATGTATTTTTTACTATAAAAAAACTGCACAAAAGTTAAAAATCACAAGTGGCTGTTGACACCACTAATTATTAACTGTTAACTCTGCAAAAAGTAGCCAATAGTAATCGTAAGAAATTATACGTAATCGTAAATTTTCATGGCTTGCTTTGTTTTTAAATAAAATATTTTGAAATTTTCGTTTGTTGCAAGATATTTTGCCTAAGAACGCATGCCCCTGCTTAACTGTTTCCGTACCCCTGGGGGTATGCATACCACACTTCTGGAAACACTGTCGTATGGAAAAAAAAAGGGATTTTGAACAGATCAACCAGGACTCAATTTAGGTTCATTAACAGACCCCTTAAATAAATTGTTAAAATGGACCCTTCACAAAATAGCTCAATATAAAAATGGACCCTTCACAAAAGATCAGAAAAACTGATCCTTCAGAGATAATTTCATTCCAAAATATGTCCCTTTTCAAAAATTTTCTTTTTGTGTCACTGCTTGTTTTTTTCCAAATTGACAAAGTTATGAGTAGATTCTTTACTATTTTGCAAAATCTTTCATATAAAAAACATAATGAAGAACTCTTACCAACTCTTTTTGTCAAATCTGTTAGGAAACTGTAATTAAATTTTCTTGCCTGGATTTGTAGCTTTCCTTTTTTGCAACTTTTTAAAATTCTTAATTGATTTAAGGAATTATACTAGTATAATAGTTATATTTTATGCAACATAAATATTTTTTTCTGAAATATTTGTTCTTCAAAACATGCAAAAGTTTCGGTCCAATACATTTGTATACTTAAAGCTTATAGTTAAATATGACCTTAATACAATGGTTCCAACAGTTTAAGTTACAGATCTGCTTATTCTGAGACTTTTGAGCATTGTCTCAACTGGCTATAATCTTAAGACTTCTGACCATCAATTTATTTTGTCAGTGTTAATTAAATTTTACACACTGTTCATACTCTTTCCTTCAAATCAGCAAATTTTTTGTTTAAAAGGAATTTATGATTAAACAATAAATTCAATATTTTTTTTAATGTGAAAATTTTTTCATAAACTCACCTTTTCCCCTCTCAAAAAAATGTATGAAACGTCTTATACAAATGATTTCTCTTGTAAGAGTGATATCTTGATTTTTGTCAAAATAGCTATTTTGAGAAATATTACAATTGTATCTTTTTTGGGGCCAACGTTTCTTATTGATAGTTTTTCTAGGTTTGTTGAAGTTTTAGTAAATGATACATAGCTCATTTCTTGGTCAGGGTGGCCACGCACCTGGAAAACCTGGAATCATCAGGGAAGAAAAGTTGGAATTTTATTCTTAATTTGAATTATTTTACCATCCATTATATCCGCTTTATTTAGACTGAAATTTATCGTCAAACAGTTGAAAAATCATCAACTTAGTAATACTTTGCTTGTATTAAATATTCTTTCCATTATTACCCTGCTAAACAAGAATACCATAAGAAACTCTCCCATGTTGCTAAATGAATGGCGAAATCGTTGACCTCTTTGGTGATTAGGAAAGGCAATAATTGTAATAAAAGTGGAAGAAGGGTTTAGGATCTTTGCTCCGTAGGCTGAATTCATTTACTGTTAAAGTTTGTTCCAATGCTTTGGGGGTATTATTTTCTTTCAACAAAATGTTTTAGTGTTTTTAACTTTCCAAAATATAATTGGTTATAGTTTAATAATAGATTTTATCTTGTACTCTTTTTCTGTAAGCTTTTATCTTTTCATCCAATGAACTATTTTTCTTGCCAAAATTGTTTTTGCATCAGATACCACTGCTTTTCTTTTTATTACATTTGTTTTTATTTATTTCCATCTCTTATTTTGCTTTTTCTTTATGAAATGAAATATGAATAGAAACCATCTAAATATTCCTTTAGGTTAGTTTACAATAATGTATTTCACTTCATTCACATAATAAAATTTGTTTAACTATGCTGTGCTTTAAGTTATTTATATTATAACTTAAAATTGATCAATGAAGTTTTTATATATGAAGGACGAGGAAAAGAACTGCCTCTCACCCCTTCTTCTGCCGCCATTTCCAACGCCACAATTTTCTCCGCTCCTCCACCATTCCTTTTTAATCAAAAAGAAACAGTCTTCGTTTGTTGCTGAAGCAATAAACTTCATAGCCCAGCCGGGGCTGATGTTTGTGTAAACGGGGCAGGCGGCCCATATTCTTGCTTATGATAACAGGGCAGACTGCTCATATTTTTCAACTTTCATGTTTTTTTATAAATATTTCATTATATATGTAAATTCATTTTATTATTAAATATTTCAATCATATAAAAAACTGTTCATTCCCCTAAAACCACACATTATGTATTTTTTATTTTAATTTTATTTTGTTTATTTATTTGAGATAAGCAACTCAGTTTTTATTTTTTTGAGAAACAACTTTATTTAGAACATTATAAATTAGAGCTTGAAAAATTTATGTATTTAGAGGGAAAAAAATTCCGGACATTCTGTAGTTATTTTTTATTTTTGAGTAAAGAAATTTAAAAAAAATAATAATAATAAAACTTACTTGCTTAGCAAACTACAACAATAACACACAACCTTTTCAATTATTAGGTAAATGGGATACAAATTTTTAGTAGTTATTGGGCCTGTAATTGACAAATGAAACTGGAGAGGGGGTGTAAGAAAAGGATAAAAATTTATTCTGGAATTCACATAAAAAAAAATTTCATCTCTAATGCTACAACCAGGGACATATGCTCTTTCTCTTTTGCTGTTACCTATGCCACCAATTGCAAGTAAAAGGTACATCTGTTAATATCGTCTGCTTTGAAACATCAAATGTAATTGTTACAATTGTAAGAACTGTACAAAAGGATCATTTAATTTTATGCAGGCAATAAATAAAGCTATTATGGTGAATTTTTTTAATGCATGATGCATTTTTTAGTTTTTAACATTCAAAATAACATTTTAACATTTATGATACTTTTTGATGGTTAAAACCACTTTTATCCAATGTCCTGGTTATAATTAGTATTCACAAGTTAGACTCAACAACTGTATTTCCAAGTCTTAGTTTTCCAATATTCACTACCATCATGGTATTAATTATAATAGGTAATTAATATGTGTGATTACTATGATTGTGATTATTGGTCATATTTCTCTAAAAGATTCAAAAGGGACTGAAAAATTATGAGAAGGACTAAGTTCATAGTTATTTGTTGATTTTTCTTTTATTTCTTTAAGGATTTAATCCTATTGGATCAGTGGTGGCCTACTGAAATCAGAAATTATATTGTTTAATTCTAAAAAAAAAATTCAAAGCTAAAATTTTTCAAAAAAATTTCCGGTAGAAATTAATGATCAGTATTTTATTCAAGACAAAAAATTTTAATTCAAATGATTTGTCTCCTCTTTAATTTCCCAACTCTTAGCTTGTTTAATGTTACTAGAGTGCATAACTGCCAGATCTACTGGATTTTCTAGTAGACTGCTGAATTTTGCCAGTTTCTCTTTGTCAACTAGTTAAATTAAAATTTTCCTGGTTTTTGTACATTTTAGAAAATTCCCTAAAATTGATTAATTTTCCTAAAAAATAAAATCCCTATTGAAATAGAATTTTTGTACTGATTATTGCTTGAATATTTAAGTATTACTATACATAATGAAGCGAACCTCAATTGTAGAAATAAGTTCAAAACTTTTTTTTTTTTCTAAAATGTTCAGTTTGTTTTTATTGAAAACTCTTTTTAAATTAATTTTAAAAAAAATTATCTTTGAGTTAAATGCCTATTAATGTTCAAAATTATGAGTAAGCATAATACCTAATATTTCAAGTATGTTTAATGTCAATCATAACTGGAAATCTTGCAGTTTTCGTATTTTTGATTAGTATAAAAATCCTTAAAATTACCTAAAATATTTAATACCTTATACAACAATTAGCATGAAATTTATATTTCGTAAAATCTACTGGATTTTTTCCTATCCATGTTGGCAGCTATGAGAGTGGATTTTGAGTTTAGTAGAATTTTCTCTTATAATAAACTATAAATTATATCTAGTTTTATTTAATAACTTTCATGTTTTGGTTTTTATTATTTCAGCACTGGAACAAGAGAAGTTCATAACAAACTAGAAAAGAACAGGTAATATGCCTTTTTTATTTTAAATTTAAGCTATATTTATTTAATATTTTAACTAAGCTTCTGTGGCTAGGTATTTTGTATTGTATTTATTTTTTTTCTTCCAAATCTATCCTTTTATTAAGATGTTTAAATTAAAGGGTATGCATTCATGTCTTAAAATAGTAATTTTTTAGCACTTGATTGAGCACATGCCAAGGTTCACAAAGGCCTAGGTTTTTAAGAAGAAACCAAAATTTGCTGGGGGAGGGGGTCTGTGGAACTGCTCTTCCCTCCAGGAGTCCCATAATTCTTCTAGTTTCAAGACACTCTCTGCCCCTGTAGATATATCTTTGTTCTATTGAACTGCAAGACTTCTCATACTTGAGAGAGCAAATGATGGACGTAATTTTTTTTTTTTAAAAAAAAGTGTTTTGATGGGTAAAATAAGTTGACAATAAAATTTACCAATGTTTTGGCCCATAGATAAGTCTACCTAGATAAGTTTATAAATTAGCCTAGTATAATTATGGTGAGAAATTATAAGCCTAAAAAGGATACTAGCTGCTAGAAAGCAAAATTAGTGAATTTCTTATAATGATTGAAAATGAAAATTTCAGTGTGAGAGCTGCTGCCAGAGCTGTTGACATACCTTACTTAACTTTATACTTTCCCTTAATGAAGTTAAAAAGTCCAGCAAAAGTAACCCACGTGGGAACTCTCTTATATTTCAGCCGAACATGAGAATGAGTTGACTGATTGCCTAAAATGTATGGCATGATACAAAGATTTTTGAAAATTTAAAGTGTTAATCTTTCTCTTGATCTTGATGTCTTATTTGTTAATTACCATTATATAATTATTTTTAAACAGCCCCTTTACAACAAAAACTGGTGATCAGTAATTACCCCAGAGGTGATCAGGAATTACCCCAGAAATGATCAAGACCAGGGGTAATTTCTGATCACTAAAAATTTAAAATCTTTTTAAATTCTAATTAGGTTTTCAAACAAAAGAAGGTGGCATAGGACTCATCTCATATAGCCTCAAACTTCCAGTAAATATTAAAATTCTATTTTGATTAGTTTTCTCACAAAATAGATGTTTGCATTTTTTGATCAGGAATTACCCCAGGTCACCCTACCTTTATTTCCCCCCTTTTATTTAATATTTTAATAAGCACGAGTATGTATTATTTACATTATTCAGGATTTTTCTAATCCTGGCTATAAATGTCCTATTGTGTGTTTCAATAAATTTATTTACTCTAATTAGCACTGAAACAAATCAAAATTAAATTTTTAAAGTATTTAATAACCTAAGTTTTCTTTTATTTACTTCTTACGATATATTTAGTATGACTTTCAATTTTGGTGTTTTTTTTTTATAACTAAATAAATGTGGCTTAAATAAAATGAGTTACTGATATAGATATCAGTGTAGCTACCTGTTTCATGTTTTAAAAAAAGTTTTATTGGTAGGAGCAGTTGTATATTAGCGATTGTATACTAGCTATTTATTTATCTAAAGTTAAATTTTAAATTCTTAATCTATTAAAGTAAAAACATAATTAAAATAAATTTTTTTTTTTTTGCTTTTTAGACGTGCTCATTTGAAAGAATGTTTTGAGGCTCTGAAAAAGCAGCTTCCAAATATGGATGAAAGAAAGACTTCAAATCTGAGTATTTTACGGGGTGCCCTAAGGTTTATTCAGGTACTGAATTTTTCCCATTTGTATATGTATGTTTTTTATACTTTAAAACATGTGTAAAGCATTTCTACACTCTCTCTGCTTTTTGATAATAAAAAAAGGCTCTTGCTTTATTTCCACAGTAGTAGTGATTTATGAAATAGGAAAAAAAGTTCATAAAGTGACTCCTGTACTTCATATTTTATGAAGCTCTCCACCCCTGCTTGTCTTTCACAGCAATGAAGAGGCACGAACCCTTTTTGGTATTTTCAGCTATGGGCTACAAGTCTACTTTAACCCTTTCGCGACGGGAAGCGCAAACACGCACTTATCGCAAAGGCCGTCAGTCTCTCTCGCGAGTGTCTGTCCAGGGTTTTTTGCTGTTAAGCCTAAATCCATGAAATTACCGAAATATCAACGCAATGTTTGATAATGTTCTCTAGAGTATTTAAATGGCATATGCTTTATATATATTTCTATAGATATTATTTACTTAAGTTATTTCTTGTTTAAGTATATATTTTACACATTTTATTTTCATTATGTACTTACCCTTTTATAACTTTTAATGTTATATATCTGAAAACTAAATATATGACTTAAAATCCTTTTTTCGTATGAAAAATTTGAAAACACTAACATTGCACTAAAAACTGGACCGCAAATCGAAATACCCAACGCTGTAGCGAAAAGAAGCAACCTCCCCTGATTACTGTAAACAAATACCATGTGCGAATTGAAAGACTCGTCATAAAACATTTATTTCTCCATTCCTTTCTCCTAAAAACCATGTGTATGTGAGTCACACTACTCTCATTTTGAGTAGAAGGTCAAATCTGCATGTATCTGAAACCATATGGACATACAATGCCATCTCCTGGCAGAAATTTTATTTTTTGAAACGTTCCAGGACACTGGCACAAATGAGTGACGGCCGGGTGTGAATGAGAAAAAGCTCTGGCACACCAGTGTGTTGGCCGGAAAGTGAGTGCTTTTCTTGCTGGCACGTATATGTGACAGTAGGCCAGAAAGGGTTAAATATGCTACTTAAAATTGCTTTAGAGAGTCCAAAAAAAAATGTACAATAAATGTGTGCAGAGCAGACTAGCAATTTCACACTCCAATTTAAAAACATTGTCGTCAACTTTAGAATATCTTGACATAGTATAAAAGCCAAAAAGCAGTTCATAAACTAATATTATATAAACTATTTTATAAATAAAACGATAGGCAAAAAAAAATGAACACACATTATAAAAAGAAGTTAGTTGACTTTTTTATGATGCAGTTACTTAGTTCGAGCTTTTTTTTCCACACCCTGTGTTGCACTACAAGATTTTTTTATGCTTTATAAAACAAATATAAGGACATAATTATAAAAAACTCTCTGAAAGTTTAAATAGCTCTGTTAAATCATATTAAAGCATATAATAAGGAATGTTTATCAAGACAGAATTTCATTATATACAAGTTTGGTGAAATAAATCTTTATGAAAAACTTACTGTAGTTAAATATATTATTTTATTTATATTATTTTGCATGTGAAGGGCAAAATGAATAACATATAGGTTAACAACCCAACCATATTGTGAGGTCTTTTAAACTGTAGGAGAAACTTTTTATGGCAAATTCTTCTTCACTTATATAAGTAATTTCAAACTTTTTCAATGGGGCAGCAATCTGGTAAAGATCTTTGCCTTCTTTAAAACAGATTTCTATCTTGACCTATCTGATGCCCTTGTTTTTCAGTTATTGATTTTAAGTATTTGAAGATCTTGTTTGAAGTAATCAATATATCGGAATTTTGGTCTTCCTCTGGCTTGTACACTATTTAATCACAAAATTTTGAACCAATAAGCTTTAAATGTCAATTTTAACTTTAAATATGGGGAGCTGCTTCCAATGACAAACTCGCTTTAAAAGTTATTCAATCTGCTGTTAAGGATTGCAATTATAACAATTTTTTCTGTATTTATAAGATATTGCAGGCAATAGCAAATTCACAGCAGGGATTTTTTTTTCCAAAAATCTCTGTCTTAGCTAAAAATTAAAGCTACACTTGTTAGCTACACAATATTAAAGCTGCAGTTATTTTACCGTTTCTTATTTTTATTGTTCAAATAAAAGTTCAATGCATAGGAAATTTTTTGTGTTTCTAAACTACAGTTTTTTTTAATGAAGTTTATAAGTTATAAAGATAACTTGAAAATGGGTCTAAATGATGTCCTTTGCCAATTGTGAATGCTTTTTTTTCTTCTGCAAGCCATTAGTTTGTTCCATGCAACATGCTGAAAAGTAATCAGAATTTTTAAAATTAAAGATTAAGAAAACATTTATCCTCTTATTTTTTTTAGCCTTGTTATATTTTTGAAGTTAAGGAAATAAATGACAATTTTTTGAAAATTATATGCGAAGCTATGTTTATTTATGCTATTTACAAAATAGGGACTCTGTAGTAGTTCCATAAATTTTTTACTTGGAAGATGTATCTAAATTTATTTTTATATTTAAATTTCTAATTTATGGTTAGCACAACTTATTAATTTTTTCTGTTTTTGAAACTGAAGTGGAGAATCACTTCTTAGGACACTTTAAAAAAGCAAAAGAAACATATTTAGTTTCCAATATATTTTTTTTCTAAATTTTAAGTGCTGTTGAGAAAAATTTATTTTTTGTTTGAAGGAGGGTGAGCTTAACAAAAATAAATACGTTCAAGGAAGAGAGAGAGGAATTTTTTCTAATCAATATTTCTTAAAAATTCCACTATGTAAATATTGGATTTTTTTTACATATATATATATATATTTACTTCACCTGTTTATTGGAATTATATTTTCTGTATTTGTAATCAATTAAACTAAGAGTATGATTGTTTGCAGTGGTTTCATTGGTTTAATAATTAAAGAAAGCTTAAAAAACTCATAAAAATTCGGTTTTATCTTATTTGTATATTGTTTTTATAGACTCTCAAACGCAAGGAGCGGGAATATGAGCACGATATGGAAAGATTGGCACGGGAAAAAATAGCATTCCAACAAAGATTATCGACATTGAAGAAAGAGTTGGCATCGCATTTGGATCACATTGATGTGAATAACTATCCTATTCCAGAGGATGATAATGAAACCACTACAACTGCATCTGGTGAATTTTTCCTATATTTAATTGTGATTTGTGATTGAAAAATAACATTCTAATTTTTTAACAACACTTCACTGAAACATTTAATAATTTTTCATAACCATTGACAAATTAATTGGCATTCTTGTCCTCATAGTTCCAAAGCAATTACTAACAAACAATAACAAAGCACAAAAAAAATTAATCTTTAACTTAAAAATATAAAGTAAATATTTAAGCAGTCAAGATCTATGTGTAACAGAAAAGTCCATTTTGATGAATATTCAATTTAAAATTAGTTATGACTTAATTTGTACCATAGCAAAATTATTGTGAGTGTATAAGAGAAAATAAAGAAATTAAATGATATGTTGAACAAGAAAAGATGAATCAGAAACAATTAATGATAAAAACAATGAGTGACAAAAACTACTTACTACTGATAATGTGTGATCGACATATTATTTGTACAGTCAAGATTTTGGTTCTTCTCCCCCCCCCCCAAAAAAAAAAAAAATTAAAATAAATACCTTTAAACATCCAAACAAAAAGGATCAAACAATGAAAGTTTCAACCAGGGCTCTGCTTTTGCGATTTTGTGCAAGTAATTTCTGTTATTGCAAAAAACTTTTTCAAGGAGTTTTTAAATTGTAAATAGATACAAGATTATGCTCAACACTGTAAAATTATAATTAAAAAATTTAATTTTCAAAAATAAACAGTAATTGCTGCTGCTAAATTAGAGATGCAACATGCAAATATTTGGTATTTAGCCTATACCGTTAAACACAGAATATTCATTTCGGACGAATAAAGGAAGAGGCATCTGCCGAAGACAAAACTTAGTTCGTTAATGCCTGTCTTTCTCCTCCCCCCCCCCGGGAAGGGTTTATTCGATTAAAAAAACAATAGTGAAAATAAACAAATTTGTGAAGGGTCCGATTAAAAGATAAATTTTTTTGTGAAAGGTCCGTTAACGAACCCAAATTTCTTCTAAGCAGACCCCTGTTGATGTATATTAAATTTTATATTTTGATGCTTTTAAGAGTTTATTAATAAGTTTTTTGTAAGGCAATGTTATTATCAACCTATTATTGTAATTACATATAGAGTTTGTTACTTTGAAAATTTGGGATATTTAAGACAATGTTTTCTCTTGGGGAGTTTCTGGTTAATGTAAGCTCTTTTTAATTTACTATACGAGTCCCTTGCTTTTATTTTAAATAGAATGTGGTGCCCTAAGTGATTTTGATGACAGTGAACCTCAAGAGGCTCCTCCTATGCCCTCTGCTGTGACCTCAGATTACACAAGTTCATCCTCATCGTCAACTACAAGTACCGTTCTTGTTGGACCTCATACAACCTCAGCTTCTTCTGCTACACCTTTGGGTAAATTCCCCGACCCAACACTATATTTGCATGCTTATACAATTTATTTATAGTGCATGCATGTAGTATATGTGTGCAAAATGTATTTGCTCATGGTTTTGAACCTTTATAAAGTCCATTTAAAAAAGATAAAATATGCACGCTAATATTTCAAAATTTTTTTTTTTAATGAGAAAAAATCTCCCAATATAGTAAAAAAATAATATAAAATTGAATTCATAAATATTAATTTAGTAAGATAGTATAATTTATCCTGAATTTTGTTATATTTCACAAACTCAGAAATGTATTCAGTATAAAACTGTATGTGAGTAGAATTTGTTCAAAAGTTCTTGATTGGATTACTTCAAAGGCTCCAGATAGAATTCATTTTTATCTAATTACTCATTTAAGCCCTCTCTGAAATTGTGTTCATTTAGATTTTATCCTGTTCACAATGCTTTAAATTGAAAACGCATCTAAGTATATGAAAGGTGAAAGCTTGTTGCATGTACACTACGTTTTTATGAGCTTGAATTTAAAATTACATTGGTATAAGTGTACTTAAACCTATGTGGGTATCGCATCATTGATTTTTAAACGTTATTTTCAAATGCATAGATCTCGAGCTGTATTGAATTTTTATAAAAAATGATAAAATGCCCAAATCATGTTTATTTATTGATGATGGGGTTATGAATAGGTTTCATTGATTTGATACCTTTCTAGTTATGCTGTTTAGTTTATTATCTATTTGATTCATGTTGCAAAGCATGCATCAAATTTCTCCTGAAAGTTCTGTTAAAACTTTTAACAAACTTTTTTCTCCATATAAAGATTGTTAAAAATTTGTTGTGTTTTTGTGAAGTAAGTATTTGAAGCATCTGAAGTTGTTAATTATGTTGCTGTTTGTATTAAAAAAAATTTATTTAAATTTAAAAGTACTTTTTTAGTTATGTGCTAAAATATCTTATCAGATATTATTTATGTAAAATAAATAATTTTCATTGATTAATTTCCCATTTATTTGTACCGTATTATTACAAATAATTTAATTTTTAGAGTAGATTTTTAAATTAATTTTTTTAATAAAATAAAAGATTTAGATACATTTAAAGGAATGTATCTCTAATTTTAATTGACTTCATTAATTGGTAAATTTTTACGTTATTTACATTGCACTAGAGATGCTCAATAGGTTATTGGCGTTGGTCTAGAAAACATCCCCAAGAATGATCCTAAAACATGCCATCACAATTTTGATCCTTTGCAGAAGGGGTCTTAATTGTGAGGTTACTTCCTCAATTTTGAAACAGATTTGAAGGAGACAGAATTTTCCCCTGTACCTACGGCTCAGCGACCTACCACAGGACTTATAATTCCACAGATTTTACAAGCGTGTATACCGTATGTACTCGGTGGGTCTTTGCGGAGTGGATGATCAAAACCCGAATCAGAGGCTCGTCCAGGCCTGAAAGGAGATATATTATAAATTAGTTGAATATTAACTAGAAATGTCAATTTTATTTAAGGTTTTTTGAATAACAAATTAATAGACAAAAGTTTTGGTTTTAATGCTGGCAAAAGAGAATGGCAAAGTAACCCATACTAAGTCCAAAAATGAGGCTTACAGTTTATTAACAATCTGAAATTGCCTAATTAAGTAAGATGTTAAACAAATATTTGTTTTGGTATTTACTTTCAACCTTTTTCGAGTTTATAAGTTTTTAGAAAATAGATTGATAGAACTAGAATAAAGCTATTCGAAACTAGCTCTTAAACCAAATGCGCATACTTTACAATGTGCTTGCCGATTTCTATTCACAGTGATAATTTTATAAACTTTATAATTGTCTCAACAAGGGTATGAATAATTTTTTAAAAAAAATTAATACGCTTTGTAAGTTTTTATAATAATTAAATATTTTTTTCAATGCTGCATATTTTCAGATTAATAACTAGAGGACGGTATGTATTAATTATACATTCCAAAATTAGTGATAAATTTTTTTTGCATAATATAAATAACCTCTCAGACTTGTATCTTATCTATAGCATATTTCAGTGTTTCCTCCCATACCTTATTTGATATATGTGTTTATTTTATTCTTTTATAGCTTTATCAAAACAAGCTATCTCAGGTGCTCAAATATCAATTCCCCATAAGGAGGTGGCAGCTCCCTCAAGCCTTTATTTGCCAACTTTGGAATCTGCAATGACTGTTGAGAGTAAGGCACCAATGATTTCTACAGTGCCCTCCTCTCTAGCTCAGCTATCTAATGAAAGCCCTGCTCAAACAGCCAGAGTAAGCACTTAAGTTTTCGGAAAGCATTCTCTTTTGTTATTATATAATTCTCTGTTGACAGAAAATAAAACAGGACTTGAGGAAAAACATGTTGGACAAATGCGATCTGGATCCTATTTTAAAGGCTGCACAAAGCTTTCAGAAAAAAAATGCAAGCTTAGTCTTAAATCCAAGGATTTATAAAATTAAGATGATAGGTAGTTGAAATTTGTGGTTAAAAGTTTTTTTTCTTTTTAGAAACTTTTGACAAAACTACATAAAGTATATTTTTTCAGGAATAACTTTTTTGAGAGCAATCTTAACCAGGGTGGCCACCCACCTGGAAAACCTGGAATTATCAGGGAATTTTAAAGAAAAGCTGGAAATTTTTTCTTTGATAATTTTTTTAAATTTCACTAATTTAAATTATTTACTAATTTTCTTAATTTAAATTATTTCATCCATTGTACCCACTTTTTTTAGACGGAAATGTACCTCCAAATAGTTGAAATATCATCAACTTAGCGATACTTTGCTTGCATCAAAATTTGTTTCTTTACAGCTCTTTTAAACTAGAATGCCACATAAAATTTTCCCACGGTTGCTACACGAATGTAGAAACCTTTGACCGCTATGGGACTGTGCAATTTAGGAAAGATTGTGGTGGATGTGGAAGAAGAGATTAGGATATTAGCTTCTGTTTTTAAATTCTGTCATTGGGCTGAATCCATTTATGACTCAATTTTGTTCTGATGCTTTCTTGGTAATTTTTTTCCATTTTGAAAATTTTTTTGAATTTTTGACTTTATAAAATTCTCCAAAAATTAGTTGGTTATAATTTAATAATAATAGATTTAATATTGCACTCTTTTTCTGAAAGCTTTTGTATTCCCTTTCGAAAAAATCTGTGAATTATTTTTTCTCAGCAAACCAACCAATCACAAATTTTTTTACAATCGCTAACAGCAATGTTTGTCGACAAATTGTTGCATTAATGCTAATTTTTTTCTGTTTCATTTTAACCTTTTATAACATATTTTAATTTTAAAAAAAGAGGTTTTTTTAAAAACTAGCTATATATTAATGTTTAATTTTACTCTTTTGTTGGTCAATTTATGATTTTTAATTCAAAATTTTGTACAAAAACATTAAAAAATAAATAAAAAAATCTTGCCAAATTGTCAAAATAAATTATTTTTTTCAAGATGATATGTTAAAAAAATAACATTTTAAATAAAATATTTTATAATATAAACACTTTTCTTGTACACATCCTACACTTTATAAGAAAAAAGAGACAAAAACCTGGAAATTTTAAGAATTTTATCTGGAAAACCTGGAAAAATCAGGGAAATTTGAAATCTGATTTGAGTGGCCACCCTGTAACATATCTCAAGGACTTTTTTGGAAAAGTTGTGGAAGTCTATTTCCTGAGTCGTACCCATTTGTTTTGATTAGGATCTATTTGAAAACTAGTCCTGTTTTG
Organism: Parasteatoda tepidariorum; assembly: GCF_982258835.1. Classification (NCBI taxonomy): domain Eukaryota; kingdom Metazoa; phylum Arthropoda; class Arachnida; order Araneae; family Theridiidae; genus Parasteatoda; species Parasteatoda tepidariorum. The sequence continues at coordinate 26,087,925 of NC_141762.1, forward strand.
TTAGTTGAATTTTCTTATGCAAATCTGCTAAAAGAAACATTTATACTCGTGTATCAGCAGAGTTGCGATCTAATGATTCCTATTTTTAAATTATCTTCAAATTTTTCCTTTTTTTTTTTTTAAAGTTTAAATTATATAATGAATAAAAATTGATAGCTTAGTATGCAATCGTTTAAAATTTAAAGAATTTGATAATTCGAAGAAGAAAAAAACAAATGAAATACATGATCGTCAAGAAAGTAAATTAACATTTTAAAATTAGTTATGGTATAGAGAATATTTGTATGTAATATTATTTTGTTGCCTTTTTATGGAAGCCGTTCAGAATTTCATTAATAATATTTTCGATGAGAATCAGTGCTTCTCAGTGGCCAAAATTTCTACTTTCTGTTTACATTTGGGGTTTTTATTTACACCTTTTTTAGATAAACACGCAGTCACCCACTGGGAAGCAGGATTATCGAATATGTCATACTGCCCCCTTTTATGTCAGGGTTACATTGAGATTTGCATTCACGTGATTTAAAGGTCACACATCTAGATTCATAGTCATACAATTTTTTAAAAAATTGTGCATCGACTTTATGTTGGTAATATTCTAAGAACATATGTTTCTTACATACGCTTTTTTTCTTACTCAAATTTCTGGTATTTTTTCATTTATTTAATATGTTCTGCTCATAATTCTATTTTAAGTTTTTTAGTTTTTTACCAAACACATCCCTGAGTATTGTTGCATTAAATATTAACAAAAGTGTATGATATTTTCCTTAAAAGATTTTATTATAAATATATTTGATTTTTTTTAAATTAGGTATTTTCTACTGGAAATTTACATGCAATGGCTGGAATCTTTGCAACTCCTCATGGCATGCAAGTTATTTCTCAACCCTCTGGCATAAAAGTGATCACTGCACCAAATTCAATAATGGCTTCCACATCATCTGTTCAACACATCTCAGTGAATCACCATCCTCATAATCAAATTCATGTTTTAACTCCCTCCTCTAGTGCATCCTTTGCTTCGTCCATCGGTGCATCGTCGGCAAAGCCATTTTCAGCCGATTCACTAGTCCAGGTAGCCTCGAGTGCTGCAAAAGGCATTTCTAAGCCTCATCTGGTTTCACCTCTCGCTCTGGTTTCACCTCAAGCGATGGTGGGAATCAGCCATGGTACTTCAGGAAAGTCACTGCCAAACAGTACTCACCTGTCGGATCTAATTACGTCCTCTGCTGTGTCCAACCTGTCTCAAAATTCTGTCAAAGGCAACTCTGTCTTGTCTGGAGGCATGGCTATTGCCATGAAGAACAACTTGCCAAGTAACAGTATCACATCTAGTGGCTCCTCACCGTCTGGTATGATAGCGACACTACACATGAGTAAATCTCACCCACAAGTGATACAGTCATCTCTGGCTTCCAGTATCATTACACAAGGAGGTAAACACATTTTTAAAATTTCACTTGTTTTAAGTACAGTGTTTTACAGGGGTCAAAAGTAGCACTTAGCTGCTGGTACAGGCCCTCTAAAATTTGTCCTGGGTGTGTAGCGTTTTTTAAAGCCCTTAAAGGTGCTTTTTTCATTGGGTGTTTTTGAAAAGAGCTTAATTTACCCTTTTTCAAAATGAGATTTTTTTCTTTACTATGTTTATTTTTCCTTCGAATTATGCAAAAAGACGAAGTTCACATTGTTCTATTCAACGTTTTCACAATTAATTCAACCCCAATCTATTTCGACGTATTGTCGGTCCGTAGCGTATGAAAATGCCATTCGTTTTACATGATTCAAAATTTCATGATTTTTAACAATTGTCAAAAACAAAGCCAAAAGTTTTTATTTTTTGACATGACAGTTAAAACAAGATAAAACCGTCAATTCTCAAAAACTTTCCAACTCTGCCTAGTTATAATATTTTTTTGAAGTGCTTAAAAATGTTTTTTGAGTGCTTTAAAAGTGCTTATTTTTTGTTGAATAATTTGGCTAAGCACCTTGTCTAAAATCACAAAAAATGCTCACCGAGACCAGTAATTGATCTAAAGGGTTGTTATGTTTTGGTTTTTTGACTCTATCAGTCTTGTGTGTTGGTTTGTTTTATAGTCACAAATAACATATTTCATCTTAATTGTGAACATTACACTACCTCTGTATTGTAATTTACTTTATTAACTTTTTTAACGAAAAAAAAATTGAGACACATGTAAACAGACTATTGAAAATTAGTAAATAGGGACTAGTTTTAGTTCCTCCCTGTTTACTAAAACTAGTGACTAGAATTTGTTAAATTCTATCCCTGTTTTATGTAAGTGATTTTATTTAATTTAACATGCTATTTTTAATATATTAAGTCTCTTAACAGAATTAATTAGTTGCAGTTTGAAAATTCACCTCAGGCATATTTCGTAATAAGGTAGTTATGTTTTTGCAATTATTTGAGTAATTGTTAGGAAGTTTTTAGTCATGGTTATTTGTTCAAAAATATAATTAATATTTTAATCAACAATTGACTAATAAATACTATAATAGATTGTTCAAAAGGTCTAATTTCCTTTCATATAAAATTCTTTTTTTTATGCATTACCATGGAATGAATAAAGAAAGTGTTTCAAGAAACAAGCACATGTAAGGAGAAATTGGTTACATAGAAATTCCATCTTTCTTTGAAAACAACAAAAAGCTAAGATATAAGCATCAGGAAAATTACAAAAATTTAAAAGAAAAGCATTTTAAAAATTTGTAAAGGAGTTCACCAGGGCTGATTGTGCTCCGGAAAAAATCCTGATTTCCGGATTTTTCGTTAATAGTGATCCGGAAGTTTCCGGAGATCGAAAGTCCAGAAGTTTCAAAAAATCATTGATCACTTAAGTTTCCGGAAATCAAATTTTTAAAGGTGGAACTTAAAAACACAGTTTATTTAATTTGTTTGTAAGGGAGAGCCACAGAGATACTTTATAAGCTTATATTCATGATTAATATTCATTTTTTATCATTAAATAGTTGTTATAATCATAAACTCAAAAAAAAAAAAGACATATTTGTAAATTTTAATTACTTCTCCAGGTCATCATAGGTATGCGTAAATGGTATAGGTATGTGTAAAATTTTAAATATATTTTTAGTAAACTGAGAAATATTGAAGAAGGAAATAAAACCTTGTTTAAATTTTTTTCTAATTTTTCAATTTAAACTGTTTTTTTTTGTTGTTTTTTTTTTTTTCAAACTCAGGAAATTTTCCATAATTTTGACTTGGGCTTACAATCACCCCTGGTTCACTGTATATAAAATATTTTGAACATTGTTTAATGTTCCAATTAAAAATTTAGTTTTAGGGCAGAATTCACTGTAGAAAACTCATTATTTTTAAAATACAGTAGAACGCCAATTATCCGAACTATGTCCGAATTAATTTTTTTTTTTAAAGTTTATAATACTCTTTAACTTATCGACAATTTTTCTAAATTTAAAAGAACAAATTATATCTACTACATCTGAAGACCATATTTAATTTACATCCTTTTTTAGCAGTTTTCTTTTAGTAGCTATACATACATGTATTGTTAAACAGTTAAACCTACATGACCCTTTAGCCCTCTTCAACTGAAAATTAACTTCCAAGAATGCGAGTTTCATTTGGCAGTCTACTATGGTTGGAATGCCAAAGGAGTTTATGAGTAGATAAGTGGTGAATCGGAACTCCACAGATGAAGAGGAATGAATAGGTGATCAAGCTCAAGATAGTGGACCTTCTCACATTGAAGCATGCAATTCATTAGATATTGCAATGAATTGGCTAGAACGTCAAAATGATATTGATCCGGTGCAGTTGATTTATTTAAAAAGAATAAGGGATACGGCTGCTCAAAAAAGAGCATTTTCTTTGAAACAAAAGTCTTTGCTGGATTTCTTTTGCAATGGAAAATAAAGAAAAATGTGGTAAAATCAGTAATTGACAAAAAAAAAGAAGAAAAAAAATTATGAAAAGCTGAAATATGAGAATTCAAAATTTAAAAAAAAGTTTTAAAAAAAAAATAAATTAAAAATATTTAAAAAAAAAACTTTTAAACATGCCAGAGCTATTTTAGATAGTACTGCCAGTCCTAAGCCTAGAAAAAGTGTGAAGGGAAGTTAGTGCTTAAGTAATAATCATTTAAACTCGTTTTTAAGCAACTTTCCAATTATCCGAACTTTTCATTATCCGAACCGCGTTCGGTCCCGAGCAGTTCGGATAATCAGCTCTCTACTGTAGTTCTACTGCTACTTTTAACTGTTTATTTTGCAATGTACAAGAAAAAGTAGTTGTAAAGATCAAATATTGTGAACTATAAATTTGTGACATTTAATTGAAATTGGACATTTATTTCACCTTAAGTGATTTTTCTCCTCTCTTGTAGTCTTTTTTTGTTGTCAGATTTCTTTGAAAACTTCTTTTTACTTTGGCACTAATTGTTTGCAGTTATTACACTCTCAAACTACGTTCAATCCAATCCATTGTAAAATTCCTAACAGTGTTGATCTTAGTTTTTTGTAGTTTTAGTTTTAAAGAAAGGGCTAAGCCTAGCACATTGATTTCAGCATATTTTTTATTTAATTTTAGTATTTTTATACTTATTCGCCTTTACTAAACTAGTTTAAATTTTTTTCCAGCAATTAAAATTTTGTAGTGCGAATTTAGAAACCAAATAACTAAGTTTGTTATTGGCATAATCTCTCAATTGTTCTATTTTGAGTTGATTTTATTGTAACCATGATATGAAGCTGTATTAGCACACAGTTGTTACAATGGCACAATTTTTTAATAATGTTTTGTTGAAATGTTTTTTTTCTTCCCTTCTTTACTTTTTCGAAAAAATAAAATAAAAAATTGCTATGTAGTATGTAATCTAGTTTGAAAAAAAATTATGTTTATTTTTAATCTAATGTCGATGATTTCTTTACATTGAAGTCCTATTTAATATGCTATGTACCAATTGAATTTATATTGTTGAAATTACACTAAAAAGCTAGAAACCAATTAGGATGTCTCCTGTTTTTTAACGAAGACTCCTGTATTTTATGACTATTTCCTTTTTACCAGTATATTCTCAAATTTCTCCGTATTTGTTGAAGAAATTTATTAAAAAATTTTTTTTTTGGTGATAAAATATCCACTGATGGCAAAAATACTTCTCTTATTCCTCAACAGATGGTGCTATTACCAGTACTGCAGTATGTTGAGTGTTAATAGTTTAAGTAATTATAAATAATGACTTAAAAAATCTTCTCTAGATTATGATTTATATACATATTTTTTTACTTCACTAAATGTAAGTGTTTATATTATTTCCAATTTTGACTTTCATAATTATGCATGATGTATTAAAACTTTACTTATAACCTAAATAATGTAGCTAGTAAAATCTTATTTTATTTCTCAAATGTTGGCAGGCATGATATACTCTGTGCCTGTGCTAATGTCTAAAATATGATGGGAACTTCACATTTTAATAACATGTTGGATGCAACTGTGAATTATTTGTGTTCTTATCTTTTGTATATTTTTGTATTACTTGAGCATTCTCAAAATAATAATTTGTTAGGCAATTTTACACCCTATAGCTAGATTTTCAATAGGATAATAAAAAATGGAGATTTTTTAATTGCTAGAAACATACCGTATTTGAAACATTTTTCAATTAAAAAATCATTTAATTTGCAATAATGTCAATTTCTTATGAGAGTCAAATTGACCCTCAGTCATTGTTTTAGGTGAATATGAAATATGACTGCTCTAGTGTTAAAAAAGAGTTAGTTTTTGCTATTTAACTGTTTGAGAAGAGTAAGGTTAATGATAATTAAAGACAGTAAAAAAGAGCTGTTCTCCTTTCTTCTGTTAGACCATATTCACTTTTTAAATACTCATTCCTTAAAATTTTAGTATGTGGTTATTTGCAATCATCAATAAATTAATTTTGTTTTTTAAATTTAGGTTCTCAAGTCAACAACGGAACTCATCATGGGGTGTCAACCGGCATTAAAGCTATAACATCCAATCCTGTACGAAATCTATCTCACATAACTGGAATAGCACATGTTGTTTCACAGTCACCCATAGCTACGCCTGTTGGACAACTAGTTGCTCCGGGCAACCATGTTTCTGCCGTGACACCTCTTGTCGGTTCTGTATCAGTAGTTTCTCATACAGGCGCTGTTCATCAACAGTCTCTGGGTAAAGTGCTTGCTTCTCCTGTGTTGAAATCCGTCAACCAAATCAACCCCATTCCTATTATACAACAGCAGTTTCTCCAGCAAGTACCTGTTGGTTCCAACAACCAGTCAATTGTGAAACCAGTTGTGGTTGTGAGCATGCCTAATGTTGTTCCGAGTGCCAGCATGGCTTCTCTTGGTACATCCACTTCCCTGGTGACAATGAATGAACAAGTTGGTGTCCGTGGTTCAAATGCACAGAAGTGAATCCCGCATCATTTTTGTTAGAATTTGTTGAGATAGTACAAAATTTCTGTCATTCCGGAAATTTTGTTAAATGTTTATAAAACGTTCTAACAGAAATGAATTCCAATTCATTTTTGTTTGAATTATTTTATGTTACAAGACTTAAAACTGTTTGTTTTATAAATGTCAGTAAAGCATATTTAATTTAAATATGCACTTATTTTAAAATTTTAATGTCAGTATTTAATTTTTTTAAAAAACTTATTATTTTTTTTGGTTTCAAGATATAGATATTCACAATTAATTAATTTTATAGTATGCCTAGATTAGTTTAAACTTTTTATGAAAAAAAAACTTCATATTCTTTCAGCTGTTTTAAACACGTTAATAAATTTTAAAAATATTTTTATATTTATTTTAAAAACTCCATTCAAGGAATGTGAACTGTCATTTAAACATTTAAAAGGCTTGTTTTGGGTTTTAAATTATGTCAATTTAACCCTTAAGCTCTCAAGCTGTTTGGTAAAATTGTTGCATGAAAACTTGTTACTCATTCCTAGAACTGAGTAAAAGGAATACTTTTATAGAAAAAAATGGAAAGTTTTTCTATGATCTTTTCAATAGTTGAATAAAACATGAGAAATTCTTTTCCTCATTGATTAATATTGAAACTAATTGTTCACTGATGTTATGGCTTTATATATGTGATCAGGACTAGATAATCTCATGTTAAGAAAAATTCCTCTTTGTTGTCCGATTTTAGTTTTCTGAACCAGGATAATTTCCCTACGTTTTAGATGTTTTAACAAGTTTCTTTCTATGGTTAAAAGTCTTGTGTTCCGCTAACTTAACTATCCAACATTATAAATGTTCTAAGAAATGGAATTTAAACCCATTCAATTAAAGTTTACATTCTGTTGAGAGAATTAAAAATGGAAGTTGATATAAAGGGTTGCTGCTTGTACTCAATATTACTTAAATCTGCTTGTTTTTTTTCTGAGTTGGCCGTTTTTTTCTTACTTAAGATTATTCAGATTTATGCTGCTTGTGATGATTTTGGCAACAGCCAACCAAATTTATTGATAGCATTTATTCTAAGTCAATTAGCAAAAAAAATTTGAATTTCCCTGTTATAACTGATTAAAATGTTAACGTTTTTCAACATGTCAGTGTATTTTAATTAATCAATTAGAACTAAAACTTTGGCCACACTAAGCCTATAAAAAGTTTTCAAACTATTTTATAAAGTGTTATACTTTTATTCAATAAACACTTTGAAAATTTTTTTTATGAGTAAATAAATTAGCAAAAGTAGCTAAAATCTCTCTCAATAATTATTAAACCAAAAATGTTTTGCTTATATACTGATATAAATTGCAGTTGTAGTGGTTGAATACTACTGCACATATTTTTTGTAGTTTTCATTTTTTCTAATAGTGTTAAATTACTTTATAAACTGCATCTTCATGTATTATGCTGAGATATTTCAGGAGATTAAAAAAACAGGGTGTGTACTTTTTAAAAAAAGTGCTTAAAGGTGCTTATTTTTGATTTTCGTTTTTTTAAAAGCCCTTAAAAGTGCTTATTTTTGATTTACGTTTTTTTAAAAGCCCTTAAAGGTGATTTTTTTTATTCAGGGTTTGTAAAAAGTGCTTAATTTTCTATCTTATGAAAATAGACTTTTTTTCTTTGCGGTATCGATTGTCGTTCAAAATTTTATCATGATTCTCTAAAGTTTTTGAAAATGTTTTTAAGTTTTATTGATTTTATGATTATTGACTTAGTACTAATTTTTTTATTACTGCTCTGATCCTAACTATGAATTTTTTTTTCTTTTGGATGGGTATTAAAAGTATTTTTTGAGTGCTTAAAAAGGTGCTTGTCTTTTGTTGAAAAATCTGACTATGCAACCTGAAAAAGATTTAGAATTCCTCGTATATTTTATAAATGTTTTGGGATTATTAAATTTTTTAAAAATTACTCTACTTTTTAGTTTTTCTTATAAATATCAACACATTGTTAAACAATTGTAATGTAATTGATAAACAGCCCGGTGATTTAATTTTGTAAATATAAAAAATACCTTTTGACATTTGTATATAAAAAGGTTTAAAACGCTGTTTTTAAATGGTTATTTATCTCCAATTGTTATTAATCGATTGTTTAATAATGTGTTGAAATGTTAAGTCCCTTTTTTTCTCATACTAAAATAAAACAACAAGCGACCTTCATAGTTTCAATGACTAATATGTTAGAAATAAATTTTGAGTATTATCACACCATATAAACTATTGCTATTGAATTATTACTACTTAAAAAAAATCTAGTATTTACTTTAAAAAAAACAAAAGTTTTGGAATTTTCTTAAAAAATTCAAGATGATTCACTTGTAGATTCAAGACGTTATCGTTAAGTGTAACAGGTGTTAAAATAGTATTACGTCGCTGGATTAGCAAACTGGTTTTCATGAGTATCGGTCGTTGTATTGGAGGGATGTACTAAGGAGTGTAGTTTGTAGTAGTCGTACCGCTCACGTTTTCAAATAAATAGAAGTTTCGCAGCTGAGTTTGCTAATGATCTTATAGTTTCTCATACTCTTTGGTTATTTTTGCCCCTTAGGACTCGTCTTAGGTGCATTCAGTTCTTGTGGCATTGTAATTTGGAGACAACCTTTTATTATTTAGCATTGTAGTACCCTTCATCTTTGTACTAATAAATATACAGAAAACTCTTTGGTGTTTAGATATTAACTTATAAAAAAATCTATCAACTTAAAAGTCATTAAAATCATTTTGGTTTTTACATTTTATAGATTTTATTGCTGTGAGTATAAAATTTCATTTCAAATTGCGTTTTATACTTAATCAAACTGCTAACTAGTAAATTTTAATTCAAGATGTGATTTACGCATAATCAATCCGTTAACTATAATTATTTAAGTATGTTTGGTAGGGATATATATATATATCCCTACCAATATTTTTCTATCTGTATATTCTGTCCTGATCACATCACATTACTGTTAAAGTGACTAAATTATTTCATTTGTTTTCTAATTTATCAATTACATTTGATACTTTTCTTCTAAAGTTCATTTAAGAAATTCGAAGTTTTATTAAAATTATGTTAACAGTTGTATTCAACTGTATTTTGTTTTAGCTATGATTATATTTGTAGTGATATGCAAATGAAGAGAATAAGTCTTAGCTTGTATAAATGTTCCCTTTGAATTATACTCATAAACATTCCATAAAATTAGAGGAGACAAGTTTTGTGTTGCACTTTGAAATGTTTATATAATACATTGAAAAATATCAATGGATCACTTTCGAAGAAATTTTTTAGACAAAATTTATGTTCAGAAGAAAAAAAATTATAGTATCATGTATAGTAAAAATTATATTAAAATTCTGATTTTTTTTCTCTATATTCCTAATTTATTTTTCTTTCTTTCAAAAAATATACTGATGGATGATAGCATTGATTAAAACATTATATTAAGAATCTTATTTTTATTCATATTTCACAAAAGTTTTAAATTAATATGGAAAAATTCACTGATGCAAGTTATTAGATTATAAAGCACAATAAGAAAATTTGAGAGCTTATCTGAAATAATGTCCAAAAATTTCAATTTCCCCCCGAAAAACTTTTGCCCTAATACAAAATCCTTTCTCTACACTCTGTAAATTGATTGATGTTTATTGATCTTGCATATTGATGGCACTTTTCTAACAACTCACTGAAATAGAGTATGGTACAGTTCATAGTTTACTAATTGTTGTGTAAAAACTCATCGAAATTTTGAAAAGAAAAAAAAAATCACATCTTATAATGTCTTTATACTACATTGTTATTAAAATTTTTGTATTGTTTTGTGTGTTACTCTACATTATTTTGTATTGTTATTTTGCCTTCAAAATTTTATGCCTCCTCTTTCTTTTTCTTTTTCTTTAGTTTTAATTACTATTATTTGTTCTTAGATTCATGTAAGATTTTACCACTGATCTTTGAAAACCTAACAGCAGCACTTCCTTTTTTTACACAACTTATATTAAGTTATGACAGGATATCCTATATTATATTATGAAAATATGATTCAAAAGCAAATATGTGTGTGAAATAACTTAATTTTGATCAAGTACAAATGATTTCCCCCCCTTTTGAACAAACATAAATTTCGAAATTAGCATCTTAATCAGATTGCTTGAAAGTTTTTTCAGTTTTTAAATTATTGTGTTTATGTTGCAAATGCTGATTGTTATCGGATTATTAAAATTATATTTATTGTTTATAATTTATTTGTATTAAATTTATTATTTATATTATATCTTTTTTCTTGTTGAAATAATAATTCCATCATGTTAAAAACTAAATTTCATTAAGCATATCATTGTTTAAATGACATCACAATTTAAAAATATTGTGTGTATGTGTTGTTTTAAATAAGTTATTTTTGCTTCACTTCTTTGTCTGCCAAATATGTATTATGACTGGTATGACATTTTTTTTAGCATTAAAACTTTTACTAAATGTAAGGGAATTTTTAACTTTTATTCTTACAGAAAATTAAATGAATTTTTTAAATTGGAAATTAAATTATTATGAACAATAGCAATGAACTATAAAAACAATTAGCTTATGTTAACTTTTAAAATTTCATTCCTAAATTTTCTTTGTTGTGTGTAAAACTTCTGTGATTATCGAGGATTTACTATATTCGATTATTTTAAGTTTTTTTCTCTTTTTTACAGCCTATTTTTTTACCAAATTTAATGGAAAAGTATTTTTCATTTTGCTTAAATGTAATATGGTTATTTTTACTTGCAATTAAGAGAACTCAGTTTAATACAAATATGTCTAATTTAATTTTTCTATTCCTGTTAGCTCTTTTTTTTCCTGTGATAAATTGTTAGTGAAAAATATCTGCCTATCTTTGGTGTATATGTATGTCATTGTATGTTTCATTTGTGAGGTGTTTGTGTCAGATATTTTTCACTCTTTTAGCAAACTAGTTAATCCTTTTTATCTCAGTTGCACTATCTGGCTTATTGCTGGTGTGTCTAGGTGATGAATTTCTTGATGTTATATTGTAAATATAATTCACCAACTTATTGGTTTTCTATTGTTCTATATGGGGTAAATATATTGAAGCTCATACATTTAACAAATATGTATAGTAGTTCATCATAGCTTTGTTGAGAAATATTTTTCACTTTAACAATCGGGAAACAAAGTGAATCAAATATTGTAATAAAAGGTGTTAAACTGGTGGTTAGGAACAAGTTAATGGATTTTGTAAATAAAATATTAATGTGAGATAGTTGACTGCAAAGAAAGAAAAAAAAAATACTTCAAACATGAACTATTCTACTTGTCTATTTAAACTCTGTAATATAACTTTTTATTTATTGAAAGAAGTTGTGGACTCTTCTTCAAACCTCCACTAATCCCACCATTAATAGCTTTTTGAGAATTTCATCTGTTGATAATTTAAATTAATTTAATGTTGTACAGTATTGTTCCAATTTTGGCACTCTTTTTGGAGTTGTGAATTTGTTGTTAGTGCTAAAATTGTACCTACTTATTATCTTTGTAGATTTGATTGTATATATTTCTATTCTGTGTGAAGCATGTGAAATAGTGCATGCGCTTCTGTATAATTGCACTTTAATGAACAAAATAAAAGCTTTATATACTTCAAACACATTTTGGAGCATGTTTTATTACTTTCTTTTGGATAATAAACATACAGGGTTACCATAGTTAAGGGGAAACCTGGATTTGTCAGAGAATTTGATTTTGACTGAATGTCAGGAAAAACTACAGTCTACAATACCTGCATTCTAACAAACTACAAAAAGCTAGAAAATTGCATTAACATACCTAAGCGTTTTTCTGACTTTAAATATCAGTGCATAGATAAAATTGGGTGTTGAAATATCTGGAAAAGTCTAGACATTTTATTTCTGAAATTAATATTCGGCCGATTATTTTTTATAATTTTTATATGCTTGCATGAGATGAATTTTTGAATCCACTATTTTCTGTATCATTTAAACATTTTCTATTCATTTGGTATTTTTGGAATTGTGCAAATAAGGATTGTGGGAAATAACCATACTACTTCAGCCTTTCTTATGGCCTTTTTAAAAAGTTTACAAATTACAAAAATAAAGCAGCCAATTTGTGAACATTGTGTTGATGGCAGTTTGAGTTTACTAAATGACTTTGCTTAGGGAATTGTTCCACCTATGAATTTTAATAAAAATATTACGTTTTAAATTTATTTCAACTGTTATGACTCTTTTTATTTGTTTTAGTATATTTTTTTTTCGAAAAAATATTTCTTGAGCATTTTTTATACTGTTCACTTTTAATGACTTCAAGCTCTTATTCTATTTGTTGTTTCTTTTAAGGTTTATTTGGGTGAGATGTGAATCACACAAGCATTAGTTTCATTCTGATAAAATTTTAAACTTATTTGACTGGTGTAAAATCTAATTAAAAGAAATCGAATTTACTTTGTTCGAAACAAGCATGTATAATTATACATGCAGTGCATGTATGAATTATATGTGAATGCATATATACATAGCTCCTTCACATTTGACATGTGGTTAGAATATGAAATTTAATTTTTAAAGGTAGAGCTAATGGAGAAAAACTTTTTTATATTTGGAGTTAGTTCCACCATCAAAATATCAATGTAAATTCTTATTAATAAAAGGTTCTGTCAAATATTTAAATTAAGCTGTGCTGAGTTTAAGAAGTGGATATGACGCATCAAAACCGTTACAAACATGCATGTTTGAAACTGCTTTACCAAATACAGTGAAATTCTTTAGAAGAATTTATTTAACTAGAATTTAATAATTTTCTTTGGTAAGCCTTGTCACCTATATTCCTCTGGCAATTTTTCCTGAATTGTTCCAATTGGGTATACTATAGCCTATGTCACAGGTCGTGTTATTCCTACTAAATTTAACTAGTAAACAGCATTTTCTGCGAACCTGATTTCTAGCAACAAGTAAACATTAAATGAAGTGTGTTGTTATAAGTCGCTACTCGGCAGGTTGGAATTGTATTAGTCTAGTTCCTTTTGAAATAATTAATTTTGTTGTTTTATCTAAGTTTACGAATTTAGTAAACATATTTAAAACTCAGCTTATAAATTAAACTAAATGGTAAATGTTATTTCTAGTTGTGTTTTTTTCATATTATACCCAATTATAAGAATTAAGGTATGACTCTTTCATTAAACTGTTCATAGAAATGGTCAGGCTCAGAGAATTAGTAGCATTCGACTTTGTTTCGAAAAATTTACCACTTTTGAATATAAAAAAATTTAATAAAATAACAATTTTTTATCTCTTAAAGCACTTTTTAGTTTCATTTTATCTATTTATTATAATTATTATGTATCTATACAATTAGGAGATCTTAAATTATAATGCAATTTTTAAAAATTTCTATAATGGAAATTTAAGTATCTTAATAAATGAATCACATAAAAAACAGTGTCAGTGAAGGTAGTGGATAATTTAAAGTAACTGTGGATTAAAAATAATGATGAAAATCATGTATTATAAAAGCAAGAAAACTGGTTACTAGTGCAGTGTTGCAAAATCACCATTTCCTGTATAATTTCACTTTTTTATTTTCACACACTTCTGAAACTTAGTAGTTTTGTTGTATAAAAGAAAATAGACTCGAAACACTTGATGTTTACAAAATATACGTAGAAAATAAAGATTTTATGGGGAAATTTAGTTAAACTTATTTAAAGCGCTAAGACTGTGCATTTCTTAAGAGCGCCACGATTAAAATTTTCCTGTAAGAGTATCTCGTTTCATGTGCAGTCAAAATTATTATAACTTATGGTGAAATTTTTCAACAAAAAAAAAATGAAGTTTTGCGAAGAGGAATTACTAATTTTGCTTTGCATCTATCAACTTTGTGCATATATCATCTGCATAATGCAGCTTGGGAAAATATATTTCTTGTTTTTAAATTTAATTTATGAAAATTTTATTTATTTGTTTGAAATATGTGAAATGTTAAAATTAGCGAGGGAGACATACTGTTTGTCTAAGATAGGTACTCTGCCAGACATTCGTCTGGAGCTGTGTCGGTGACTATGGTAACGAGGTATGATTATTTTAAGTAGGGGTACGGAGTCCCTCTTTAAGACTGGTTTCGGCGAGAGAACAGGAGACCTCTTCATCGAAGCTACTCTCCCTAAAATGCCCTCTTCTTGTTTCCATAGCACCAGACTGACGCAGACTCAGTGGCGGTCAGAGTACCTATCTTAGACAAACAACTGACAGCTCCTCCCCTCCAGCGGTTTTCTTATATTTCTTCAATTCCTAACTTCCCTTTCTTTTTCTGTAAAGGAAATAGCTCTTTTAAAAGTTGACAGGGACCATTTTCATAACATTCACATTATCGTATCAATCGGTGGGGACCGTTTTCTTTGCGAGCGAATTTTTCACCTGTGGTGTAAATTTCAGCCAAATAAAAGTTTGCTCAGACAACTTGGTTCCTTTCCGGGCAAAAAGAAGCCATAAAAGACGTAATAATAATGTTTACATTTTTATTAACTATAACCGCGTTACAATGATTAAGTGTCAATTTTGTAAACACGTCAGCTAACATCGGCGATGATAAATCTAATATTATTTATTAAATAAACTCAAAATGCTTTTGTTTTCTACCGATATGATTATTTTTATGATCAGTTTCATAGTTATTTTTGTCATTTTATTTATATTTAGAAAGCTTACTCGCAACAATATGCCGGCTATTATTCGTTACGATGAAGAGAAATATTACATGGATTTTTCTTCTGCTGTTCCAACAAAAAAACCATTTCCTGGTCTCTTCGATGAATATTCCTTATATTTATCAGTAATCGTTCCTGCTTACAATGAGCAAGATCGACTTCCCCCGATGTTAGATGAATGTATGGAATTTCTGGAAAATCGCTCTCGTAGAGACCGGCAATTCTCATATGAAGTTATCATTGTTGATGATGGGAGTTTGGATAAAACCTCCGAAATTGGTCTGGAATATAGTAAAAAGTATGGATCTGATAAGTGTAGAGTTTTAACCTTAGTTAAAAATCGTGGTAAAGGTGGTGCTGTTAGACTTGGTATGCTGTATGCTCGAGGGAGATATTTGCTGTTCGCTGATGCCGATGGTGCAACAAAGTTCGAAGATTTTGAAAAATTGGAGAGCGAAATGAGGCAATCTACTGTAGAAAACATTTATTCTATTGTTGTAGGCTCAAGAGCTCATCTTGAGAAAGAAGCTATAGCATCACGGTCATTTTTCCGAACAATTTTAATGTATGGTTTCCATTTCTTGGTATGGTTATTTGCAGTTCGCTCTGTTAGGGATACTCAATGTGGATTTAAAATGTTTACTCGCGAAGCTGGAATCATTTTGTTTGCAATACTTCACGTAGAACGTTGGGCTTTTGATGTAGAGTTGCTCTACATAGCTGAAAAAAAAACTATGGCCATAAAAGAAGTTGCTGTAAATTGGACAGAAATTGATGGTTCAAAATTAGTTCCTTTTTGGAGTTGGTTACAAATGGGTATTGATTTGCTGATGATTTGGATTAAATATCAAACTGGTATTTGGAAACTACAAGACACTAAAAAATTTTCCTGAGTTTAATTATTGTGCAACAATATGAAAGGTTTAGAAGATTTATTTTTATATTTGATTTTGTGTATCAAAGTTTTCATTATCAGCACTGGTAATGATTTTTTATTATCAAAAGCTCCCTTTCAAATTTTTTTAAAGGATTTGTGCGTAATGGGGGGAGATTTCTGCATCGTGATCTGAGGTAAAATAATCGTCAGGTCTTGGAAACTTCCAGGCAGTGTCCCTCGGGAAACTAAAAAAGTCATCATGGAATGGGACCAACTTGAAAGGTATAAATCGTAGCAAACATCTACATGTTTTTTGGATACAAGTTTAAAATCTATTTGGCACGTTGGCGATTGTAGTTGGCGAAGCAGATCACGATACAGAAATATCCCCTTTAATGGTTTTGTTTTGGAATTATTTATGTTGTTAATCTTTTTTTTTTTCGTCACTAAAAATTTTGCATTTTGGGTAGTGCATAACATCCTTTTATTCTGTATTTGATTAAGAGAGCAAATTTGTCTGTACATCATTTTTACTGTTTCTTTTGTTCATATATAGAAGAAAATGTCAATTTTATCTGCCATATTAATTTTTTTCTTCTTCGAAAAACTGCTATAGAATTGTATCAAATATTTTTATATGGTCTCATAGTTAATGTATTGCAGTTTGGCATTTAGTTTACGATGACAATTAAATTCTGTATTACAATAGGAAATTATTTAAAAGAATTCTCTACAATAGTGAACTTCTTTAATTAGTGGAAATAATATAAACCAGATCCAGATTTTAAACGATTTCTTTCTTATCAGATCACAAGTAGAAAAATTCTGTAAGGTTTTGTGGCATGGAATTATCAATGATTGTTAATTTTGAATATTGTATGTATGCTACTTACCGAGATCTTATTTGTCATCATTGAAGAAAGTAATTTATAAAAACTTCATATGCATAATTGTTTTATTTGGTTGTGATAGATATTTACATTTTTTGTGTATAATAAGTACATTGTATCAATACATGAGCTTATTAAAATTCAGTTATTACTTAATGTCTACTTAAAAGTTGAATGTAAAAGTCTTTTTAAAATAATTTTGTATTTTTGCAGTTTCGTTACTTAAAAATTAAAGTGTGCTCTTAGTTGACTAACATCTTGAAAAATGAATTATTCATTCGTTCTTTTAAAACTTGTTTTCTAAAAAAATAATATTTTATTAAAAATAATATTTTTTTTTTATAAAAGAGAAGGGGGCAAATATCTTTGAAATATCTGAACCTAATAGCTGTTAAATGATATACGTACATAGAATTTGTCTAATAAATTATACAATGTTTCATTAGTTAAGAAAGAAATCAACAGAATAAATAAAAGTTCTTTTCTAACAATACAACCCGAACTAACAATAGTTTTAATCTTATCATCAAATATTTTTTATAAAATTACGTTTTTTTCCGTATAAAACTGTAGAAGTTTTAAAGGAAAACTATTTGTAAAAATTTATATAAATGTCTGTTTAGAGTATTTTTTCTTAAAATTGTATAATAAAGAGGTAATTTATATTATGTCTTTTTAAAAAGAATAAAATATTGCCAAAAAAAGAAATTCTGATTCGACTAGATTTAAAATTTACTGTCTTATACCTACCAAATAGCAAAAAAAAGAAAAAATCAGTACTTTGGAGTCTTGATTTCCTAGGAAAAAAAATTCAGAAATAGTTAAAATTGTACCTAATGTTTTCTTATTGTTTTTGGCATTTCATCAGAGAATTTTTTAAATTTATTGCTTTTGTAAGCAGGGTTCGTTGATTTAAATCAGTTTGATTTGAATCACGATTTAAATCACGATTTAAATCATGATTTAAATCAAATGATTTTTTTTAAAAAAATCATTGATTTAAAAAAAAATTTTTTTTTTCAATATATATATTGATTTTAAAAGTTAAAAAACAGTGTTTTAAAGTATTGATACTTTTATTATTTTCTTTTCTTAGTTTTAAAATTTATTTTAAATAAATTGCTGTGTTAATTAATTTTAGTTAATGAAATTACTTTCTTTCTTGGTGTGTGTTAAATTCTAACACATTTGAAATTACATTTTAAAAAAATCTTTTGATTCTTGTGATTGAAAGTACAGATTAAAGTACACATTTAATGCTGTCTTAATATAGACTCGCATAGCTATAGAAAGTAATTAATAGACATGAATTTCGAAAGGAAAATACAAATAATCTTAATTAAAATTCTACCTTTTGATTGAAATGGCATGGAATTAAAATCTACATTATATTTTATTGGTGGAAAATGTATATTTCTAAAGCTCGAGGTTATATTAAAAAGAAATTACCCTAATATGCCAAAAATAGAAAAAAAAAAGAAGAAAAAGGCTAATGAATTCAGATATTTTTTCCTGATATAGTGTCATTCTTCCCTTTTAAACTTTATTTGAGGCAATAGAGTTATTAACTGGTAACTTGTGTTTATTTCTCATAATATGTTTACAGAATCTTTGACATTATCAGATTTCCTATAAAGAAATTTTGTGAAAAAAAATTCCAATGAGTGCATAGATTTTTTTAAAAATTTTCTTAGCTGATCTATTTAAATATAGAATTAAAAAATGAATATTTTAATATAAAAATATATAGATTAAATATTTATTTTTTGATGAATGACTGCATCTCTTACATTTATTTTGTCAGATTAAAAATCAAGAGAAAAAAAAACACAATTTTAAATTAAAATTATGGTTTGCAAATTGAAACTTTAATTTAATAAATAAAGAGTCTGTCCAAGCCAAATTTGCTAATGCTTAGGGTACCTACACAAATTCAACTTTAGGAAAAAAATAAATTTTTTAAAAATTTTATTTTTGTGTTTCGTAAGAAACGAATAAATTTTCTCAAATTATGTCTAAAATTTCACAAAATAAATATCTCTCAGAAAAACCCAGACAGACCCCTTTCATTAAATTCTCTATTTCATCTAGTCTTCAAATTTCAATCATGCATTTGTTTCAAAATGGTTGCTATGCATTCAAAGCTATGTATTATAATGAAAAATTATATTAGTAAGTTAGAGTTTCTGTAATATTATCTTAATATTAATTTAATTTTGATTAAGCATTTATAAAGTATTTTTAATCATAAATTAAAGTTCTTACAATGTGTTTGAATAAAAAAAAAATCTGATTTAAATAAAAATAATCCAATTTAAATCAAAAAAATCATGAACCCTGTTTGTAAGTTAATTCTTTGAAATTTTAATAATTTTTTAACATAAATTCAATGCGTATCCACCAAGGTGCGAAAGGAAGTTTGGTAAAAATTACCTAGATTTGTGATCATTGTCCCAACAATGATCATACTTTGCTGGCTCATTGATGACCTTTTGATATACTTTCTAATTTTTCTATAATTTCTTTGCTCTATATTTCTATATAAAGTATATTTCTATATCTTTCTATACTTTCTTATTCTTTTTACCCCCGAAGTATAGAAGATAGCCACAATCTGAAAAATATTGTCTACATACTTCGTTCAGGATAGTGGTCGAAAATTTGTACCCCTTAATGTTAATTTTATTTTTTGCTTCTTTCCTCATATCTCAAGAACTGTGTAGGTGAATTGAAAAATTTTATCACACAATTATAAAATTAATTTATCTAAAGATAATTCCTCAACAAAAATAATTTTTAATATTAGTTATTATTTTATTTAATTATAGTTGAAAAAAGTTTTGAATTGTAAGATATACTAATTTTTTTATCATCTTAATATGGCAAAATATAATCTTTGAACAAGATTGGTCTAATTGAATTTGGTCAAAATTGGTCCTGAGAAATCAAATTTTAAATATTTGACCTCTTTAAAAGTCTATTTATCTGAAACTATTCAAATTTTTTTGGGATATGGCCAGTGCCTGATTTATCATAAGACCTGACAGGCATAGCCTATGTCACATAGGGCCCTCTCATATCTAAGGATTTTCTAAATGTTACAAATAATTTTTGTTTTGTTTCTTCCTTAAGAAACATAGATTGAAACTAATATGAGCTTAAATTTACTAATGTATTATGATTCACTTATGTTATAAATAAATTAAAAGCGCTTCATGAATAAACAACATATAAATTTGGTTTAAAATTGTATGCCTGTGCCTGACAAGTCTATGCTCCACATTTCTCGATCAAACCGTGGATTCAGCGAGATTACCTAAAAGCTAAAATTAACGCCGAGTGGGCTAAACTTTTAACTGCTCTCGTGTCCATATTTACCAGATTGCTGTTGATTCGGCTAAAAAGTATGATTACTCGGAGAAAGGAAATTTTTGTGTTAGATTTTGTAACTGGAAATATTGTCTATTCTAACTTAATATGTAGTATATTTGAGATCACCCCGGTGAACCATTACAATTGAGTCCAATGAAAATTCCATCATTTGATCATAAGTTAATCAGGGTGTTATTTTTTTTTTTTTATGCTCACTGCACATAACTAATAATTATATAGATTTTGTATTTAAGAAGTAAATGCTATTCTACTGTGGTATAACTTTCAAAATATGTATTTTGTTTGTAATTAAAATTTGCCAAATGTATTTTAAGTTTTGAATTATTTTAGCACAACGGAAACAAAAGAATGTAGTTAAATTTATAACAAAAACTCTTTCATCTTTAAGTATTTTTAATCTATGATAGAAGGAAGATGTAAAGAAGTGGAAACGTGAGATGTTAATTCAAATTTTTTTTGTTAAATTTAAATCTAAAATGTCTAGTCATAGCTTTATATTATTTTAGAAATATAAGAATAAAATCGAAATATTTCTACGAGGAAACTAAATGCTTTTTGCTATTTCTTTGTATTGTTATTACACTTTAAATTGGTTAATTTAAACTGAAAGTTCAAACAAGCTTAGAATTACAAATAAATAATCAACCATGATTTAATCATATATTGTCATCACATATTAAGTTATAAGTTTAAAATTGATTTTAATTTTTGAATTAAACTAAAATAATACCTTTAATTATTATAAAGTAATTTTAATATAGATGGGCATTCAAAAGACTCAAGAACCATTACTTAATATACCTACAAAGTCTTAGACACACATACAAATTTCAACAATTTTTCTGTAGTTTTGTGTTCAGTTAGACAGTTAGTGACTGTTTAAAATTGCCAAAAGAAGGATAGGTTATACTTTGTACTACATAGATTAAAGCAAAAACTGTGAAAAAAAGTACAGAATTAGATAAGCTCACACAGTAAAGTACTGGACGCCCGATATAGCGTTTTACAGTGACCAGGAGACTGAACAAGGGTGGTCTATTTGCAGGATGGTTAGTACAGTGTGTTCAATTAATTGCAGTTCATCGGAGAAGCCGTTTAATTTGGTGTCGGGAACACAACTTGACAGATGCGCAGATGGGTCGAGTACTCTTTTCAGATAAGAACAGTTTTAGTTTGACCAGTGATTCTGGACGCATCCATATCTGATGCATCTCTAACATCACGAAAGAACCGATTTGAAGGGAGAGGAGTATGGAATGATATTGTGCTTGATACCCATACTGATCTACACATCTTCCAAGATGGTTCAGTCGCTGGTGCCCACTATTGTACAGAGGATCTCTTTTCTCTTAACTTTTTATGCAATGTTTTGCTTGAGTCTTACTTGTGTTCTAATTGTAAGTATATAATATTTATATTGAGCTAGGAAGTGGTGAATTTAATCAAACTATCATAACCTCGCCTTCAAATAAACTACTTAAGAATTTGTTTTGTTATTGTTGTAGTTCATTTACGTCGCACTAGAGCTGCACAATGGGCTATTGGCAACGGTCTGTTAAACATCCCTGAAGATGATCCGAAGACTTGCCATCACAATTTTGATCCTCTACAGAGGGGATGGCACCCCCGCTTCTGTAGCCCGACGACCTGCAGGGGCCCCCATCAGGGGGGAAGGTGGGAGCACGATGCGCCCACTTAAAGCTTGGGGGGGGGGAATTTAGACGAGAGAATTTTTCTTTACGTACATAAATAAAAGAAGCAACTGGCCATTTTCAGGCATACATAACTTGACTACAGGTGCAGCACTATTTCGAACAAGCTAACATGGAAGGGGGAAGTTAGCAAATTTTTTTTGGGGGGATGGGGGCCACTGACGACCTGCACACGAAGTTGGGCACTTTACGGTAGAACAGTTTAACGAGGACCAATACCGCACACCCTCGGTTCCTATGCAGACTAATCCAAGTGGTCACCCACCCGCACACTGACCGCAGCCAGTAATGCTTGACTTCGGTGATCTACTGGGAACAGTGTCTTATAACGATCAGTCCAGTGCGGGACTGTTTGTTATAAGTTTTATCTTATTTACTCTGATTGATAACGTTTCATGCTGGCACGCATTTGTCATAGTTAGCGCGAGAGGGTTTAACACGTTGTCCTAAATGATGGTTATAGCTGTCTGATTTTTGACAAATGACGGCTATAGTCGTCTTTTGAGTGTCCGCCGTTTCAAACAAAAACCTCTGTTAGTGGATCTGTAAATGTTCTATAAACTGGGGTAAATCACAACCTCTTTTTTAGAAACTAATTTCTATTCCTCAGTATCAGATTCGTTGAAGGACCGGGATAGTCTGACTGGTAGGATGTTAGACTCGTGTTCCTGAGAATGGGAGTTCGAATCCCTCCGGCCGAAGATTGGTGGCTAGTGTACGTTAAATCTGTTGTGTCCTCTAAGTTCCCATAAAAAATCAATACTTCGGGTACTGAATTGGAGATTGATCGTTCTCTGGTTCAGGTCAAATTTACGACCTGTGGATGTATGAATGGGTTTAAAATTCGCTTGGTTTCTCCATCAGGCTTGCTGGCATTACCCTTGGCAATCGAAACAACAAGATTCGTTTATTTGGAAATACGGGTCACGAAAATTTTCATGACTCCCCAGTCCTGCACATTTTTAATTAATGAGGTAAAGGAACATAATTTGTATGACGTATATTAATGCATATATTTCTTAATTATTCAGTAATACATTATATTAATGCATATATTTCTTAATTATTCAGTAATACATTAAAATAAGATGTAGCATTTTAGATAACATAAATTTTTTTTTTTTGTTAAAGGAAAGGAAAAAATGTCTTGCGCAAATGACGGCTACAGCCGTCTATAGTTAACATGTAGAAAAACTGTGACAAAATATCATAATTTACACTTTCAAACATACGATTGATGCTCAGTTTCATATGGCAGTCACAAACAATTGAAAAAAAAATTGTTTCTGAACACGATCATCAAATTAAAAGAGAGCTGCTAAAATAGTACTAGGTTGTTGTTGTAATAGGAATAGTTTTGTAAAGAAGGTCTTTTTTTATTTCAATAGCATAAAGAGGGTGTAAAATAAAAGCATCAAAATAAGAAATTTTTTTAAAATTAAATTGAATCCAATGGTATTTCTGTTTACATGTATATTTTTTTAAAGTCATAACATCAATATTCATGCTAATGCGTAGTGTAAAAAACTTTTATTCTTTCTTTTTGCTTCATGAGCCTGTTTTAGCGCATTTTCATGAAAGTGTAAAAAGTTTTTTTTATTTAAAGCAAAAAACTTTCATGTTTAATGTTTTCCCATATTTTTGTTTATTATTGAGGATTTATTATTTTTTATTGTTTAATGAATAAAAAAAAAGTATTTTAATGTCATTAAAGAAAATACCTAAAACTACTTATATTTCTTTCGACATTTCTTTGTTGAATAAAGTTAGGTGAATGTTTGTGTCTTATTTATGAGTTTATGATCAAACTTATTTTCTCATTTAATATTCTATTTCAGTGGAAATATGTTCTTATTTTATTTTATAATAGTCGTTTAACAGCCGACCCAATCTTTTGAACCCAATCCAGAAGACAAGAAAACTCCTGGAAATTTGCTTTCGGGGAAAACTTTTTGATGGAACTAACCAGCATTTGTGTTACACGGAGAGGAAAAACATGAAAATCTCCCACTGTTAATCTGATGGCAAGGGGACTTAAATCTATGACTCGCCTATCACTGATAATATTTCAGGTTAGCACTGTGGTTAGTCAACGCTAGCCGGGTGTAGAATTCGTATCGACCAGCCATCGTTGGGATTCGAACTTGGCTCACCTTATTGGAAGGTGTACGTTTTACCCCCTGAGCCCCTACTGCTCAGGTGGAATTATGTTTGTTATTCTGTCACGCTCTTTTTAAATTTTTTATAATCCAGCTCTACAATAATAACAAATTAGGTTTTGGTTTTTCTGCACAAGCATATCAGGGATTCCAAATGAATATTTTATAAAGTGGCCGAGTATTTAACACTGAAATCTTCATAATTTTGTTACATACAGACAATTCTTTAAACGCCTCACCACTAGATAATCGAAACCAAATGGCATTTTATTTACAGATTTTTTAAAATTTTTTTTTTTACTGATACTGGTAAGTACTGGTGGGTAAAATCAGTTTTCCTTAATTTGCCCAAACTAGTAATTTGTTTAATTTTATAACAGCTGAAGAAAAAATTATCACAAATTCAATTTATAGACACAAATTTTTTTTAAAAAAAAGGGAAAGAAGCTGGTACTTGGTATTTTATAATCTGAACAAATTTATAAAAATATATAATATGTTTCTCAAAAATTTTTTTTTTGAAGTATCACTGTAAAAAAATTTAATTTATTAAAACTACAAGACATTGAATAATATTGAAAAAGTATGTACTGAAGTTTTTTCTTGCATTTAACTTTACTAGTGAATGCTAAGTGTTGTTTGTTACCTGATGAAAAATTCTTCTTGCACACAATACTGTAAGTGGTAGTCATTATTAACTGCTTATAGTAAAAACTAAGTCATTGTTGTATAAGACTAGCTATACAATTCCATGCTTTCCTTCCCACAGGAGTGAATTATATCGCTTTTTTTTCGCTGGCGTTATAATAACGGTGAGAGTCAATAATAGAAAATCTTGCAAAATGCATAAGATTATGGTTCTAATTTTTGTGGCAGCAAAAAATAATTATAGATGTCAGAAAATTAAATATTATATATTTATCGCTTAAACATAAGGTTTCAAACTGGACACGTGCGAATAGATAAAATTAAGATTATGGTTTTAATTTTTTGTGTTAGCAAAAAATAATTATAGCTGCCAAAAAATTAAATATTATACATTCATCGCACAAACTTAAGTTTTAAGACTGGGCACCTGAAAAAGGATAAAATTAAGATAATGCTTTTGTATTTTTGAGACAGCAAAAAATAATAACGAATATTGAAAACCAACATTTATGTATCAATTGCATAAACATTAGGTGTTTCTTCAGTAGACACATGCAGAAATCACGATGAAAATTAAAACTTTATTTTTTGCAACTCCATCATATACATACCAAAAACGAATTATTAAACAATAATTGCATAAACATTCATTCAATAGTTTTCTATTCAAGCTTGTGCGAAAATATCAAAAAAAAAAAAAAAGCATTTTTTTTGACACCAAAAAAATAAAGTAATTGTCAGTGTCAGTACTAAAATTCACATTAATTTACCTTATTTATTAATTTGCATAAACAGAAAAATGTTTGTGTAGAAATGTAGACAATATTTGTCGAACTTGGTATAATTAATTTTTCATTGATTGTTTTTTTTTTTTTTAATTTAAACGACTTAAAACTCCTCATGCACCACAAAGTATAGCATGAGGCTTACAGTTGTAAGTAAAAAACAAAAGGAGAAAAATTTACAAATTTACACTAAAAACAAAATTCCGCAAGGCCGCAAGACTTTCAATACTTTTGACCAGTTCTGATAAGACAGGTGGCCAACAAATTGAAAGACGTCTCAAATCAGTCTTTAAATTCATTCGGGCACTCGCATGGAGACTACAGTGAAGAAGAATATGTTCAGCATCTTCATCAGCATCACCGCAAGCACAAATTCCACTGGTCTGCAGATGGAAACGAAATAAATATCTTTTAAAATTTCCATGGTTTGTTAAAATTTGGGTCAATTTAAAATCAGTTGCAAAGAATTTACATTGCAAACGGTGAAAAATGGATGGAAAGAACCTTTTCGTCCAGAGCGACCGAGGCGAAGCAAGAAATTCTGCATTCCAGTCCGCAATGATTTTATCTCTAGCGATGCGCTTCCAGTGAGAAGCTGGAAGAAATTAGTTCAAGATTTTATGTAACGTCATCAAAATATTGGGTTGACAGCTAAATTTCTTTTTTTTCTTTAAAGTTTTAACAGTAGTAACATTTCATTTCCTTCGTCTTTTTCATGGTAAATTTGGATTAACCCAGAAGTCGCTAAAGTGGTTGATATCGACCCGTGGTTGGTCGATATAGTACAATTGGAAGTCGATCCGATCAAGGGGTTGATGGATGAATACCATTGCTATTCAGTCACAAATATTTTAAAATTTTGTGAGTGATTTTAAATTATGCTTTGGAGATATTGAAAATATGGCAGTTTTTTCAGCTATGGTACCCTCTTCATTCACAACACTAATGTTCGGAGCAGCTTTTGCGGCCATAGAACCATAAATAAAAGCAAAGAAAGCAAGGCTTAAATAAAAGCAAAGAGAAGTATCGAAAATGCTCTTTTTTTAAATTGACATTCCATTCTATTTTAATGTTCTGAAAATTATAAAATAACACGAAAAAAAAAGGAAAAAAAAAGAAACATAGGTTCTGAAAGAACGAAACAGTCTTTTTCGACCGATCTGAAACAATAAGCCAAAAAAACATTTAATGACAAGGAGAAAGTTGAAATCATAAAAAAGAAAATGGCAGCAACATCGTTGCCACGCAAACAGATAAGGCTGTTGAGTCGGGAATAAGGGCGATAAAAAAGTTTTGTTTCAATGGGTGCAGCGTCAGGAAAAAAAAAAATGTTTTTCTAACCACACTTCAAATTTCTTCATTAAAAACCAAGATAAGATAAGAGCTATTTGGAAAAATTTTAAAGTAGAACTTTATAAACAATATTTAATTCTTTTACAACTTCTTATTTATTTTTTAATTCGAGGCTCCACTCTACACCGCCATAGTTGCTTCTCATTTATCAAAATTTTTTTTATTTCTAAAGTCAATATATTTCAAAAAAGTAAAGATCATTTTTAAAGTTAAATATATAATTATTATAATTTTACATGAAAACACATTTTGTTAATATGGTAATCGTAATGAAATGAACCCTTACCTGGTTTTGAAAAATAATAATCTGTATTTAGAAAAAATTAAAACTAAGAAAAACAGAATGTGTGACACAATAAGAATAAAGAAAAAAGTAGTACTTTTACTCGTTATACGAGAGAGATAAGTACTTACCAATTGCAATCGAATTTTTAATTCTTCTACTGCATTTCTGTGGGCTTCAGAGCTGTCTTCAAAAGTTTAATCTTCACTATCTACAAGCTTATTCCTTACTACAGAGTAATCTTTACTACCAGTCTAACGAATATGACATTTTTTCATTCCATCTTAATTTCAATACACTTTTCTTCATACCATGGTAATGCCGTATTTACTAAGTGTCGGTGGCGAAAAAACAGCGGCGGTTGTTTTCGCTTATGACACTTTATTTATAAATAGTTTTTATTATTATTATTTTTTTAATTCTTTTTCTTTTTTAAAATATATTTAACTCTTAATGCTTCTGTGCAGTAGATCTTTTCTGTGCAGTATAAATCTTTTTCAAGAGAGTTTTTAAGCATTTATTTTTCCAGGATGCAAATTGACTATGATCAATGCAATCAACATATAAGTACATTTGATACAGTATTTCTCACTCAAAAATTTTTTTGTTATTTTTATTTATTAATTTTTTAAGAAAAGAAGATGTCGCCTTTCCATGAGGTGGACTGGGTTCGAATCCCAGCCACAGCTGGTCGATACGAATTTCGCACCTGGCTTGCACCGACCACAGTGCTGACGAAAAACAACCTCAGTGGTAGATGGATTATAGGTTAGAGTGCTCTTGCCTTGTTTCCTCTCAATGCAACGCAAATGCGGATAAGTTCCATTAAAAAGTCCTCCACGAGGGCAAGTTTTTCTCGATAATTAATCCAGGAGTTCCCTTGTCTTCTGGATTCTGTTCAAAATTACAAGACTATGGTTTTGAGCATTGGTAGCTGTAAACCCAAAATTGGTTCGGTTGTTCAAAAACCTCTGGGGGTACTGGATTGGAGATTGATCATTCTCTGCTTCTGGTCAAAATTACGATCTGTGGATGAATGGAGTGTGATTGGGGACATGCCAAACGGACTGTGACGAGTGTGTGGTTGAAGTAGTATTTTGGTCTACAGATGGCGCCACTGAAAAAACAAGAAGCGCGCAAGAATCTACTTAAAAATTCCCTTGATTTAAAGCAGGCCTGCTGGTATTGGCAAGTGGCATAAGTAACAACCACAAAATACAGGGCTGCGAACTACTACGCTTTTCTCAAAATATTCTTTATTGAGTGATAAGCAATTAAAAACTAAAGTTTTCAGAATTTTTGCCAGGATTTGAATAGCATGTTAACTTTTGAATAGTTAACATGCAGTGGTGTTGAAAATAACTTTAAATCAAATGTACGGAACAAATAACCATACATTAAAATATTTTCTTAGCCACCACTAAAAGAAATTTTCTAACAAATCGGCAGCATTAAAAATATGTATATTTGTAATGAGCCAGCGAGAATAAGTTAACAAAATTGCTGAAATGACAAGTTTTGCTTATTCAAGTATGATATATTTCTTTTCATATTTAAATTGGTGATGGATTATAGAATTTTATTTTTGATTTAATAAATTTGATTTTTAATGATTTTAACCACCATTATATGTAATGTTTAATCAATGTAATGTAATGTTTAAACAAATGTGAAAGACCCACTAATCGAATGGAATTAAAGTGCAGGCGAAATTAAAAAATTAAGAATATTTTGGGGGCCGGGATAGCCTGGTTGCTGAACTCGTTTTCGTAAAAACGGGAGTTCGAGTCCAACCGGCCGAAGACTGGGTATGTTAAATCTGTCGGTTTACAAAGTCCTCCATGTTCCCATAACAAATTATTCTTCTGGGTGAACAGAATGGGTGATTGATCGTTCTCTAGTTTAGGTCAAAATTACGATTTGTGAATGAATGGATGGATGTGTGAATGGGTGTGCCCTATTAAAGGGTGTGACGTATGGGTGGGGCAGAAGTCGAATTCTTGGCCTTAGATGGCACCATTGGCAAACAAGAACAACCGCACCCCTTCTGTCTTATTGGCCGACAACAACAACAAGAATAATTTGTTATTTCGCAGCTACTTTTAACATTGTGGGATGATAGGCTGCCTAGGTTGATCAAACATGTGCCTAGCGTCCTTCCAAAATGTCGGTTTTATTTCATAGAAGTAAGATAGGCCTATCTATTTATAACCTGATGCAAACAGTTCCTAATAATTTTCGCAACGTTTTATTTTAAATTCTGGATTTTCGTAAATTTTGGCTGTAATATGTTATTACCACTTATCTTAAATTTCGTTATGCAAAATTTTATGATGGAATTTCATAATACAATACATAAATACAATATAGAATAATAGATAATAAATACATAATAAAATACATAATACAATACTTTTACAGAATAACTAACAATTATAATAAAAATGTGGTCACAAAATATTGAGATTTAAAATTTTTAATTTCAGAGCAATGACTTATGATGTTCAATCATCAACAAAACCATCATTAAAGGATCAATCATCAATGAAGGAAACTTAATATGACAAAATATAATTAATCTTTTTTTAATAGAGCAAAAAGAATTTTTTTCTTTAAGAAACACTTTTCATTAAATTTTCATTGCTAATCAAAATTATATTTGAAATATTTAAACATTTTAATAACATACATAACAAACATACATTTTAATTACAGACGCATCAATTTTAATAAAAATAATTATGTAATTTAACCTTTTTTTTTATCTTATTTGTTTTCATTTTTCTTATTTCAAATCGTAGTTATTATCAATTTTTTGATAATGCCTTTTTTACGGCATTGTCATATTGTACATTGACAACAATATCTAATCAAAATGTCTTTCTTTTTATCTATTAGATAATAGAATGTGTAGCTTTTTCAGCATCAGTCTGACTTCTGTGATATTTATTCATAGCCATACATGTAAGAAAAGCTATGGGTGCAATAGTCGCTGTGCCTCTCGCCGTAACAACTGTCATCCTCTCCTACGCCCCATCAGGTATTGACTGAATGATTCTAAAATTAGTTTTTACTACTAGTGGGCTGCGCCCCCTGCTCGCTAACGCTCGCCAACCCTCGAAAATTGTTACGCAATCTTATATGGTTTGCATCCCAAACCCAGCTCACTACTAACTTAGGTTTATTGCAAATGCATAAAATTCTAAGAATTCAAAATAATCATTCAAATTCATATAAAAACTTTTTTTTAAAAAAAAAATTACATCTTTTTAGTAAATACTAAGTCATTAAAATAAATTTGAATTTAAATAAATGACATGTAATTCGTTAAATCTATTAGAAATGTGTTCCGTTTTTAAAAGCGCTATATGTTGAGCCACCTCAGCTAGATTTGGCATGTGACATTTTTAGCGGCAATCATTGGTCGATTCGCCGTGTAAGAGAAATAGTAACGTAAACAAAACAAAGCAAACGTTGCCACCGGCAGAAAAGAAATGCAGCCAAAATTTGGGAGCCACGTAAGAGAATTATATATATTAGATATTTAATAATGATAGTATAATAAATAAATTAATTATAAATAACTTTCTTGAGTAGGTTGTTTTTTCTTTGATTAGGCTTCATTCTACTTTATAACCGTCGTTAAACAGCATTAACAGCAAAACATACTAAGCCAACAAAATTGCTTAAAGCTAAAAATATTTCCCATCAAAAACTCTTACAAAAACAGGAAATTTTTCCACTGCTTTTATAAACGTCAAGTGTCCAATGATACTTTTGTTTTATCACCGTCGTGGAACAGTCGACCTAATCTTGAGTTTACGAGTACCGATGTATAACTTCGCAGTCTTGCAATTTTGAATTTTGAATTATTGGAAGAAGTTTGCCTTCGCGGAGGACTTTTTGATAGAATTAACCGGCATTTAAGTTACATGGAGAGGAAAACCACGAAAACACACCACGGTTAGCCTGACGGCAAGGAGACTCTAACCCATGATCCGTCTACCACTGAGGATATTTTACGTCAGCACTGTGGTTGGTGCGAGCTGGGTGTGGAATTCGAATCCAGCCATTGCTCGGATCGAATCCGGCTCATCTTTTTGGGAGGTGAGCACTCTGTCCCCTGAGCCACCACGCTTATACAACTAAGTTTGACATAGTTTGTTCGAGACTTAACCCCCGATATGAATTATGATAAAATTAACTCGAACGAAATTTTTTTGCAGAGGCTGTAGTGTGGGCCAAATGGATTATATCTTATGGTTGCATTCGATTGTCAAGATACTTGACGAAAGGGAGATTCGACTTCTACGATGTTCATGCTGAACATGATCCCATAAAAGCAAATTTTATTGTTCCCCAAGAAGAGATAGATCTGGAATCGCCATTAGAGGAGGGTCAGTTGCACAAAGTAAGTTTTATTTTATGTAAAATAATAACATTATTTTTATCATGTTTTTAGACCCTTTCGTGACGGTGTGAGAGAAATGCAATCGGAATTTCTACCTCTTTCTAACAAGCTGGAGTGTTTAAAATTCAACTGGAGTTTTGTGCCAGATAACAGTACAATTTTTTAATTATTGTTTGACTATTAAATGCAGAATATATTGCTAACTAATACGTTTTTGACTACCTAGATTGTTAAATTTAATTTCAATTGAAACTTCATAGCGGTTAACAAATTATTTTTCAAGGATTTTCCTATCATTTAGAAACGTACTTTTTATAATTTTGTTACTATCATTTTGTTGTTTGTTTTTATAATTTTGTTAGTTTTGTTTGTTGTAAATAGAATTTTCAAACAGTTGAAATTCCGATCACTTTTCGACTAGCTAGAATGCTTAAATTTCAACTGAATCTTTGTGGCATATAGCAATAATAGTTTCAATTGTCTGCTGACTACTAAAAGTAGAATTTATTTTGTTTATTAAACGAATTTATCGACAGTTAGAATTTAAATAAATTTTTAACCGAAAAAAATTAAATGACAAAAAAGTAAAATAACAAAAAACAATGTGATTGAATTTTCTTAAAACATGTTTTTTAGATAGACCAAAAAAGAGAAAATAATTTTTCTCCTGTTTAGTCTATGAAAAACGGCAATGCATAACGTTCATAATAAACTTGTAACACTACTTAAAACTCCCGCTGATTTTTGTTTTAATATTAAAGCCAACTTACAATTATAGAAGGAAATTTAATTTTTTACTAACATTTTAAATGGAATAAAATGAGGTTGTAGTATTTTTGTAGAAGTATATATCTTGAAGAAAGTTCAATAAAACAAATTCAATGCATGTCTTCAATTGCAGACAGCTGATGAAGTATTTTTCCATGGGGTAAATTCCAAATCTGAGTATCTAGTGACAAAGATAATGCGATATCCTAATAATGCGGCAAGTGCTTGGATATTTCTACAGCTAAGCAATGGAAAGTTGTATCAGCTGAAGAAGACTGCAAATTACCAGCAATCTAGCTGTGAGAAAAAAGTGTTCTCATGTGGAGGACTTCAGCTACATTATATAACACCCATGAGAGCTTGGAGAATATTTTATAATGGATTGCTGAAGTAAGTAAATTTAGCATATAACCAGCATGGTTTTCAAAAGATCCTCCGCTAAGGAAAATATAAAAAGCTACAGTTTAATCTTTTGCTTTCGGTTGGTATAGTGAGAAAAAAAAAAAAAAAAAAAGATATCAACCTGAATAACTTTCGGTCTAATGATCGGATTTTCACGAACTAAGTGCCAATCTTAATGGTTCCTGGGTTGATTTCAAATATGCTAATTAATTAGTGCTAACTATTGATTTCGTAACTTAATTACTAGTTAGCGTTAATTAATTAGCATATTTGAGGTCACCCCATGGAAACATTAAGAAAACATTAAGATTGACACATAGTTTGCGAAAATCCGATCATTAGAACGAAAGTTATTCAGGGTGATATCTTTTTTTTTGCGGACTGTACAACAAGTGCACTTTCTTTCTTTCCTCCAGACGTGGACACGTACCTAGGTTTGCAAAAACCCTTACCCGTATAGTCCACGTCTGGCTACCAGTCCAGCTCTGGCGAGCTAGCCTGATCAGTGGGAATTTATTTAAAAAAATTTGCATGTTAGATAATACATATAAAACTTCTTACAATAAAAAACAGTATTGAAAGTCTTGCAGAAGACAATGAAGTGCAACACATTTGCTTCAGAAAAAACAATTACTGAAACAATAAATGAAGAAAAAAGAACATGAACAATAAAAAAAAATGAATTTTGTTATATACATAAAAATTTAAAAAAGAGAAATAAAAAGAAAAAGAATAAAGAAAGGGTACATAAATATAATGTATCATGTTAGACAAAAAAATATTTTAAATATATGAATATATTTTTATTAAGACAATACTATATACAATATACAACAAGTGCACTATAGTATATATAAAAAAGACTCACAGTATACATAAAAAATATAATGTATATATAAATATGTAGAATAAAAACGTATCTATAGATGGCTTGGTTGTTATTTATGTATATGTGTTTATTTTTAATGATATTAAAAACATTCTGCTTGCAATTGATGATGTAAGTGTCCGAAGAAGTACAAACGTTTGCAGTCAATGCCATATTAATGATGCATAAATGGTGGAAACTATATATCTCTATTTTTATCCTATTTGCAGGGAAACAGACCATGATGGTACCAACGAGAAAATGGTATATGTTAAATTTGCTTTCATGTAAGTATGGATACCATGGATTGTAAAACCCCTAAAGCTCTGAAATGCTTTCTCCAATTTTTTCCCCTTTCTTTTCTTCTATATAATTTACACCCAAGATGTCTAAAATAATCTTCTTAGCTTTGTATTTATGTCTAAATAACCCGATGTGTAAGATTTTTTACCTAAAGAAGACGCTTCTATTTTCATATTTTGTAATGTACTTGTTACGAAAACACTTAAATTTTAAAAAATGCCGTTAAGTATAAGTTAAGTTCGAATTCGCTATTCGTTTTATATATTACATTTTGTGTTTTGTTCTGCATTTTCTTGATTTTTTTTATATTTTGTATTTTTTGTTTGATTGTTTTATTTAGTATTTTTTGTTTTATTTTACATTTTTTGCCTAATAAGTTCTAATTTTGTTCCAGTTTTTGGCGTTCCTTACAATATTGTATTGATATATTTTGCTTTGGCTATATTAACACAAAATTAGATAACATTTTTTTGATATACATAATTTTCTTGATATATTGTTCTGATAAAAAAAATTTTTGCTATTTTTTTTGGATTTTTCTGATGACGAGATAATATTTTTTCCTTATTTTGTTTCCCGTTATTTTAAAATTTTTTAAAGTATTTTTTGAAAAAAGTTTTAATATTTTTTTCTTCTTTGAAAAAACTCTTTACATCTTTTTCCATGCTTTCTCTATATTTTTAACTCGTATATATATGTATATATAATGTAGTTTTTTCTCTCTTATTTTGTAAGTTTTTATTATTTCAAAATGTAACCTTCTTATAAAATCAATAACAATTTGTATTTTCTGTCTTTGAAATTTTATTGTTTCAGTATTTGTTCGAAATGTTTCCATCGCTAAAGGTTAATAGAATAAAATATATTTCTTTCTTTTCTAGTTGGCGAGCTTCGTCGGATGTTTTCGATTTTACTTCAGACATCAGCGCATCTGCTTTAGCTAAGGGGATGTCTGAAACGAAATGGTTGAACTTTAGGCCACCTATAGAAGAGTAATTGTTTGAACGTATCTAAATTATTAAATTGTACTGTGTTGTTAACAAGCCATGACTGTAATTTATGTTGTTTCTATGTTCTGATTGTACAGGGGTTGGACAAAAATATGGAAAAACTTCGATACTATCGCTATGGAAACAATCTTTCTTCTAGCAGCAAATGTTTTGGGATATTTTTCGATTCAAAACTATTGACACAATTCGAAAAATCATGCAGGAATCTTTTAGAATCGTGCCATTCGTGCCTATGTATAATTCAGATCGTCCAAAAGGAGACGAGAAAGTTAATAACTTATTTCTAGCTTTATTAGCAGCAATTTTGAATTTATGTTTTTAGGATTGTGATAATTCTATAAGAATTTTTTGAAAATCATTCTGGTATATAAAAAAAAAGCTTTTAACTTCCAACGCTCAATTTGATCTGTGCGAATTTTGCATGGGCAAAAAGGACACTATTGCTAATACTTTAAGTATTTTTTTTTTAAAGCTGTACCAACAGTTTTGCCATGTAAAACGTTCCAAAACAATTGCTGCGATTGTTTATATAGAGATCAAAACAATTGCAAAAGATTGTTTATATAGAGTTAGTATTGAAGTGTCTCCGTATTTTTCTTCAACCTTTGTATGTTGTCAATAAATTGCGATAGAATTTTATGATGATATTTGATACATGATATTAGCATGCTATGATTCTAATTCTATGTTGTTTACCGAGTTATGTGACTATTTGGACAATATAGCTTTTTCCTTTCAATTTTTAAAAATATTTATTGTGCTTTTTTAATATTGTTCACAGATATTATTATTACTTTCTTTAATAGGTTTTCTAAGGTTCTGAATCTATATTCTCAGTCTGGAACCATATCAGGTACCCTAAGTGTTGATGGAACTGATGAATTATCAATGTATTTATTCGGTGAAAGAATTAGATATATAGGTAAGGCTTGTCTGTACTTCTTTAAACGTTTTAGACTTTTTATGGTATGTATTAAGCATTGCTCTGAATGTGGTTAATAGGCAATAGTTGGTAGAAAATTTATTATTTTCCCCAGTATTTATCTGGAGTTTGAAAAGCAATCGTGCATACTAAGATGCATTCATTAATACTTTAAATTGGTCATCAATAGTTACATTCATTAATAGTTCATTAATAGTTACATTCATTAATAATTAAAATAAAAATGGATTTGAAATGATTATGATTTAACTAGTTTCATAATTAAACAGAAATATACATTTGTTGCAAACATTTACTACTACTTATAATTTTTAAACATGATGTTTACTTTTGGCTAGAAATATTCCTTAATGTTCAGTATAAAGTGTCAAAAAGTAAAAAGCTATTTAGAAAATAGACAAAGTTTAAAGTACAGTATTAAAAGTTTTTGTTCATACAATTTTTTTTAAAATTCTAATTTCGCTAAACACTTTAAAAAAAATTATGTAATTCAGAGATGGGCTATTCTAGGCAACATTGAATAGAGAGTGTCAAAAATGAATACCGACAAAAATGAATAGGGACAAAATGAATAGGGACAAAATGAATAGCGTGTGTCTTCTGGCTGACACCCAGACAACTAATCGACTGGTATGTTTCCTTTTTCAAAATGGATGTTTACCTTACCACGCAATCTCCGGTAAAAACAGAAGCTGAAAAATACATGCTTTAATAGTACCATAATTGACAAAATGCGTTAAGCTTTTTATTTTATTTCGTTTGTCAGCACTCTTTATTAAAGGTTGGTGGGTGGGCTTTTTTTAAATTCAAATAGTGGATCAAATCTTTAAAACGTGCACCAACTAGGTGAAGATCGTTTTAAACATAAATAATTTAACAATATTATTTAAAGACAGTTTGAACAAAATAGAATGTGGAGAAAATTAGCTCCTGGTGATTTTCACCTTGTATTTTGTAATAGGATTTTTATTGTAACGTGTTAAAATCAAAACAGATACAATTCCTAAACAAATGCAAAATACCTTTTACCGAAAATATTAGCTATTATAAGAAAAAATGCAGTTTAAATATGATTATTTGTCGTCTCCGAAAACATTTGTGTACAATAAAGTTTAAGAAAAATAATAAGTTTCTACTTAACAAATTCAGAAGAAAAATTCAATTTCAATTTTATGTTAACTATTTATTTATTTTATTATTTTTGCAAAAAAATTGCAATATTTGTTGCAATATTATGGTTTTTTTGCATTATTTTAGGTGATTTTTCAATCTTGAATGAAATAGAGTTTTATCATTTGTTTGGACAAGTATATCGAGTATGGTATTAATTTTTTAAAGGCTTAGCAAAATAAAAATTTTGAGAGTCAAGGAGGATTTAAATTATTTAATCTTTTTTTTTTAAATTTTAGAATGGGAGCGTTGTTCATTTGTTTCGCATATCAATGCCTAATATAGTAAAAGAGTAAGTATTTTTTACACCGTGTTTCTATATGTTTTTAAACATAATTTTAGACCGATCAAACAAAAGGGTTAAATTTTCTCCACACTGTCTAGAGTGGTTGCAAAATTATAAGCACCGTATATCCCGGTGTATAAGTCGACCCATTATTTTTGATTGCGTGAAAGCAAAGTTTTGGTAGGTCGGATGTATAAATCGACCTCCAGAACAAGCCATACGAAATTTCTAAAATTAAACAATCTACAAAATTTTTTAAAACAAAAATATTTCACATCAAAAGTTTCCCCGCTGCTCTTATAAACGTCACGTGTTCGATGATACTCTTATTTTATCACCGTCTCTGAACTGCCGACCCAATTTTGAGTTTACCACTACCAATGTTCAACTCCGTAGCTTTGCAATTTTTTACTCAAGAAGACAAGGAAATTCCTTGATCAAGTATTAGGGAAAATTGCATTTGTGGAATACTTTTTGATGGAACTAACCCGCATTTATGTTACATGGAGAGGAAAATAACGAAAACATCCTACAGTTAGCCTGACGACAAGGAGACTCTAATCCATGATTCATCAACCACTTAGGGTATTTTGCGTTAGCATTGTGGTAGTGCGGAATTCATATCGACGAGCTATGCCAGGGACCCGAATTCAAATCCTATTGTAAAGTATTTTAAAAAGTGTGCAACTTCCAATTCTTTGGATAAGGATAAGGAGGATGTTTGTGCGACTCGACACAGCAGATGAAGATCTTGTAGAATCTATGAGGATTCTTTTCTTACATGATCGCTACTTATTACATAGCTGCCAACTTTTTCTAGAGATAGAAAAATAATAATTAAAGTTACTTTATGTAACAGAAACTTCTCAAATTTCGCCAATCTTATGATCACCGGATCTGATATATGGGCGATTGTCACGAAACATGACAATTCGGACCAAAAAATTTCTTCAAATTTAAAGTCTTCAAAATAATTTAAAAATTGTTTTGTTTACTTCTTTAGTTACACTTATTAATATCTTATAGACAGCAGTGTAGTTTATTGACATTTGCTCGAGAGAAAAAATAAAATAGAAATTCACCAAATCTTGAATGCCAGGAAAATGACATATTACCTTAGAAGTTTAAAAAACAGTCATTTTAAGTTAATAGTAAGTAACTCAACTTAAGCCTTTATGTTAGATGGACCATAAATTGCTTAAATTAATTCCTTTTATCCACTGTAGAAAGAAACAAAAATTTTTTTGTTGCTGATATGTACAGAATAAAATTGTAAATAATAATCAATCATTAAATAAATAAATAACTTTGATTACATCCAAGCATATTACAATCATCCATAAACTTGGTATTAGGTTAATATTTGCTTTCCCTCTTTACAGTATTAGCAGTTAAAAAGAATTTCTGGTAACACTTCAATGTCCTGGCATTCATAAGCCAGGAAAATGACAGCCAGGATAATGACAAATTCGCCCTTTTATAGCATATAACTTTACTTTAATTTAATATTTTAGCCGAAGACGTTATATTCTGTAGAAAACAACAGTATTTCTTAAAGTAACTCAGATAAATCTATGCAGTTTTTGTTATTAATGATTTCAGGAAGTCAGGAAAATGACAGCATAAAAACCTACTCACCTTGAAAAATTTTTGAACTAGATTTTGAGCCAGAAAATTGGTTCTTTATTCATACAACAAGACATGTTCAGATAGGAGGGTATCTAATCAATCTATTAACATAAGATATTGATTCCTGGCGCTATCTATTTTGGTTATAAATCACTAAATAAAAGTAGCCAGGAAAATGACAGATTTTCATGGGACAAACAAATTATTGTCAGAAGAAATTATTTTAAACGAAGTTTTAGTAAACAATACCCTCTGCGTATATTCTAGAAATGCTTACATAGGATAAGATAAAAAAAAATTGAATTTTGAAAAATGTATGGGAAGTTTTGAAGGTAGTTATTACAGGAAATATTGTTTATGACAGGCCAGGAAAATGACATTTTGATATTCAATTAAATTTTTTAAGTACACAAAACAGTCAATTCTAGTGCAAAGTCATTTTAAAATGCTTACAGCAATGCTATTTATAAATTTTTTTTAAAAAAAAAGTTCTTTTAGTATTATAGTATTAGATCTTGGAGCAAGGGACAGTGAATTGTCATATTTCGTGAGAATCACCCATATACGAGGCGTTTTTCTAAAGTTAGGGATGTTCGAAAACAAAAATCAAACGAAAGAAAATTTTCAGGAAATTAATTTATTTTCAGACTGTACATACGTTTTTCTTTGTGTCAACATAATTGCCAGTTTTTTTAAACACTTATAATGCCTTACAACTCGATTTAGAATACCCTCTTCATAGCAACTTGACATCTGATCCGATAACCAAGAGGTCACGGTGGCTTTCACGTCTTCTTCTTCGTTGTAGTGTTTGCCGCCGGAATGATCTTTGAAGCATCGGAAAATATTTAAATCGATCGGCTCAAGGTCAGGAATACAGGGGGAGGGTCCAAAACTTCCTAGCCCAAAGAGTCCAATAAAGCTGCAGCTGCTGATGGAGAGTCATTGTCGTAGAATAACAAAATTCCTTGTTCTTTTCGTCAGTAGCACCGTAAACTTCATATGTCTGCCGATGTTTGCAGCACACAGGTTTTTGCCGATAAAAAAAACGCATCACTAACCGTACCTCGTATGGGGCTGACGACTGAATAATCTTAAACATTTTAAAGACACATAACTGACCGTACAGGTTACCTAAACAGCTTCAACTGTGCACATTTCTTCCCAAGGAATACCGGGACAAGACGAAAGTACTCATTGCGACGTTAGCGTCATCTAGTGTACACAGCAAAGCGGTCCTTACTTAAAATAACACTCATCGTATTTGAACTATTTATCAGTTGTGACCGTTAAATTAAGATTA
Source organism: Parasteatoda tepidariorum (assembly GCF_982258835.1). NCBI lineage: Eukaryota > Metazoa > Arthropoda > Arachnida > Araneae > Theridiidae > Parasteatoda > Parasteatoda tepidariorum. Next base: position 26,128,329 of record NC_141762.1, read on the forward strand.
ATTCACATTTATTAAATCAATAATCAGTTAATAAAACATCAACCTATAGAAATGTTCTTTTGATCGAAAATCGAAAGTTGGCATCTAAGGACTTACTATGCATTATCCATTTTTGGTTGAAAGCATGATCGAACTGATTGTCTCTTGTTCCAAATTGGTGCTTAAAATTAAAATATTTAACTTTGAAAAATGCTTATAAGATTTTAGTTTTTAATAACATATCCAAGCTCATTTGTTTTAGTATCTATTAATATATAAATATTTCTTTTTATATATTTTTCAGTTTGACTCATGGGTTTGTTGTCACTCCTACTGGTGTCATAGATGTAGTGACTGACGCAACGTTCGACTTGAGAAATATAAAAGAAGAGAGAAGTGGATATGATGAAATAATAAAATTTCATGGCAAAAGTGAGTACACTGTATAGAGTGGTGACGTCACTATCAGAACTTTTGTCTGCTGTGGTATAAATAACCTGACATTAACTTGGATTTTTCGTTTTGGTCTTATTCCATAAAGTATTTCATGGTAACATTACGACCACAGTTACTTTCATAACTGTTGCAGAGGAGATAACATAAACGTTGATTTTTCTATTTGATTTTACTTTATAGCGTAATTCATGGCGATGTTATAATTAGTTGCCTTTTTCAACTGTTAACTGCCTAAATGTTCATTTCTCTATTTGGTCTCACTTGAGAGTTTTACGGTGACATCACGACCACAGTTATTTTCATAACTGTTGCAGAAGAGATAACATAAACGTTGATTTTTCTGTTTGATCTTACTTTATAGCGTAATTCATGGTGATGTTATGATTAGTTGCCTTTTTCAACTGTTAACTGCTTAAATGTTAATTTTTCTACTTAGTCTCACTTGAGAGAGTTTTTTATGGTGACATCACGAACACAGTTATTTTCTTAACTGTTGTAAGAGAGATAACATACATAAACATTGATTTTTCTATTTGGTTTCACTTTGTAACGTACATAATTTCGATGTTACGATTAATTATCTTTTTCAACTGTTATCTGCTTAATCGTTCATTTCTCTAATTGGCATCGCTTTATGGAGTATTTTATGATGTCCAAATCAGTTTTTTTTCCACTCTTAACTTCAGTAAAACAGAAAACGTGACATAAACATTGAAATTTCATGGTGAATGCCTCTGGGAAAGGCCTAGATGCATTTTTCTTGCATTTTCAAATTATAAGGATCTACTTCGAACTCCATTGATTAAGGATGTCTTTTCCTGATTACCTGTTCCCGTTGACAGATCCATACAGTAGGCAATTCAGTAGGAGCCATTATTAGTTTCTAACCATCTGTGGTTTCAATGTCAGATACGTTAAAGTCACGTGATGTAAAACACAAGAAGCGATGAAAGAATTTTTTTTATAAAAAAAAACCCTACAGTATTGTCTATTAGGTTCTACAGGAACAATTGTTATTACGATTTTCTTTAACCGATATAACTGAAGCAGTAATCATAAAATGTGATTTTAAATGTTGATAATTTTCCTTTTGAGGAGGAAAAATTCCCTATGAATAGTTGCCAGCTTCGCGCTTAATCAAGGTTTTATTTTCCAGTGATAGCAAATTCCATGTTTTTAATATTTATATTTGTTCAATAAAGGTGACTTCAGAAGATTACGACGAAACAGCTTTGGGTTAAGATCTACTTAAATCAAGATGGCCAGCGTCCTCAAAAAACTAAAGAATTTTTAGTCAAATTTCGATATGGATATTTGAAAACTTGCTGCTTTACCTTTCCAGTTTAATATTCTGAGAAAAATACTTTTTTTTTTATTAATTGGAAAGGGAAAGAGGTGAGTTTTAGAATATTTTTTTAGAAATTTTGCTGCCAGTTTTTTTAGTTTTTTGAGGACGCTGGTCAGTTCAACTTAAATGAAGGAAACACATAATATTACAGAAATGAATTAGAATATTACAGACCTTGAAGAAAATCCAAATCGTGAAAGCATCTTCTTGAATTACATTTATTCATTTCTCGCTGACGTTGCGTAAACGCAACATGCTGTTGATGTGGAAAGTACCTTTGCTAAAAATGTGGTTAGGAATTGGAGTTCGCATTAAATTAATACCTTGTACTGTATTCAAAATGATTGAAATGGAGAAAATAAACATAATTTCGTACACATAGAACGAAAAACTTAAGTCACATCATTTATACAATTAATTGCTACCTACTCAAGTTTTCGAAAGGGACGAGCGCTGGTCTGGTCTCACTTTTGGTTTGATAAAAATAAAAGGATTCTCTTCTCTTTAGTCTTTTTGAAAAAAAGTGGTATTTAAATATTTTTTAATATTTAATTATTACTTTTTAATTGCATTTCGCTATTATTGTCAAATTTGTGTTTCAGATAACTTGTATATATTGCGAGGAAAGCCGGATCAGAAAGCAAACACAATTTACAGCACTCAAAATCCTGTGGCTCACGAAGCTATGGATAACATACGGTTTGAATTGAATAATAACGAAGGATCTGGTTTCATCATTGAAGGGTATAAAATTATTTTTAATTTCATGCGTACACAACGCACACTTTCCTTTTTCTCTTATTTTTATAAATTATTTTTTGAAGAAAATTTTAAGCAACAAGCAAATCATGTTTTTTTAATTTAGAACCTATATCAATGATTAAATTCTAATTAATAAATTAAGAAGTTAAGGCCACTCTAGGATTTCAGAAGTATTATTTTTCTTCTGCTTAGAAGGTTCCTTAATACCTTAAAAGGATAAAATTTAACGTTTATGAGCAGGAAATGAATCCAAAAACAGGAGTTGTACAAAAATACGGTAAAACTTCTTTATTAACTCGATGCAAACCTTCTTTATTTTTCAGCATAAGTTTTAAAAGAATTTAGATGTCAAAATTGTTGACACAGTTTGAAAGATCATGCTTAAAACTTTCATTATGCTTGAAACTTTTTCACCCAGGCAAAATTCAGATCGACCAAAATGCGAGAAAAGAAAGTTAGTAACATCTTTTAGTTTTAAAGCTAATAATTTCGAAATCATGGTTTGATTTATTAGTATAACATACATTTGAAGGTTTGTGTGCTCAATTAAGGCTTTTAAGTCTTTTTCAAGTAGAAGGACAGATAGCACAATACAGAGAAGGACAGCACCCAGGCTGTCAGCGAGATTCGAACCTGCTACCCTCACGCTTTGCACATCTTTTGGCGAGTTTCAACTCTCAGTTAAAGAGGCCACTTTGAAATCATTACCATCAAAATTTATCTGGGTGGATGAGGCCGTTTACGGCTTTTTTCCCACCCATCTTCCCTTCATTATAGTGCTCTGAAAATTGGCAGATGAATCGCGAAGCGGCCCATATCACCCACTGTGAGGTCAGCTGTTCGCATGCTTTCACGATTCACGAAGATTGCATAATCTGGGTGTCTGCAGCGAAGACGGCAATAAACCGATTCGCTAGAATTTGGAAACGATGGGTAATTGGCCAAATTAAAAATGCCTGGTTAAAATTAAATTTAGTGAGGAAAAAAGAAAGGAAGGAGGAGCGTGCACAAGTAAGATGGGGGAGGTCAATTGATCATACCACTATAGTCGTAAGCATGAGCATCCATTGTTCTAAGGGTAATAATGAGATAATGAAACAGTTAATGAGTAAAAATCCGAGTACTTAAAAGTAAACAATCGACGAGCTAAAAACATATTAAAAGTCGGTGATAAGGAAGTAGTAACAATTTAAGCGAGAGTCGAAAAATTTGAAAATATTTACAAAGAGGGTTATATACAGAGTTAATGACGATAAAATAAAACCGAATAAAAAAAAAGAATACATACAAAGAATATATACAAAAAGCTGACACTAAGCGGGGTGTCGTGACGGAGAGGTCAAAGGAGGTATGTAGATGACTTGAGGATGCAGGAGTAAAGGCTAATTTTAAGAGTATGCTCACTTGAAGTAATGAAAGTAATATTGAGGAGTAAATGTCCAATTCAATAATAATTTTAATTTACCCTAGATATCTTATTGGTTATTGTTCATAGTTTGTTCGTTCTCATTTTTCTTGGTTTTTTATTATAGAAAACTATTTGCTCATTTTAATATCAAATTAATGAAGCATCTAATTTTTATATTGAGGAGTAAATGGCAAATTGGAAAATAATTTTAATTTACCCTCGATATTGTCTTGGCTATATTTTAGATAATTTTTTTTCTCGTTTTTTTCTTTACATTACAGAAAGATATTTGTCCCATCAAATACCAGCGATGACCAAAGTAAACCTCCTACAAGTCTTAAAAGTGAAACCCACTCAGGTAATTTGCACTGCTATTTGTGAAACTTGCAACACTATGAAGGAATTGTCAGAAATTATTGAAATTTATTTTACATATTATTGATTGTGGTACCAATAAACACCCTTCAATCGATTTTTAATTCGAATCATTTCTATGTCTTACCTCACTTTACATTTTCTGTTAGTTTGATTTCTTCATGGAGCTGGAATCTTCACAAATACGAGTGTAGTTTTCAAAGACAGCAATTAGCTGAATTTAAACTACTTACTGTTGTTCTTTATTTTTTTCTTTTAGATCGCGACAAAAGTTCATGTTATTTTACTATAAACAGCAAATGAATAGTAAAAGATTTACTTCAGTAGTAAAAGTCTTCGATATGTCATAAAATTAAAGGGCAATCAACTACTTTTGAGGACTAAAACACAAATGGACAGATGCTTATAAGCAAAGTATGGTCAAATATCGCACCCTTGCTACAAAAGTGCCACAACTCAAAAAACTACGTTTTCCAGGAATTGCAAAAAACTGTTCCCGGGCTGACTAGACACATTTTAGTATTTTTGAATTTGTCAATATGAAGACCGATACATCTCAAACTATGATCGTTAGTCATTGTTCTAGTTTTCCCATCTTTCCGACTCAAAATTCAAATTTCTCAAGTTACGACTGTTTTGATTTCTCACGTACAAACAGACGCCATAACAACAAAACGCCATAACTGCCCTCTGGCGGCTGATTTTTCAATGCAACTTCTGGCTCTTTTGAAGATTGGTAGAGACGTGTAAACTACGTCTAATGACGGTCATAACTCAAAAATTACAATTTTTGAGTTGTGGCACTTTTGTAGCAAGGGTGCGATATGTGAAGAAATATCGGTGTACAAAATTGCAGCTGCTATTTATAGTAGTTTACATAAAAATGAAATAAAATACAGCAAAAGCTTGATGTAACGGTATATCGTGAGAGGTCCGCTGTCCGCTTTTTTTTACTACAAATTAGGTGTTACAAATTACGACAATTGAGGTAATAGGCCGCTATTACGACAAATTCCCAAGTCACCATCAAAATGTTATTATTAAAGACATACAAATTGTATTCATACGACGAGTAAAAAATTACTACACTTCCACTATTGAGACAAAAAGTATTTTAGGTTTTTCGGCTGTTTAATAGAGCAAAATTATACGGAAAAGGTGAAGAAGCACTACTTAACTACACTGTAAGCACACGGTACTTAAGAAGCGAAAAAGTTCGCATTATCTTTGCTCAAGATAATGTTGATTAGGCATATAAAGACAGGATACAATGTTTTCTGTCAAGAGTATTGCTAGGAATTAAAAATAAAGGATATTTTCTTTTTTTGTGGCTCTTGTTACTTGCTTGTAAATAATGGATTACAATTAATTTAAACATCTTTCTATTTCTGCAGCTAAACCATTGGTGACAAGTTTCACCGAGAAGGTATGCCAAGATCCTAGTTTAACAGGAGGAAAGGGATCTTCTTTGGGAATGTTAACCGAGCTCAGTAAAGATTTGAAAAATGTGAGTCAATTTAATGAATATATGCAAGGTTTGGACAAAATTATGGAAATACTTCTAGACATGCGAACATGACTTATTTCAGAAGCAAATATTTTGGAAGTTTTTACATGGCAAAACTGATTGAAAGATCATGATTTGAATTCAGAAATGATGTCTTTTTTCCCATGTAAAACAAAGATCGACCAAATTAAGGAGATGAAGTTCATAAGCTTTTTTAGCTTCAATATAAGCAATTTTGAAAAGAGGAATTTTTAATAGAGGATTGCGATTTTTATATTAGAATGTCTTTTCAATTATAGTGGTTTAAAAAAGGAAGGAGGCTTTTAAATTCCTGCACTCATTTTGATCGATTCGAATTTTGCATGTATAAAAAGGACACCATTTCAAAAAGCTTCAAGCAAAATCTTTCAATCAGTTTTGCTATGTTAAATTTTCGAAAAATTTTGCTACTAAAAGAGAGATTGCTTACTTAGAGTTAGTATTAAAGTGTTTTCATAATTTTGTTCAACCTCTGAAGAAATGTACGAACTGTACGATATAGCTTGTTTAAGCAAAACTATGAGACGTGTGAATTACTAGTGGAATATCTTTTCGTAGAGGAAAGAAAGAAAAAGCGAATAATCAATAAATCTGCATGAATCAATGTTACAAAATCATGCAATTTGAAAGGCGTGTGCATTAACTGTGTAAATTTATAATTATTTGTTGTCTTTTTCAGTGGCTTTACGTTATTAGATTAGGCAAAAAACGTTTTTAGAAGTTTAACTCATCAAACTTAAATTTATACTCAGTTTTATTCGGTACCGACAATGATTGGCGCGTAACCCGTGATAGTCAAAATCTACCACAAATTTTCCATAGTTTTGCTTTTAAGTACATAGCTTAATATTTTTTATTTATTTATTTCAACGACAAATGACTTTCAATTTTTTAGTTTTAGAGGAACAAGTTTCTAAAACGCAATTATAAATAAAATAAACCCTTTTGTTTCAGATAACTTTAGAAATTTAATTCGTGATCTCGTATGTCTATCCTTGAGCTAACCTGACCCAAAAATAGAGATGCCTAAGCTGAAGTCACTTCATTTACCTGTCCACTTATAATCCGTCTTTGATAAACAGTTACAGATGCAATCAGTAGGAATACGTTTTTATTAGGATAGGAATCATCCAATAAGAATGGGGCAAACGAAAATTTATTAAATGATAGTGAAGCACTGAACTAGATCTGCTCTGATTTGGACCATACCTCCATTAAATAATCCCAATTAATTTCGGCTGGGATAGCCTGGGAGGTACGATGCATGGCTCGTGTTCGTGAGAACATGAGCTAGAATTATGCCGGTTGAAGAATCCTCGTGCATTAAATGGTGACAGGAACTCGTGAAATCTTTCGTGGTCACAAAGTCCTCCAAGTTCCCATAAGAAATCAATATTTCTGGGGTTACTGAATTGGAGACTGATCGTGCTCTGGTTCAAGTCAAAATTACGACCTGTGGATGAATGAATGGACTATGACCTGTGCATGGTTCAAGTAGTATTCTTGGCCATAGATTGGCCATAGTATTCTTGGCCAACAGGAAGAAGAAGAAACGCACCCTTTTATTTTCAAAAAATTAGCCTGATTTCAATAGCATACTTGCTGATTTTGGAAAGTGGCGTAAGTAACAAGAACTACAACAAAAGCAATTAATTATTAACTAATTATATTTGATTAATTTGTAATTAAATTTATTTTTAATTTAATTAAATATATAATTAATTTCTTTTATTTCAATCATCGTTGAGTTTTCAACTTTTCTTTAGTGTTCATGAAAGTACTTTTCAAAAGCGTACGGAAAATAGTTACGAGGATTCAGATAGTTATTAAACTATTACTTTGATGACGTCATGCCATGATGTCACCACAGTTTTGACAGAAATTACTTGACATAACGAACAAAAAATAAATAATAATATAAAAACATGTAATAAACTTTGTGCAGGATTCTTTTCAACCAGCGCCCCTGGGATCGAGCCTGGGTCACATCATTCGGAGGTGAATGCTCTTTCACCTCAGCTCCTGCTTTTATATTGTAGATAATATACTTATATAGGCATTGAATACAATGAATAACATTCCTTATGCAAAAATAGGATAACAGTGCCTTTGTTTTCTTTCCCCCCCTTCTTTTTCTATCTTTTTTTATTATTTCTTATGTATATTTCCAAGTTGGCAATCAAAGAAAAACAACACTCCTTTTGTTCAATAAATCAACTTATTATGAAACACAAATTTCAATCTAAGAAATCATTTTATTATTAGAAATAATATCCCAGAGCAATGACCCACACATTCGTTTCGTGTTATTATTAATAATGCATGGTAATTACTAAAGTTTTATGCCTATCCTATCAAAGAAACCTAAATAAAATATGAATCTACTTTCTGCATCTCGAATATTTTTTCAGCTTGTTCGTAGCGCCACGGGGGTCACCGGTGACTGGCGAAACCAAGATTATTAGAAACACATAATTCGAGTAAACGTTTAATGCTTTTAATTTTTTAAATATTATGATCGTTACTAAAATGGATCTGGAGCAAGCTGGCATCTCTGCACCATGAATAAAGCCTAGTTTCTTATTTTTTACATTTATGTTACCTAAAAATGTTAAACTAAAGTTATTTGAAATTTGTTTCATATTACAAAATTAATCGATTCTTTTAAATTTAGTTTATTGTTCCAAATGGAGTTGTAGTTACAACTGCTGCTTATGAATTGTTCATCACAGAAGAAGTCAAGAACGAAATACAATTATTAGAAGACGTGCTTTAGTAAATATCTTATTTTTCTTTCTGTTTTTTTTTATTTATTTATTTTGCATTAGTGCACTGGCATTTCTTGCACTTATTTTTCCATGTTATGTGAATATCTTAAATCCTTAAGCTAATACGGAATTTTCGTGGCATCAGAATGTAATTTTCCAAGTGGCAGCAAATGTAATGTTTTAATATTTTTGTAAATTAAAATTTAAAGAATTTTATCCTCTGATACCGATAAACAGTATAAATAGATATGAAAAGGTAAAAAAAAATTATAGATAAAGAGATGCCAACTTGCTGTGCTTTGTAAAAAAATATTTTCTATTGGTAGCGGATTTTAAGTTATTTTTAGTTAAAATAAAAAATTATATTGATAGCTCTACCACTTTTTAAATTTTTCCAGGCCCTTATAAACCAACGTCTCCTGAAACTGAAAGCTTCTACACGGTTTCTCACAGGCAGTCCGAGCAGACCACTATGAATGTAATCCAGTTTACGAAAGAGCTATTTAATACAAAATCTAGTAAAAATAAGAAAGTGGTAGCAAATGTATGTCTAAAAACTTGTTTAATTCATGAATATGATTGGTTTGTTTTGTTTACTTGTCAACCACCACAGATTAAATTCTCAAATATATATGATAAATTTATCGCAATGACTTTTAAAAGAGAATTTAGGTTTTTGCGCATATAGGTTCACTTTTTAAATAGTTTGCGCAGATCACTCATGAAAAACCGTGTGGAGGCTTTCTGATGTAGGAGGTGATATATGAACTCTGTCTAAAAGAATAACATTGAATGAAAAAAAAATCATGCTAAATATCATTGCACACAAAAAATATATTGTATAAAAATAAAATAAACAATATTTGTTTAATTCTAGTGAAAGAACTGCTGGAGATGTGCAACAACTTTCTCAAAGGTATTGGAATTCATTATTCATTCTCTTTAATTTGACGTTGTCTAAAAAAAGAACACTGTGGGACCAATTCACTTTTTCTCTAGTAACATCTATTCCACCTGTGCCTAGCCATTACCTCCTACATCAGAAAGCCTCCACACTGTTCTTTAAAAATAGTCTATGCTATGCAGATTATTTAAAAAGTAAACCAGTTACGGGTATGAATTCAAATTCTTTTTTATAAGTAAAAACTTGAACTGGTGTTGCTTGCAGAGTGCTTGTCCGCGAAGCGGACAATTGACTCTTTCATCTATGTTTGTGCCCGAGGGCGCTTATAACGTTGACTATGAGTTGAGAGAAGTTGATGATGAGCGAAAACTCATGAGCGGAAGTCACAAATCAGTTTATACTGAAAGTGATAGTCCTAATATATAGGGTGGCGTATACCACTCCCGATCCAAGAGATCACCTTTGGTCCTTTCTCTGGTTCAAAGGAGTCATATACAGATCTGATCTGTAATAAGCGGGATAAGAATGGTTCGATGCAGTAAAATATTGCAAGGAAATCCTAACTAACATAATTAAATATAGAATATAAAAGTTAAGTATAAAGATAGGGGTGGAATACTCGCGAATCGAGGATCACCCTTCTGGTCATTTCCTCTCTCTGCGAGTATCCATATATACAATGAATGGGGGTGACTATTTATAATACTTGGATAATATGCAATCAGATAACATAAATGAAGTTATGGGGTTGTGGCTTTTCATATCAGCTATGAGTTCTTTGTTTAATAGGATAATAAAGCCACGTGTGTCTGCATTTTTTTACTTACCAAAGAAACTAGCATTTAGTCTGTTAATATAGTTGACAATTGGTTCAATTTTTAGGTCATTTTTTTACATTTATATTTGGGAGATAGCGAGGAGCACCAGTGATGCGTCGTAGTATTTTGTTTTGGACAACCTCAAGTTTATTAATCAGAGAGTTGTTAATAATGTTTCCCATAGCGGGGCAGGTATATGTAAGGATAGGCTTTAAGCATTGTAGATAAAGTAAACGTTTTAAGCCAATTGGGAGAGTTTTTTAAAAGTCCTAGTGTTTTGATTTTATTGGGCAATTGGGCAGCGAAGCGATCCCTATCCCATTCATCTGGAATTCTAACGCTGTTTTGGTTGAGCATTGAGGTAAGCATGCAGTGGAGTTGCTTTTATGAATGTTTCAAGCTCTTTGTTTTTTAAAAGTAACAATGTGGTAACATTATAATAAAGTAACCATGATTAGAAGTATGTACAAACTTGATCGGAGATTTACATTAATTGCCATTGAAAAATGAATACAGCCATGATTAGATGGATATACATGAAATACGAGCTTAATCTGTGATTTTTTTTAAAAGTAGCCGAGAGTAATTCATCATATATATTTGAGAATTAAATTTGTGGTGGTTGACAAGTAACTTTAACAAACCAATCACATTCATAAATTAAAAAAAATTTTCGAGATACATTTGTTACCACTTTTTTAATTTTACTAGATTTTGTATTAAATGACTCTTTCGTAAGCAGGTTTATCTTCCGAGTGGTCTAATCAAACTATTTATAAGAAACTGTGTGGAGGTTTTTAATTAAAGGAGGCGTTACTTTTTCAAAAGGAAAAAAGTGGTAGCAGAAGTGTTTCATTGCTAGGATTAATTTTACAGAAACAAGGTATACAGAAAAATTTTTTAAAAAGAGAAGAGAAAATGTTTGTAAGTTATATAAGTTTATAATAGTGTCGATTCACTAAATTTTGAAAATTGACGTGAAATTAAAGCCCATAAAATTTACGACCTCCTTTTAAATATTTATTTATGAATATGATACCCGAATGTAGATGCTCTTTAAGAATATTTCTTTTAACAGTAAATAGTAAATGTTTTGGAAGGTTTTATATGGCAGAACTGTTGACACAATTTAAAAGATGATGTTTTGAGGTTTTAGTTGGGGCATTGTTTGAACCCAAGCAAAATTTACATCTACTGTGTAGGAAGTGGAACACACTGTAGGGACACATTTTTTTCTTCAACACTATTATAATTAGAAAGAAAACATCATATAAATATTGCAATCCTTTAAAATGATTTCAAAACTGCTGGTATTAAAGCAAGGAAAAAGTTATTAACTTCTACTCTTCAATTTATTCCGGTCGAATTTTGCATGGGTAAGTGACATCATTTAAAAGTTTCAAGTATTAACTTTCAAATTATGCTAAGAGTTTTTTTTCCCATGTTAAGCCTTCTAGAACATTTGTAGCCAAAAAATAAAATGATTGTTTATATTGCGTTAGTTTTGAAGTGTTACTTATTTTCCCCCAACCTCTGTAGATGCTTTCCAACTTAAACATATTTATACAGCATATCAATTGAGTAGAGAAGCTTTTAAGTGCGGACAAAAGTAAAAAGTTTCCATTAAAAAGTTAGTTAGGTACCGCTTTAACTCTTTAAAGACCAAGTGGCCTGAAGAAGTCCGGACTACTTAACGACCGACTGGGGTCAGTGGGGAACTCTGAAGGGTGAATGGGTAGTAGTGATTGGGAGGGGATGAGCTGCTTGACAGTGATGTATAGGAACTCATCGAAAGTCAAAAGGAAGAGGTGTGCGAACTTCACGCTTTATTCAGAAACACTTCCCCCTGTGGTTTTAGGGAAACACAAAATCCTCTTAATTTGTAACAGATTTGTTTGTTGTTTGAACTGGACCATTTTATTCATTTATTAAAAATTCGGGAATGGCGTTCTTTTGGGAATTTATTTTTGAAATATCAGAGTCCATTAAAACAAATATCTTTTTAATAAAATTGTAATGTGCTTACTGTTGACTACCAAACGTTAATTTTTTGTATAATTACAAATACAGTATCATAAATACCGAAATTACTGAAAAAAATTTGAATAAAGCCAACATTGTATAATACTTTCTGTTAATCACTGATATTTTAATGATAATGTTATCATTAAAATCGTATCATTAAAATATCATTAAACCCGTTCATGGAAATTTTGATCCCTGAATAAAATAAAAAAAGGTTACTATTTTTATCATTTAATAAACTTTTTATAGGTATTTTTTTATCAAATATTTTATTTATTTCCATTTTGTTCTCCATTAACCTGTTTGGTATTTTTCAGTAATCAATTTTATTACAGTGTGCTTTTCATTAGTGAATGTTAGACGATAGATAAAATAATTTAAAATACATTAAATTAATAATATATCTTTTAAACTTGGGCTAGTGCAGATATTTTAGACTTTGTTTTACTTCAACAAAAAAATTTTTAAATCTTAAAATTCTTATTAAAATTTCTATTTAATGATTTATTAAAGAAAACTAAATTCCATTATATCTAAATTTATGATTATACATAATTTTAAATACTATACAAATATTTAAAAAAAAATAATCCAGCTTTTTTTTTCTAAATTTTTTTACATTGTATTATATAATTTCGGTATAGTAATTTCGTTCTTTTTGGTATTAATTTCCTATCAATTAATATATAAATTATATTTAAGGATAATAAGTTATATAAAATTATTGTTTAAAGGAAATTGCTTTCACACATAAAGGATTTTTATAAATGTCATCTCACTTATATGTAAGCAATTTTGATAATGCAGTTTTTGTATATAAGTAATTCAATAGGTATAGTCAAACAATGTCGCAGATCTTTCTGAATGAAATGGTTTTTCTGATTTCACCTGTAAGGTTTTTAGGTAATTGTTATGAAATAGCTTATTAAATTTGAATACATTTTCTTTACGCAGCAAGTTATATATTCTAATTGTAAACCAGAGCTTTTTAATCATTATTTACTTTTTCACTGCAATTACAATTTCCAAATCAGCTTAAAATTAAGTTTATTGTTTTGTTTATTGTTTTAATTTGGTCCTTTATAGCAAAACATGACTAATGCAAAGTTATTAAATGACATTGCTGATATGAATTTAATTTAATTGAATAATCTTATAGTAAGTCTTATAATAAATAAATAAATTTGTATAAAATAAATTTGTGTCCTGCATCAGATAGCAGCAAAAAACATCCCGATTAAAAATTTATCTTCAAGACACGATACATAATAGTATCTGTTATCTGGATTTTTTTAATGGTGTAATTTTAATTGCTATTCACTCATTTAAATACTTAAGTCAGTTTGCTAGATACATTAGTTGACTTAAAAATTGAGCAAATTACATTAACTATTTTAATAATTATAATAATAATAATATATATATATACAGGGGAAAATGTCAAAATGAATAGATTTATAAGAGAAAAGTTTTATAGTGAACCTTTTAAATCATTTGTTGCTAAAAACGAGTTTAAATGCAACAAATTGAAGATTTCCAAAAAAAAAAAAAAAAAAAAACCTTCAGTCAGTACAATTGCTGAAAGCGATTTTCCTTGATCACCGTACGGGGAAAGGATAGTAAATCCAGTTCTTTTGTGACAAAGCCGAAAAGGGAAGCTAATAGGTAGGTATTGACAATAGCAACTTATCTTCTTTGAAAAATACTTGGAATCTATTTCCATTCACTAAACGCCGCAACTATTTGCTGTACCATTTGGTAGTACTCTCATATGATTAGTAGGTAAAGTCTGTAAATGAGTGCAGGTGGTTAAATAGAATTGACAATACGCTCATTTGTAATGCTAAATCTAACCCCATCAATAGTTTATTCAAATAAATAAATTATTTAATTTAATAGTAATTTTAAAAGTTAATCTCTATTTAAAGGAAATAAAAGTTAACCCACCAGCTAAAAAGAACCATACCTTATTTTAAACGTTAATTTTCGAGTTTGATTTGATACTCTTCTGAAAGCAGTATTATTATTGAATTCTAAGAACAGTATTATTATTGCTGAATTAATAGATATTTATTTGTTTATAAAAGAAAAGTTTATAAAGGAAGTTTTGTAGCTACATATGAATTTCATACTATAAAGAACTGTTTAAGTATTATTTTTTTTTCTTGTTTTAATATGTTTCAGACATTTTATGTTGAGCAAAATATAGCTTTGAAGGTGTAGCATATTTATTGATAAAACTAGACATCATTCAAAATAATTCAGACTGGTTCAGATTCATATATTTCATTTATATGCATTTCAAAGAAAATATTTTATCCATACTATTAAATAATATTAAAGATACCATCTATTAATTTCTAAGAGAAATCTAGGCTTCTTAATTATTTAAAAATATATAGATTTTTACCCCTTTGATGAGTATGATATAAAGAGAAATAGCTAACATACTTCCATTTTCATTACGCGAAACGGATAAACTTCTAAATTAATATAAATGGAGGAACTCATTCTTTTTTAAATTAAATGCATATATTAAAATAATTGTGAAAAGAAATTTTTCTATTTAAGTAAATTTTTTTGTCTAACAATATTATTTGTTTCCGCTGCAGGCTTAATTTGCTTGATCAATGAATTAAAATATTTCATTTAAATAGTACTAACTCTGTATAGAATGACACAAAAATCTGTAATTAATAAAAAAATTAATTTGAAAAGTAATCCATCTTTTTTAGTTAATTTCTTACTATTTCAAACAATCGATAAAAATTTAAATTACTACACAATATTTGGTTAACGTTACAATATTCCTCATTCAAAATTGCTGTCATAATCTCATTAGCTCTAATAATACGATGTAGAGTCGTTGTGGCCCAGGTTACAGATCATTCGCCTTCCAATGAGGTATACCAAGTTCGAATTCTATAGCGATGGCTAGTCGACGCGAATTTCGCATCCGGCTCGCATTGACCACAGTGCTGATAACGACAGTGGTAAACGGATCATGACTTAGAGTCCCCCGCAATCAGGCTAACCTTAGGATGTTTTCGCGGTTTCCCTTACCATGTGACGCACATAGAGATCAGTTCCCTTCAAATAGTTCTCCACAAAGGCAAACTTGATCCAGGAGTTCCCTTGTCTTCTGGATTGGATATAAAATTGTAAGGCTACGGAGCTGAACATTACTTGTCGTAAGCCCAAAATTGGTCGGCTGTTATTTACCTTTATTAAATATTGAACTATGGAAGTAAATATTAAAGTTTCATTAAAAAATACTTAAAACTAGTGACTAACTTAACTTGTAAATTTTTTCTCGTTTATAGTTTTGCTTAGTTATTTTATACTATTTTCTTAATTTTGTTTACACTATGGTGCTAAAAGATAATTGCATTTAAATAATTGAATATTACACGTTGAAACGAGGAGATTTTGAGTTGAATTTAATGCAGGGTTTACTGACACAAGTTCAGAGAAAAGATATGCTTCGCCTAACAAACGGTTTTAAAACAAATCAAAAGGTAAAATGCGCGCTACAAATTTCTCTAACTAAAATGCATAGTAATTGATATAATAGTATAATACAAAATAGGTGCATCAAGAAGATTTCGAAAAATTTATTTACTATGAAATATCAAAATTTGTAAACAAAATCAATTTCACGGGAATTTATATAGTTCTTAAAAACTGGAAGAAAATTTAGTCAATAATTATTTTTGTAAGTCATTATAAAACACATTTGCTAAATAATCAAGGATAGATTATCTTTGCATAGCACTCAATAATTAGGACTTAAGTTGGTGGGTTACTAAGGCTTCCTTTGTCCCTTTCAAGGAAACGCTTTCAGCTAAACAGGTGCAATGCATAGAAAGGATATTTTACTTTTCATTCTTCTTTTGAAAACACCAGAATTTTAAATTGTTTTGTACAGGGAGGTGTTAAAGAAATAGTTAACCTTTCCTTTTCTTATCTCAACTACAATAGTTCTGCTTCAGAAAAAGCTAAAAAAAAAAGAAGAAAAAAAAATATTTTCTTCGATAAATAGCCAATTTATCCTTTTAATTCTTTTTCCTTGATTTATGTATAAATGGTTTATGTATAAATTCTTTTTCTTTGGATTTATATAAGGGTTTTCATAGGGATCGCTATTTCCCTGATTCTAGTACACAGTAAAAGGATTATGCATGATTTCTTAATTCAAACTTGTGTTAGCCTTTGGTTAAATAGTAAAATGGGTAATCCTTGTGTAATCATGTTGCTTTTTTTTCGGTATTTTGGGGTTTGCAGAAAAAAAAGGGGGGGGGGATAACCAGCTGATAGTCGGCTGAAGAAAATATATGCTAATTTTTATTAAGGATAAAAAGAAACCTAAGAATGTGATACCCTTTCAAATCATTAGGCAGGTGAAAAGGAGTCTGAATACAATAAATTGAAGATTTCAAAGGAGTATTCATTCAAAGATGAGCATAGATTATCTCCTGTCAAAAAGTGGGACTAATGCCCTTCCCTTTTGTGACTAAACTGAGAGGTTGAACTGAGATTGCCAATTGAATAATCGAACAAAACTATCTTGTTTGCGCAAAATTGTTTGTAATTCTTTTATTACCTAACTGCAAATCCAATGTTATCAAATTTAATTTGCACTCAGTTGCTAATATCCAATTTGGAAATGTAATTGTAATTTATTTTAACTGTTAAATTGTAATTCAAACTAAAAATAATTTTTTTCCCATGTCATTTTGATGCATTATTGCTCTTTTACTTATAGTTCAATGTGCAGAAATACCTTTTACGTGATATTTCTGCACATTGAACTAGGTATTATCCGAAATAAATATGAAAATAAAGTTTCACTGCAACAGAGAAACTTTTTGTTCATTAATAAATTTAGTTAAGCAAAGTTTCAATAAATAAAAATGTGCTTGTATGAATTTAAAAAGAAAGGATTTTTAAAGTGTTTAAAATTATCCTTGGAAGATGCATACTTTACTTTTACGATGGTTTATCTGCATCTTTAAATGTGAGAGAAAAAAAATTAAAAGTAAAAAAAATTAAAAAAAAAAAAAAAAAAAAAAAAAAACTAAAAATTAATGATAATAATAATAAAAATAAAAATTTTTTAAACTTATGACTTTGAAGATTTAAAAATATTTAATTATGCTTTCTTTTTATCCAACGAAATTGATTAATGAAATTATGTTATAGTTAAAAAAAAATATATCACTGCAATTGCAGCCTCTATTAATTTTAATAATAAAATAATTTCCTTTTAAAAAATTCATAGTTAAAAGGGAAAAAGATAATTTTCCACATTTTTTTTTTTTGATAGAAAAGATTTTACAAATGAAATATTTTTTGTCCATCTGAACCAAACTGATCCCATTTTACTTACAGAGCTAAAGTGTGCCTACAAGACCACTAAAGTGTACGTTGAAATGAAAATAAATAAATACTGAATGAAGACAGGTACAGATAAATTGTAGAAACTTGATGTTGACAACCGACTTGATGTTGGAGAAAACAGATGAAGTTAAATAAATAAAATTAAAAAAAGATATCCGATAAGTCAGACATAAGATGTAATTTCCGTTGTTACTAAAGAAAACACATTTGTATATATGCTAAAAAATTTTCTTTACAATAAATTGAAAAGAAATGAATTAATTTTTTACCATATCCCATAAGCATTTGCTTTTTCCTTCAAAATTTACCTTAAAAAAATTCACTTTTTCCTAAAACTCAAATTCTTCAATTTGCAAGTTTTTAACAGTATTTTAAGAACCAGTTCCAGCTTCTCTTCTTGCAGTTACACCCAAATAACGTTTTGAAAGCAGCATTTGAAAGTTATCTGTTATTTTTCCAAGTATTCAATTAAATCAGAAAAATAGCTCAAGGAAATATTTCTCTAATAATTAATGCAAAAACATTTCCATGATCAAACTTCAATATTATTTGAACTTTATTTGACTCATAAAGTTAAAAAAAAAAGCGTGAATTTAGTTAATATTAACTGAAACAAAAAATAACTAAAAAAATTGTTCTTGTTACTGAATTTTCGACACATTTTCAAGAGGATTTTTTTCTTCTATTTTTGCATGATATAGGCATTTGAAGATAATCTGTTTTAAGAAAAAATAACCCCAAATTTAAAAAATAAATAAAATAACAAAAAATTTATGTATAAATAAAAGGAAGATATGGAAAAAAAAATCTCATTATTTACTTAATTCCTGCTTTTGAATATTTAACCAGAAAAACGTTCCAAGGGGAAAAAATAAGCAAGCCGATTGTCAGTTTGAATGCCATGAAGTTTCACTGACAAGTAGAGCACGCCTTTGATTTATTAGTGACGTGGGGGAGCAAATGACCTGCTGAGAAGCAAATGACTAAAGAGAACCCCCAACAAAGAGGGTGAGTTCATTTGTGAATTTTCTCTTCTGAAAAACTGAGGATGTTAACGGTGGTAAAATTTCCACTGCTTCGGTCTTTAAAGAGTTAAAGAGTTTGTCAAACTAGGTTTCTGCGGATTGGTGACGTTATATATAAAGTGGTGACAAATATTTCATGCTGCTTATCGAAATTTTTATTTAATTTTAGCAATTGAGATAGCCTGTTTTCTCCTCTGGATGCATTTTTCTTACTTTGCAGATATTCGTTGGGAAATATAAATGCGCTATTATTCTGATTCTTCTAAATGTGCCGACTATCATTTTTGAATTTCTTCCAAACTTTAGCAAGTCTGATGTTATAATTGCTAATAATTTGCGTTTTGCACGGATGCTTCACTGCTCCCTTAAACAAGCTATAAAAGTAGCAGCGAGTATGAGTCCTTTTTAAAACAAGCAATAAAAGCGCCACTGAGTTTTCACTTCTTCTTAAAACAAGTAAAAAAAGTGGCACTAAAGTTTCACTCTTTCCTGAAACATGCTAAAAAAGTGGCACTGAGGTTTCATTTCTTCCTGAAACAAGCTGTGAAAGTGGCACTGAGGTTTCCCTCCTTTATAAAAACGAACTGTAAAAGTGGCACTGAAGTTTCACTCCTTCCTAAAATAAACTAAAAACGTGGCACTGAGGTTTTATTCTCTCCTAAAACAATCAATAAAAGTGGCACTGAGGTTTCATTCCTTCCTAAAACAAACTAAATTGGCACTGAGGTTTCATTTCTTCCTAAAACAAACTGTAAAAGTGGCACTGAAGTTTCATTCCCTCCTAAAACAATCAATAAAAGTGGCACTGATATTTCACTCCTTTCTAAAAGAAACCGTAAAAGTGGCACTGATGTTTCACTTCTTATTAAAACAAGCTATAAGAGAAATGGTTTCACAACCAGTTTTTTATTTTTATTTTTTTCATTCCTGGTTTTTGTCCTATTTAGAGTGATGGAAGAAGTCGTGAAATCAAACATTCCTGACCAAGTTCTTCATTCTATTGTAACCTCACTTCAAAAAGTATTTCCTGACAAAGACATCCTCAAGTTTGCTGTTCGCTCCTCTGCGACAGGTAGTGCACCATTCTGTATCAATCAGCTCTTTTATTTAAAAAAATATTTTGAAGTTTTAATTTTTATGAAAGCTACTTGCACTGGGATTCTCATAGCTCTCAGAAAAAAATTAATATAGTAAATAAACCTTAATATAAGTAGAAGACTCCTTTTGTAAGGTATCACTTCAAGGTTTAGGGGTTTGGTGGGAGAAAGGTTTCAAAGAGATATATTTTCGTTATAGAATAAAGCATATTTGAAGTTATTCAAACACATTTAGTTTATAAGAATCGCCTAAAATTCTTTTATTTTCTATAACTTTTAAGTTATCAACACCTTTTCTAGTTTTTCCAGACCATATCAACCCTGTCAAAGATAATGGTTAACCGACATACCAGTGTTTTCTTACTCTTATGTGCTCCCCCTTTAGAGCCATTCACATTGCATTCCAATGCCCTAAAGGTATGTGCGAATACAAAAACTAAGACAAACTGCTCGTGTATGCGCGAATCGTATATGTGCAGCTCATGTAGAGAGCATTCTCCCTCTCTCGTAAAAGAACAGGAAACTTATATCGTTTGCTCAAATTTGTAAACCTTAAACATAGCCTGGGAATTTGTCCCAGCCTCAGAGAGTCACAAAATACACTTTCCCAAAACTAATTTTTACAAAATATTTTCTATCAGATATGTATTTCTCCTCTCCATTTTAAACGATTTGCATCTCGTTTCCTTCTTGCAATCTAAAAGCAAACACTTGTAAGATAAAGTGGGGCACTTTTTTCTAAAGAATCCAAATCTGCAACAGGTAAGATCTTAAAATTGGTCCCTCACCCCACTACCAGTTAGTGATGTGAGGGACGAAGTTTGATATCATTTAATGCATTTTGGTATCATCTAAACTTTTGAAAATTTTTCCTTCCTTAATTCTTAAATTTTTGATTTGATTCGGATTTCTTGAGATATTTGACCGATACCATACTTTTTGGTCACACTTTATAAATTTTTTTATTAAACATGTGAACGCGTAGTTTAATTTTATTACCTCTACTGTTTTATAACAGAGAAATTGTTTTATCATTTGGGCTTAACAACTAAAGTACTGAGTAAAAAATTTTTTTTGACTCAGGTGAAGATACAGAACAAATGTCAGCAGCAGGGCAGATGGATACTTTCTTAGGAGTTTCAGGCATTAATCAGGTACCGTAATTTATAATGCTACAAATGCTGTATTGCAAAAGTGTGTGTTTTTTCTTTTTTAAATTTTGAAAAACACTTTGAATACGAGAGAGCTTATTGAATTTTAATTGCTCTAAATAAAGTCATGGCCTTCTACTCACTTTGCTGGCAAACTCTACTCAAATTTTGTTGAACTAAATTTTTAACTTGCCTCTTTATTGTGAATCACAAACTTTCTTAAAAACATTTTACCTTTTATATTATTTTGATTGTGCCGATAAGGCAATAAAGTTCACTTTTTACTCTTTGTATATTAGAATGCAATTAACCCATTATTGCCAGTTCATAATTTTTAATTTTTGAAATCATGCATTTACGGAAATAATTGGTATTACATAGATAGTTCAAGTATGAATTTTTCTTTTACCTCGGGGGGAGAAGAGGCAGTCTGCCAGAAAAACCTCTTCTCTCTCTTAAATTTGTTTGTTTAATCTCGGTACTTTATTTTAATTTTCTCTCAGTAAATGTTACTGAACCCCAACTATCATCATTCAATTGCACTTCGGCGATTTATCATACATTCAAACTCAGATGAATTAGTTAGAGCATCTCGCAGGGCTGAGGCTAAGATAACTGCCACATATGAGTATGATAATTTGATGCAAAAATAAGAAAAAGAAAATTACTTAAAATTAAATCTGAATTTGATGTCTCCTCTACTTAACTTCATTGTCACGGCCGTTGACTCAAAACCATTGTAGTTCAAATTAATAATACCAAAAGACATATTATATTGAAACATAAATTTTGATAGCCTTCAGAAAAAAACTGCAAAACATGAATATTTGGCACCTGTGCTTTAAAATTGATTATTGACATAACTTTTTTTATAGATTTTATCAGCAATTAAAAAGTGCTGGGCCTCTCAGTTTAGTCATATAGCTGTGCAGTATAAAAGGTAGGTAAAGTTTGCAAAAATGTTTGTATTCTATCTTAATAATGTGTTCTCTTGATAGTGTTTTTCAAAGTCCTCTGAATCAAGGAAAATAAAAAAAAAAATGACAGTTTAATTGCATAAAGCTTGGAGCAAAGCTTTTTAATTATATATGTTATCTTGCCGCGAAGAATTATTTGGGCTTTAGAATGGACAAGTAACTTAAATATTTTTAAAGTTATTACACTTTTTTAAAAATCGCCAATTAGGAAACATTTTTGTCCTAGAATTGTCAAAATTAATGCCGTAAACTTGATGACCTAACAGTCGTGATTAACTATTACAAATAACTCACCGTAGTTATGAAAACAATAAATTATTCGCAAAAAGCATTATTTCATGTGATGCCTGAGTTTTCGAAAAGTTTCCCTTCACTTGACGTGAAGCTGTTAATTTTAAACTATACTATTTTGCGTAAAGGATTACCTGTGCTTTTACTAAACTTCTTTTTTTATTTTAAAAAGTGCTTTGGTAGGCAGATTTTTTCACCTAGAAGAAAATTATCAAAGCCTCAAAATGATTAACCAGTGCTTTTATAATTTTTTTTAAATTTTAAAAAATGCCAATTAGGCAGATTTTTCATCCAAGATGAAAATCATCAAAATCAAAGAAATTCCATGAAAACAACAACATTATTTAAATAACAACAGCAGTCTAAATAACAAGATTTGAGCTTTTAATCTGATGTATGATGCACTGAAAATAAATGAGGCCACTTGTTGCTATGAAATTTAATATAGAGGTAAATGTTGACCTATTTTTTTTAACCCTAAGAGACAGGCTTTCAAATGTTTTATTACGATTTTTACAGCAATTTTTAAATTTTTTTCTGGGAAATTAGAGTCCGAAATTGGAAAAATATTCGCTTTGTTCTAACGTATTCGTTTTTACACGAATACTAATAACCAGGATGTCTATGAAAGTTTTCGTGATCTTAATTATAAATTCGAAGATTATTGCGGATTTTTGAGTTAACTAAATTTTGCCAACGAATCTGATAGCGAGGAATTAGTTTCTAAAAAGAAGTGATTCTCTGAAAGAGATTTTCGTGTAGACGGTAGACATTCTGAATAATGTCACAATGAACTTTATTTACATAATGAACCATCACGAACATAACGAACATTTTTATCCCATATTTTAATTTTTTGAAAGAAAAAATAGAAAGGGTTTATTAAAGGGACGTCTACCTTTAATGTTAATTAAGTAATTATTTTCCAAATAGAAGTGTGCAGAAAGAAACCGACTTATTAAAAGGACTAATGCAATAGTTAATCTCTCTATTCTAAAAAAAAGTTTTTGCAGTTAATTTTGTCCCCTGAAAAACTTTTTAACTACGTGATGAAAATCTAAGATTAAGGAATCAATTCATTCAGAATCTTTCAGGGAAGACATTTAGGGCATTCAAATCTTTTACATAATTTTAAATTTTTATTTATTTTAGTTTTAAAGCACGATTTTGCAGTTAATAATGAAGAATAACCGCCGTTCACAACAGCCAATCACATGTCTGAAAACGGCAAGCTTAAAAAAGCGATTTACAAGTCTGAATTTTCTTTTTCAGAGATGCAACCAATCACAAAATAGTTAGAATTTCATTCTTCAGTTTTACAACATCTCAACTTATTTCGTATTGATATATTGATTAATCTGATTATTTGTTTTCTAAAACGTTAATTCGTAAGTTTAATCTGGTTCCGGCATATAAGATAAAGTTGAATGACAAGGAATTTAATTAATATGCAATACAGTAAATAAGCGAAGAGATATTTTATAAAAGTATTTAATGAAAAATAATAACAGCGAAATATATGCGTTTGCGAAGCGTTCTATTTACATCTCTGAATGTTGCCACCTATTTTTATGAAAGTTAAACTATTCTCTGCTATAATAAAATTAGACTTATGCGAACCTTACATTCTATTGATCTAAGTGACGATGGGATTTGTATTTTAAAAAAATGTGATAAGATTCGCTTAAAAAATGTTGACGTTATTATATGGGACGAAGCAAGTATGATTCCCAGAAAAGCAATAGAAATGATCGATAGAACTTTTCGTGATCTTCTAGCTAATGAGATACCATTTGGTGGTAAGATAATAATTTTAGGTGGAGATTTTCGACAAGTGTTACCTGTCGTTAAAAAAGCTACACATATGCAGGTTATTAATGAAACTATAAAATACTCTTTGGCCATTTTTTGAAATCCTTCATTTGACAATTAATATGAGAGTTAAAGCTGGTAACCAAGAATTTGCCAATTGGTTGTTGCCAATTGGTTGTTGACAATTGGCAATGGAGAACTTTTACATCTTGATGCAAGCACTCCTGATCTTTATTGTAAAGATATCATTTCTTGGTTTTTTGAAAAAATCGATTGTCTTAATACTAACTTCATTAATCACATCATATTATCACCGCAAAATAATGAAGTTAACAAAGTTAATGAAAATATTTTATCACGTGTGCCAGGTGAAGAGGTTATAAGTTATAGTATTGATAAGGCCACACTATATGGAGTAGATAAATCAGACGGGAGAGAAGAAGAAGCTACTTTAAGGTATTCTATTGAATATTTAAACTCCATAAATCTCCCGGGACTGCCACCTCATCAGCTCAAATTAAAAGTTGGATGCATTGTAATGCTGATCAGGAACATATCTATTGTTGATGGCCTTTGCAATGGAACTCGATTGACTGTTCTTAAAATAGGGAAAAGAGTATTGACTTGCCAAATTGTTACTGGTAATAAAGGTAGTATTGTCAATCTTCCAAGAATAGAATTAAATACATTATCAAGTAATTCTTCCTTACCATTTGTGCTTTATCGACGACAATTTCCTGTTAGATTAGCTTATGCCTTAACAATTAATAAGGCCCAGGGCCAAACATTCGATAAAGTTGGGCTATATATTGAACGGCCTATTTTTTCTCATGGTCAATTATATGTGGCATTGTCAAGATGCACAACGAAGGAGAACATTAAAATATTTATTAAAGATGATCCTGTCATTAACAATATTGTATATAGAGAAATATTATAACATATATATATAATGTCAAATTTATAAATGTATTTAGCGTAAAGAAAATGCTATTGGTGCATTGTTTATTTTAATTCCGCAAAATTAATGTTTTCATTTATAGTTATTTTGCTGAATATTATTAAAATATTTTTTTAAAAATTACCCTGTTCTTAACAATATTGCTTATTGAAAAATATTATAGTGTTTGCATATATATATATATATATATATATATATATATATATATATATATGTGGGGACGGCATGAGTGGTCGTCTTAAATAAAAGACACGTTCTTAAACAAAAACATATATATTGAAGATTAAATTTACATTGGACGGACGATTAACAATTAACGATTAAATAACAAAAAATAATAAGTATGGAACGTCTTTAAAAGTTTTGTATAACTCCTCTTTGGAGTGCATATCCTCACGTCTATCTCGGTTCGTTCTCCATTGCGCTCTACCTCTGGGAAATCCCCACTGCTTCCTCGTCGTGCACAGGGATTAGCTTGTGGCTTGCATAGACTTGCGGAACTTCTAGCTTACGGATCTGAGAACTGATATCGGGTTACAGCACAGGAACTGGCACCACAGAGAACTGAGATCGGCTTGGTGTACAGGAGCTGGCACCACACACATATATATATATATATATATATATATATATATATATATATATATATTGAATTAAATGTGTTAAAAATATATTCATTTCTTTGGGACAAAGTCTGTATTATTGTGATTATCATTTTTTTTAAACAAGTTTCATATTAAGATTATATCTGCACATTGATGTTAATTTCTGACAATTTTGGCTCATTTAAAGAACAAATAGGACATAGAAGGAACTGTAGTCAACGAAAAAAAGTGACATTGATATTGACACACTGCTTATTCTGCATTTAAGAAAATTAATTCTTTTCGATGATAACAGTTAATATTCAGTTTAATATTGAAATATATGAAATCAAAGCATTCTTGGTTTTGCGAAGCAATTCTCCGGGGGTTGGCGAGCGTCAGCGAGCAGGGGGCGGAGCCCTCTAGTTTTTAAAAAAATAGAAATGTATGAAAAAAAAACTGGTTTATTAAAGATACATTTAGTGCTGATGGAGTAATAATTTTTTAAATTTGTATGGAAAATGGCTAATTAAAGAGGCAGTTAGTGCTAATGAAGCAATTAATTTTGCAATTGGTATGTGCAAAAATTGCTAACTAAATTGGCAGTTAGAGCTAACGAAGTAATTAATTTTCAGACAGAATGGTCAAATTCTCAACTCACCAATGGCCGTTGTGATACAAAAAATGATTCCGTGTGATGTGGCTGGGGTTCTGTTTACCTGTGATCCTCTTAATGGAAACCCAACAATTATGAATATAACCGCCAATTATGGTCTTGGCGAGGTAAAATTTAAGAGCTTCTCTTTCGATTATTTTATTTTCTTACACTGTTTGTCTTTCTTTCTCTATTTCTCTTTTTAAATTGCTCCTTTTCTTATCTATTTCTCTTTTAATTGTTCATTTTTTTCTTGTTTCTCTTTTAATTGTTATTTTCTTTCTCTTTTTCTTCAAAGGTATTTATATTTTTTATGAAATAGAATTCTAAGATTGCAATAGTATTTTATTTCCTTTTCATTAAAACAGTTCATACTTTACTAAACCTTCTGAAATTCTTACTTTAAAATTTTATAATTCGCAATTAATTTTCCTAACATACCAGTAATAAAGTTATGATAATTGGTATCTCCTTCCCTTAAAAAAATCCTTAACTTATAAAAGTTACAATATTTACCGGCTTTGATCAAAATAATTGAAACACTTCTGTTCTAAATCTGTGTGAACAATCTTTCTTTCAGCGATGAGTTTACATGGCAAAACTGTTGGCACAATTTGAAAGATCGTGCTTGAAGCTTTTAGAAATGATGTTATTTTTATCCATGCAAAGTTCGCATAGATCAAAATGAGCGTTGGAAGTTGATAACCTTTTTTAGTTTAAATATCAGCAATTTTGAACTCATTCTATTAGATTGCAATATTTATATAAGAATGCTTGTTCAATTATAATGGTACTAAAAAATGAAATTAGTTTCTTTTTATACGCTTGTTTTGCTTGCTCGATGCAAATGTTGCATAAATAAGCCGACCGGCCTGTGTAGGGGGCAGGGAACTGTTCTTGGATCAGAAAGGTTCGGGGTTCGAATCCCGGGCAAGGCATGGATGTTCTTTCCTTCTCAGTACTATCTGTCCTTACTGTTACTTATCCGCACAAAACTAAAAATGTTTTGTGCGGACGTCAGGGACAAATTTTTGTACCAGTTCTTGATGAAATAAAAGTAGGGAATATTTGATGTGAAATAAAAATTCCACAGCTACTGTTTGATTTTATCCTGATGCTACCTTTTGAAATGAAACAGATAGCTTAAATATGAAAGTATCCACTTTTATTAATCTTGAATTATCCTTTTTTTTAAAATTTAATTTTGCGTCTTTTCACTGTCTAACAATGATAATTTTCTTGTATGCAAACTAAACATCCATGATTAAGTATTTTTTTTCTTTGTATGAAGTCTGTTGTTTCTGCATCTGAAGAACCTGATACCATAGAAATTGCTCGAGATATTGATGATCAGCTGTCAATTAAGAACAAAACTATTGGTGTAAAAGACCATCGAATAGTTCTTCAAGGTAATAATATTTTAAGAAGAAAATTGAACTTTTTGGGTACTAGACTGGTGCAATATGCGTATTAGGCATTTCGATGTTCCGGCTAACTACAATCGGTGCCAAGTTGCCTTTAAGAGGCAAATTATTTGAAAAATACCCTTTTTTTGTTCGAAACATAAATAAAAAAAGTAAAGAAACATAAAGAGGAATTGTGGCATTATAACAAAACATTCACTTGCATTGGAATTACATTGTATTGTAATAAAAGTAAAAATAATTACAATTAAGAGTCAATCAACCGTCATTAATTACACTGGGGACCAGTTTTTTTTTGTTTTTTGTAGCATGAGATTTTTTAAAACATATCTTAGATATTTCCGTATCGCTGATTTTAAATCTGCTATTGGTTTCCTCTCTATGCTACAGAGTTTTTTTAAAATGACACTTTTAGTTTATTTTTTGTCGAAATGTACAAGTTTAAGGACGAGATAAATGTTGCGACCAATTTATAGATGAGTTAAAGCACATCATCAGGATTAAAATTACATTAAAAATCATGCCAGGAAATGTTATCCTACGCAGCTAAGGGAGTTTCTCCTATTATGATGAACTGTTTCTTCATTATCTTCTGAGCAGATCATAATAGGGTCTAGGCATGGGTTCCTATGCAATTTTGATCCTGATGCTGCGCATTACCTCCCCTAGAAGTTGGTCACAAAATTTACGCGACTCCCTGCTTAACGTTTTTAAACTTAAACAGTTCGACAAAAAAAATGGATTTAAAAAATCATGTTAAAAAATTAGTAGCTTTTGGAGAAAAACGAAAAAAAAAAATTAAATCCCCACACCCGATTTATGCTATTCTGGTATTGCATAAATGCAACAAAACATTTGTTCCCCTGAGCTAACATTATTATTATGCTATTTTATTGTATGCAGATGAATATATTTTTTTAATTGACAATTTAAAATAAAATTTGTTATCAATTAATTATGATACCACCTGCCTTTGTTGTAAAATTTTTATAAAAATTTCTGAAATTATTTTTATTCGAGTTCCCAAGGGTGGCTGTAAATTAACGGCGGTAGTAAGAATTTCCTTCGTTTGTTTCGTGTATAAAATGTCAAGCAGTGTGGTGAGTCGCTTTTTTCATATGGACATAAATTTTAAGCGCAAGTAAGTTTTAGGTTGTCTCCAGGAGCAGTTGACCACAAGGAGTGATCAACAAACTTAATTTCAGAAGCAATCGGGAAGTGGACTTAATATTTATATCAATTTGAAACTAATTTAATTATAAAATATGCGTTTAATTTTTTTACTCCAAAAATATTAATTTATTACTAGAATTATCTAATTCACTAAATGTTCAAAGAGTTTAAATTAAAACCTTAGAAACTAACATGAAAAAATACTTGCTTTCTGGATTTTGAAGATGAAGCTGGGACAAACGTTGAGGACGTTTCTGAAGAAGAGAAGCAGACATGTTGCTTATCAGATGAAATGGCTCTCCGATTGGCTGACTTGGCTGTCAAGGTAAGTATATTAGCAATGACATTATTATTTTTCATTCAAGATGATATGAGATCAAACCATTTAAAACCTTTCAGATTGAAAAATGCTACAGATCTCATCGAGATATCGAATGGGGATTTTGGAAAAGTAATCTGTACATATTTCAGGTAAAATATGATTTTATTCTTTTTGGGTTTGGTTTTTAATAATGGAATGCATTTCATACTTTTGGATTTCAGTTTCGTTTAAATGAATTCTACATATTTCATGTCAGATGAACTACATTTTTTTATTTTGTATTAAAATATAACTAGTGAGCTGGGCCCCCTACTCGCTAACGCTCACCAACCCCCGAAAATTGCTACGCAATCTTATATGGATCGCTTTGCTCGCCACTAACTTAGTTCCATTGCGAATGCATAAAATTCTAAGAGTTCAAATCCATATAAAAACTTAAAAAAAAAAAAAAAATTACATCTTTTTAGTAAATACTAAGTCATTAAAATTAATTTGAATTCAAATAAATGACATGTAATTCGTTAAACCTATTAAAAATGTGCTATAGTATAAAATCTTAAGATAAAATTTCTAAAACTGATATCTCTTTACAAAGGTTAAAATTTTGGCTATAATTAAGTCTATTAAAAATTGAAATAAGTGAATTGCAATGGAAAAACCTGCATAAACAAATAAATTCTAGTAAAACAAATAAATTCGTGATATAAATCAAAAATCGTTAAATAAATTCGTAATATATAAATTCGTAAAAAAAGCGCTTTCGACAAAATACTAAAATAGAGATCTATCGGCAAAGACTACTCACTTCTGCCTAGCTTATGCTCTCTCTGGTTATTTCCGTTTCCGTTTTTAAAAGCGCTATCTGTTGAGCCATCTCAGGCAGATTTGGCATCTGACATTTTTAGTGGCAATCATTGATCGATTTTCTAGCGTTGCCATTCGGGGAGTTGTAATGAGGCTTTTTTTTGTCGCCGTGTAAGAGAAATATATATATAGATATCGTTCGTTCGTTGTTTTAGAACTGGGCATCTGAGGCCTAAATGGCCCTTATTCCATTCATCATGAAATATCCTAAAGGGACATACATAAGAAAGTTGTATTGGTGGTTCGGAAAAGAACCTGAAATGCGAAAAAATAATGAAAGGCATCATGAAAGATGTAGCAGGCTTGATGGTGAGGCTCCTCATCTACGTCTTTAGGGCTGGGAGCAGGGAGATGAGTAATGAGATGATTTTCTCATCTTTCAAAAGTTCCTGAAGTTCTTTAATGATCCTTAGGAACTTCACTGCACTGCTGGGGGCATCTTGTGGTCTACGCGTGAAGGTGCGATGATTTCGCCTCGGACGAGCACCACAGCCCGTAAAACAGGCCAGGTGATCGCCTTGACAATTGATGCATTTGGCCGGAAGGGAGAGAGGTTTCACGCACTGGTAGGTAAAATGTGCTTCTGCACATTTCATGCAGGCTGGATCACTTGAGCATGCTTTCTGTGAGTGTCCAAATTTTTGGCACTTGTAGCACTGGATGGCGTAACGCCCTCCGTTAAATTTCTCGATTTGGACTGGTAAGGACAGCAGATTCTTTGTGAAAATAAAGTCCCGATGTTCTGGGAAGTCATGGAAAATCACTAGAAAAAGGGGGAGGAGCTTGTATCCGTTGTCATACCTATTTCTTAGTTGCTCTATCTTGATGGGTCGTCGACCATTGTCCTCTATATCTTTCCGAAGATCTTCCATTCGGATGTCTACTGTAAGGCCTCGCACGAGAAATTTAAGTTTTCTCGGGAGGTAATTGTTCTTGGTCGGTGTAGAAGGCTCCGTCAATTCTGGTTTGGATGAAGTGTTCTCAGGTGTTGGTTCAAGATGGGTAGAAATGATCTCCTGGTTTCCGCTGGCCTTTCGACTATTCTTTTTTCTCTTCCTCGGTCTTTCGGGAGAGGAAACTTTAGGAACAGGCTCCTTTTCTACACTTATCTCAGTAGATGACTCGATTTGGGTAATTTCTAGTTGAGGCTCGCTGGAAGAAACAGTTTCTGTGGGTTCCGTCGTCTTTTCAGGCAGATTTGTCTTTTCCGCTTCCATGGGCGTGGTCGATCGAGGTTCCACAGGACACCGTAGACTCCTTGCTTGCTCTAAGTAAGTCGATGAGTTCCTGCTCGTAGGAAGTGAGTGTCTCCGGGTTAAAGGCATTATTCTCCTTTACTAGTTTAAGAAGAGCAACACGAGTAGCAATTCGCTGATCGATTTCTTCTATACTGTAATGGCTCAATGAGGGATCACGGAGCTGTGGGGATTGTGGAGAGGCAGTCTGCCACAAAACCTATTCTCTCTCTTAAACTTGTTTGTTCAATCTCACTACTTCATTTTAATTTTCTCTCAGTAAAAGATACTGAACCCCAACTTTCACCTTTCAGTTGCGCACCGGCGATTTATTATTTATTTCCACTCAGATGAATTAGTTAGAGCCCCTAGAGGGGCTGATGCTAAGATAACCATCACATATGAGTACGAGTATGAGTACTTACGTCATGCTACGCACACGCCTTTTAAAAAACAAGCAAAAATAGTCAAATATTTGTAAAATTTACTTTGTAGTTATGTACCGTTTTTTTTAATTATTTGGCGTGTCCGAAGGAGCTGGCATCTCTGTAATCTATATATATATATTTCTCTTACATGGCACCAAAAAAAGCCTCATTACAACGCCCCGAATGGCAACGTTAGAAAATCGACCAATGATTGCTGCTAAAAATGTCACATGGCAAATATCACATGAGGTGGCTCAACATATAGCGCTTTTAAAAAACAATAACCAGAGTGAGCATCATCAGGTTGTACAATTCAGATTCATGCCCTAAAAACATGATAATATTTAATTTAAACTCAATTAGGAATTAATTAGGCTGGCCTTCTCCATGACTATGAATAAGTCACAAGGCCAGACTTTTGAGAAAATCAGTTTAGTATTGACTAAACAAGTTTTTAGTCATGGACAACTTTATGTTGGCCTGTCAAGAGTTAAGTCATTTGACAGCCATTCAGTAATTGCTCCAAGATGCCAAATCTACAATTGTGTTTTTAAAGAAATTCTAAATGCTTAGCGTTAATTTCTTAGAGCTTAGCAGAAAAAAATGTTTTTTGGAAAAAAATTAATTGAAACTTCTATTGGCATTAGGCAAGGGGAACTGCCAAAATCAAAACTCCCCGATTAGAAATGCAGCATGACGACCTCCACGCAGTATTTCTCGGGTAATGCTAACAGCCATGCATTTTAATTTATTGTATGTAAGACATCCTTATTTTGTTCTAAAATGTTATGTACTTTATCACAAATGTTAATTAATATAGAAATCGATTTCAATAATGCAGATCACTAAAAAATATTTCATTTGGCGATAAAACAAATTTTTGTGTTCTTGAAAATGAAAGACTTTTTGAGGGTTATTATCTCACAAGGAAAAGTTAGGGTTCAAAGTTTATATTTTTAAATAATAAATTTTTTTTCTAAAGCTTTCAGAATTTCTAGCATTAACTAATTTATTATACACATTTAGTTGAATTTAGGTGAGTAACTGCTATATTTGATAATTTATTTTGCTAATATGTTTCTCATTTAGCTAATGTTTTGCTTTTTTCACCATGTACAATCTAAATAGCTATTATACTTTTTTAAAAGCCAATAAGAAGATTGATAGAACTCTTCTACATAAGTACAATACTATGTCTTTGATGATAAAATACTATGTCTTTGATGATAATATGCTATGTCTTTGTGCTAGAGCATTGTGTTCATTGGCGAGCGAGCGCAGCAAGCCATGGTTCACGGCGTGAATCACATAGCATTGCGTAGCAATTCTCGGGGGTTGGCGAGCGTTAGCGAGCAGGGGGCGGAGCCTCCTAATACATGTATAAGGCATTTAGCTTTTAGTTTCTTTTAAATAAATTCTGCATACTTCATATCAAAAGTGCTATCTCTTTATTTTGTTTTAAAATAATGAAATATGTCCGGTTCAGTGCGCAAAATAAGAAATGGACCACCCTGATTAACTCTTGATCTAATCGGATTTTTACGATCTGGGACTCAATGGTTCAAGGGGATAACTCAAATATGCTAATTAATTAGTGTAGACGATATTTTAAATTACGAAATCAGACATAAAAAAGCTTTTTCTCAGAATAAGCATACCTTTTTTGACGGATTCGGATTTTTGAACTCCCAAAATATAGGAGGGAGCCGCAATCTGGGAAATATGGTCCTAATAGTTTGGTCACGAGAGAAAATTAATAGAGTTTGGTCACCAGCATCTTGAGAACTTTTTAAGCGAATTGAGAAATGTTTGCAAATCGTTTATCCAAAGACAATTCCAGGTAAAGTACAATTTTTAGAAAATATTTATAATTTTATTTAATAATAAGTCGAAAATATTTTGAGCTGTAAGGTATAAAATTTCTTTCATCATTTAAAAGAATGTAATTTCAAACGGTACAATATAAAATTTGGGCGAAATTGGTCGAATAGTTTGCGAGAAATCAAATTTTAAATAAGTCGTTTTTTTTTAAAAGATGGTTTCTCAGGAACTATTCAACCGATTTTGCTCAAATTTTGTATTTTGCCAATAAACATTGAATTATTTAAAATGATGTAAAACATTGTATACCTTACAATTAAAATTTTTAATTAATAACTATTAATAAATAACTATTAATGAATAAAATTATAGCTATTAATAAATAAAATTATAAAAAATCATAAATATTTTCTAAAAGTTATATTTCGCATTGAATTATCTTTGGATACACGAATTTTATATTTGTGTCAAAATTTTTTCAATTCACTTTAAAGGTTCTAGATATATGGCGAAATATGCAAAAGATAAAATTAACATTAAGGGGTTCAAACTTTGGACCGCTCTCCTGATCAGACGGAGACAATTTTTCAAAGATTGCAACTGCTCTCTGTATTTTGAAGTTTAGAAATCTGAATCTGTCGAAAAAAATATATATTTCCTCAATGAAAGTACGTTTTAGTGCATGGGTGAAAGCGAGACGGAAAAGAGGAATGGCTGGTAGTAAAACCATTTCGGTTATAACTAGTTTCCGGGAGGAGTTAACTAATTCTTTTTCAAACTATTCAACAATATCTACATTAACCTTGGAAAATAACCAGTTTCATATATAGACTAACATTATAAAAGAAATCTTGATAGTTACAAATATTTTATTTTTCTCGAAAAAAATGCTAAAATGATATGTCTTTCATACCAGTTTTTGCACTTTTCCGTCTTGCTATATAAGGGCTTTCATCCATGTTTTAGTGTCTGATTTCATAGCTTAAAATATTGTCTGCAGTAATTAACTAGCATATTTGAGGTCACCCGTTTGAACCTTTAAGATTGAGTCCTAGAACGCGATCATTAGATCAAAAGTTATTCAGGATGGTTCGTTTTCATTTTGCGCACTGCACATTTAGAATTAGTTTTGCTTAAATGAATTCAAAATATTTCATATGTGCTTCTTTATTTTTTAAAAAAATAATTGTATTACTAAATGGTTCTAGAACATAAATATTAGGTGTTTAAAAAAATTGCCACAAAAACTGTGTGAGTGCTTCTGCATTTAATTAAAAAAAAATATGTTTTGCTAAAACTTTACTTTTATTTCCTAGGATTAATTGTTGCTTATAAATTAAAGTTGCAGTGTTTTGCTGGATCCAGCTTTATTTGTTATCAATAAGTTTATTTCATTACATTAATTATCAATTATTATTAATTTGATAATGTTTATGTAACTAAATTCACATATAAAAGCTTACATTTTAGAAAAATATATTACGTAAGAAAATTGGTTTAATAGTTAAACAAATAACATTCTTGCCAATTTTTTGTTTTCCAAAACTGGTTTTTGTAAATGGCAGTAAAATGAGAAAGTAAAGATAATTTATGAACAAAAAATATTTTTACATTTTGCTAGAGCCTTAACACATCATACTACGATCATCATTCATGTATATCAATGTTTAATTTTATTCACATGTTGTTGTGGTAATATCAAACAAATGAAATGACTTTATTGCTAAATCCCAACTGACTTTAAATATAATATTAAAATCTCGCACGAAACTCCAAATGCATTGGTAGCTATGAAATAACAATTAATTGTCACTTTCTTGGTATCAGGTCATCACCTCCTACATCAGAAAACCTCCACAAGTGACTTTATAAGTAGTCTGCGCTGATTATTTAAAAAGCCAACCAGTTGTGCGCATGAACCCAAATTCTATTTTAAAAGAACTCATACTCATACGTGGTGGTTATCTTAGCATCGGCCCCGCCAGGGGCTCTAACTTATTCATCTGAGTGGGAATAAATAATATATCGCCGAAGCGCAAATGAATGGTGAAATTTTTAAAAGAACTTGAGAGAAATCTATGATATATATTTGAAAATTGAATCTGTAGTGGTTGACAAGTAAATATCGCAAACCAATCATATTCATAAATTAAAAAAATTTTTAGACATGCATTTGCAACCACTTTCTAATTTTTAATAGATTTTCTATCGAATGGCTCTTTCGTAAACTAGTTTACCTTCATAGTGGTCTGATTGGACTACCTATAAAAAACTGTGTGGAGACTGAGTTATAGGAGGCTTTGATCAGGCGCCTAAATGAAAATGTAAAGCTTTTAGTAATCATAAATAAAATTTACATTTTTTTTACTAGTTGTAATTTATGCTTGTTTAACGTACGAACGTGTTTTGAATCAATAGTCTCGACCAGTAACCAGCGGATTTGGAGAAACTGACTATGAAATCGATCACGAAATGGATGCACATTTGAGAATTGAAGATGAATTCTTTACTGTGGCGAACGTTGGGTATGGTATCTAAACTAATTTTTAAATTTTCAAATATTTATGAAATAAGTATCCATTTTATATTACAGAAGACTACCACTCGAAAGTATTTATCCTCTGCCCGGAGCAAGCTGACATCTCTGATGAATATCATATTATCACACCTTTTCTTAGCAACCAGTATTCTTTAAACAGCACAGAGTTAAAGTATATTTGTACATTTGTTTTCAGCTGCGTGCGCTGTTTGCTACGTTGCCAAATTTTTACGCTCTGTATAAAAATTGATTCTAGTGGTAGCTAAGTTTATGTTATAATGTATAATTTTTTATTCATTTAAACTTAGTTTCCACAAAACCACATGTAAATGAATTAAAGGTTTATATGTTACACCACTTGCAGAGATGGCCATAACAATTTAAAAAACGGTAAACAACTTAATTCAAATTTACAAATATTAGATTAATTGTGCTTACATTGTGTAGCATGACTTAGCTTTAACAAAGTGGCGAATTATATAAACTTTCAATTTATGTAGAAATAGTGGTGTATAAAAACTTTATCAATTGAATTTATTAAACCAAAAAATACACATTAATAAACTACCACTCGAAAATATATATTTACTGTCCGGAGCTAGTTGGCATCTCTGCACTTGTTCCAGCTTTCTCGTTTTGAGGCTCTTAATATGTTGGCTAAATTGCCAAAAATTTTGAAAGCTTTGGAATTTAAATGTCTATTACTCTATAAAACATTTCTTTAAAAGCGTAGTAGTTGGCAGGCTTGTGTTTATGGTTGAATTTAGAGTTGCTATCGTACTATTTGATCGTGTTCATTACTAATTCATTTCTAACACATAAACAGCTGAATATTGTATTTTTTTTTTAAATTTTTAATGTAAAACAAACTGTATACGTGACAACTAAAAAATTCGTTTA
Organism: Parasteatoda tepidariorum; assembly: GCF_982258835.1. Taxonomy (NCBI): domain Eukaryota; kingdom Metazoa; phylum Arthropoda; class Arachnida; order Araneae; family Theridiidae; genus Parasteatoda; species Parasteatoda tepidariorum. Next base: position 26,165,377 of record NC_141762.1, read on the forward strand.
GTTAAAAATTCCGAAGTGCTATGCCACCTGCAGAGAGACGTTGGAAGTTTGTTAAATCTTTTATTTTCTTCTTCGCTTTTTTTAATCTTTTTTTTTGTTTATCATTACTTAATAAAGCCTATTTTCTTTTAGAGAAGTAATGCCTGGTGCTCAGTCTCCTTTAAACTTGGATGTGTTATTCAAATTCATGCGTTTGAGTTTCCTGGTAATTTTTCTATTTAGTTTTTACTACAAGTTTTTCAGTTTTTTAAGATATTATAATATTATTGATTGTAAACATGAACAAATGGTAAATTAATTTCAATTGGGCAAATTTATATATATATACAGTCAAACCCCGCTATAGTGAATCTTCAAGGGACTGAAAATTTGGTTCACTATAACCGGGAGTTCACTATATCCGTTACGCAGGCAATTTAACTAACGGTTCCCAAACTCCTCCCTTTTATTACACATTATTCAAATAAATGACTGGAAAATATTATGTAGTAGCAAAAAAGGTGTTATTTTTCATTACTCTTCGTCTTGCGTGCAAAAAAAAAAAAATTAATTTTTAGCAGATGAGTAATCCCCAACATCAGATATGGAAACACTTCTTGACTCTCAGATAATTTTTCCTGAATTTCTGTTATTCCGCTTTTTAAACCTGTCTAAACTGTCATTCGAGCTTATAAAAGTAGTCTCATAAAATCGCTTAGCAAATTCATCGACATTTCTCCAGATACTGGGAGATTGCGGCTTCTTCGAATGGTGAACTTCTTCAGTAATGCTTCTTCAACATCCTTGTGATCTGCTTTTTTCAACTTTCTTCTGCCCTATAACTTTTTTTCATGAGCAGAAATTATTAATTGCCTATTTTTCCATATGTTACGAACTGAAGATTTGGATACTTTATATTCCGAGCAAATATCAACTTGATTGCATCCATTTTCAATTTTTCTGATTGTGCCCATTTTATCATCAATGGAGAACGTTTTACGTTTACTGCTCACCATAGTTAAATTTGAGACACTTGTTTTCAGACTTTTTCTTAACTGAACTGAGAACAAAAAGGAGTTGAAATGAGGGACTTATCAACACATATTAGTGTCCAACCCTTTGACCAATAATGAATAATTACTCATTCCCTCAGACAGAAAATGCATATTGATCCCACTGACATCTTACAGGTGCATCAACTGCCTGGGTTGGAAACATCTGCTTAGTTTGTTTAGGGATTGGAAAGTGAGATAAAAGAAGCAATCAAGAAAAAATGCTTATCGCTACATTCCCCTCTATAGATGGTTTTAAACATTGTTATATGTATTTATTTTGAAGTAGAAATTTTAAAATTATTACAAGAAAAATGAAGAAAAAAAATCAGTCGGAGACAGAAAAAAGTTCATTATATCCAACTTCCTCACTTTTTTGGTTCACTATATCCACAAAAAATAACATTTTACGTGTATAGCAAGGCACGGGACCGAGCATTTCGTTCACTATATCCGGGAGTTCACTATAAACCGTGCTCACTACAGCGGGGTTTGACTGTATATATATATATATATACATATATATATACATACATAAGTTCAAAATGAAGAATAAAACGAAGAAAAATTATATACATATGAAAAAAAAGGGAGGGGGGAAATAATAAGTAAAAAAATAAGAAACAACAGTTTAAAAAAAAAGGAGGAAATTTTATTTAAAAAACCGGAAAAAAAAGATATAATCTCTTCATCAGCCCACACGATTATATCCGCAAAACAGAGTGCTTTCTGATATTGTATCAATAAAGCCAAAGCAAAATATATTGATACAATAGTGAGAGGAGCACTCAAAAATTTTTTTTATAAAAATTACAACAAATAAAATAGAACACAAAAAGTAAAAATAAGTAAAAATAACATGTAAAAGCAGAAGATAAAATAAAATAAAAAGAAAAAACAGTATAAAAATGGACTATAAAGCGAGTGGCGCAATAAGATTAACTTACATGGACGGGAAATTTTTCAAGAATGATTTAAAAAAGTTTTCGCAGAAAGATTGCCAGATTACAAAATATGAAAACAAAAGCGCAAATTGAGTGTAACAATAGGGTTTTAACGTGCCGTTCTTATTGTTTTTCTTAACTTTCGCCGTGTTTTCTTGTATTTATTATATATATATATATATATATATATATATATATATATATATATATATATATATATATATATATATATATATATATATATGTATTCACTTTTATAGGACACTTTGAATCAAAACAGAAAACAAAAAATTCAAGTAAAAAGTAAATCAAATAAATAAAAATGATTGACTGAAAAGTGACTTTTTTAAAGCTGTAAAATAATAACTTTTAATTGATACTGAACTTTTAGTCGCTAAGTAAAAACACACATTACAATACTGCGCAAAGTGTTATACAGTCTTTGTTTTCTGATTATTTTAAAGAAAATTGATTTCATTGTTCCATTTAAGTTTCTTAAAGTAAAAACTTAAAACTTTATGCAACTGTATTTTTGTTGAGAAAAAAATATTGATAATTAGTCAACGAGTTAACTAAATTTATACAACTCTTTGTTTTATACCGCTGTTATTATAATTGTAACGGTGTCACAGTAATTAAAGGTAATGTTGTTATAATAATGGTAACATTGTCGTAATAAATTTAAACCATATTTCAGAGAAACACAGGAAGCAATTGGAGTACAGATATCAAAGCAGCATATTATAGCAAAGGAATGATTTCTATGTACAATCGTGCCATGTTTCATCTTTGTGATGTAAGTTATCTAGAATATTTCATGAAAGCAGTTTATATTAGATCTATCAGAAAAAATTCTCACCACGACAGAACACACTCCGTTATACAAAAACATGCAAAAGGTTCCTTTATAAAAAAAATTCAGCAAGGCATTTACCTTTAAATGTACATATATCAAATGTACATTTAAAGGTAATTTCTCATATTATATTATATATATATATATATATCATGTATCACTTAGTTTTGTCGGACACTTTCGTTACAAGTTTGAATTATGTGGGTGATTCTTTGGAAACACAACAATTCGGACCAAAACATTTCTTCAAATTGAAAGTCTTTAATATATTCGAATTTTTTTATACTTCTTTAGTTATTAATATCTTACATTTATTAATATCTTCAGACAGCAGAGTAGTTTATTGACATTTTATCAAGGGAAAAAAAATATAAATTCACCAAATCTTGAATGCCAGGAAAATGACATATTAGTTTAAAAGTTTAAAAAACAGTAATTTTAAGTTAATAGTAAGTAACTCAACTTAAGCCTTTATGTTAGATGGACCATAAATTGCTTAAATTAATTCTTTTTATCCCCTGTAGAAAGAAACAAAAAAATTTTTGTTGCTGATATGTACAGAATAAAATTGAGTATGATAATCAATCATTAAATAAATAAATAACTTTGATTACATCCAAGCATATTGCAATCATACATAAACTTGGTATTAGGTTAATATTTGCTTTCCCTCTTTACAATATACTGTTTAAAATGTTTTCTGGTAACACGTCATTGTCCTTTCATTCATAAGCCGGGAAAAGGACAAACTTTCCATTTTATAGCATTTAACTTTAATTTAACACTTCGGCCTAAGACGTTTACAATCCGCAGAAAACAGCAGGATTTCGTTAAATAACGCAGATAAATTTATGTAGTTTATGTTATTAATGATTTCAAGAAGACAGGAAAATGACAACATAAAAACCTACTCACCTTGAAAATATTTTTGAAACAGATTTTGTACCAGAAAGTTGGTTCTTTATTCATGCAACAAGACATGTTCAGATAGGATGGTATCTTATCAATCTATTAACATAAGATATTGATTGCTGGCTCTATCTATTTTGGTTATAAATTACTAAATAAAAGTAGCTAGGAAAGTGACAGATTTTCATGTGACAAACAAATTATTGACAGAAAAAATTATTTTAGACGAAGTTTTAGTAAATAATACCCTCTGCGTATATTCTAGAAATGCTTACAACGGTTGAGATGAAAAAAATTAGATATTTAAAAATTTTTGCGAAGTTTTGAAGCTAGTCATTATTGGAAATATTGTTTGTGACATGCCGGAAACTCAATTAAATTTCTTAACTATACAAAACAGTCAATGATAGTAAAAAGTCATTTCAAAATGCCAACAGCAATGTTAGTTATTATTTTTTTTTCCAGAAAAGTTCTTTTAGTATTATAGTATTAGATCTTGGAGTAAGGGACAGTGAATTGTCATATTTCCTGAGAATCACCCATGTATGCACATGCTGTTTCGCGCCATATATATATGTGTCTTTAAGCGAGAACATTACCATTGATTAAAAAGGTAATTCTCCTACCACTTTCTCTTATGAAAGAGCCTTTTGCATTACTGTAAAAAGAGGCGTGTATTTTCAAGAACAGAACTTTTCAGTAGGCCTAATACTTCATACGAATATAGAACTCTAACCTTAAACAAGATATTCGCGTCCAACAATAATAAGTCAAAAAGTTCTATGTCTTATTCAAAAATTGATAATTTATTTTATAATAACTAAAGTGAAAGTTAATCGAAGAATCTATCCTTTTATTTTATGTATAAATGTTACCATTATCTAATATTTGGTCTGCAGTTTTAATAATGTGAATGGAGGTGTTAATCGGGGCTTCGAAAGGAATGAGTACTAGAAAAATCGCCTAATTGTGGTACATTTTGATCATCATGAATTAACTTTGAGCCATAACATCAAAACATACTAAATGTAGTTAATTGTTATTTTGATGAAATAAACTACTAAAAACGAGTTTTGCCTAATATATTAACGTAAAGCCACCGGCAAGTATAGAAAACAATAGTTATTAAAAAAACGGTATTTTTTTAGCCTTGTTTATTAACTCAAGTACACTGGTGGACAAAATTAAGAGATGGAAGACATTTTCCCAAATATCTCAAAAAATACTGAATATAAATAAATGAAATTTGGTATGGATATACCTTATTCCATGATAATAAAGCATACAAAACAAAAATGGAAGTGCCATTCACTGGCAAGACCTATTGCCAATAAATCCAATGTAGTCTGAACTTAAGGATAAAAAATGACAATAAAAGTGAGGCTTGTACAGTGTGTGTTGCCTCTAGTGTGGTGTATGGTTACCTCTTTCAGACAGACAGCATGCACAACGAGTATGCATGCTGTTAATAAGGGAGTTAAGGAGGACTTGTGGACGACCCTCCCATTCTTCCACCAGAGCAATTTTTAACTCCAGAATGGTTCTGGGGGGAGGTTGGCGCATCGCAATAGCTCTCCCAAGAGCATCCCAAGCATGTTCAATAGCATTCAGGTCAGGGGATTTGGCTGTCCAATCCATTCGTTGAATATCCTCGCTTTCCAGATACTCATCAACCATGAGAGCCCTATGTGGTCGCGCATTGTCGTCCATAAAAATGAACTCAGGGCCAACAGCGCCCCTGAAAAGACGCACATAGTGCTCTAGGACCTCCTGTCTGTACCTCTCGGAATTCACGGAACCATTGTCAAACACATGGAGCGGTGTGCGGGTATCTTGCATGAGCAAATGAATGTGCGAAAATGCTTTCCATCTCTTAATTTTGTCCATCAGTGTAGCTCAGAGATATTGTAACAGCCTTAATATATATTAACCGACATTGTCAATATCGGAGGAAATCGACACCTACACTGTATGTATGATATTGTACGATTCCCATTTGATGTTGCGTAAAACTCTATGAAACTTGTCATTTTGATCTTTATTAAGTTTTAAATCAAAATTAGTCATTTATTTTAACAAATAACGTAATTTTGGTGATTGCCAGCATTCGTTTACTGAATATCGGGTTAGCAATGTCAGCTGATTGACATTCCACAACATATTTACAATATCGAATAATATATTTTTGCTATATTGAAGATTTACGTTATTATAGGGGTCCATTTTTATATTGTACAATATTTCGCTTCGATATCATACAATGTTCAAGCTGCGTTTTTACGATATCGTTTTTGAGATATGTGCTACTTGGGAAGTTGATATAAGTCTTTAAGTTTTGTTGCGCTGCTCAATACTGATTTATTGATAGTTTAGTTTTTTTCATACTGTATGGAGTACGGATATTCAGCTAGTTAATAAATCTAATTTAGAATTTTAGTTAAACTTTGATGCATTTAAAGTTGCACCTAGTTGATATTTTTCGTTTTATCATTTTTCTTCTTCAAGTTCTACGAAAAGAGATTTTCTGATGAACAGATGATGAAAATAGCGAGCATCGGTACGTTTGGCCATGTATTAGAAGTTTCAGATTTTATTCACATAGTTGATGACAGGTTTGGAAAACCCAAGACAGACGCTTTAACAAGTCTAAAGGAGCTTTTACAACTCCGTAGGGTGAGTAGACCCGGTGGAACAGAAATAATGAATTTGCTGTAATTTTGTTTGCCACCATTCTTATTTATGAAATTTCTGTTTTTATTGTTAGCTACTATTTGGATACGAAAAATATTTTAAAAAAGCAGCGAGAAAGTATGAGAATTACAGAATTCCAACTGAAAATTATAACACGTCTCAAGAATTGTTTGATGCCTTATTGCATGCGTGTACCGAAATTACTGATGTGAGTCAATTATACTTATATTTTTTTAATGAATTATTTGAATACAGAATATATTTGAAACATATGTATGTAACCTTAGGTAATTAAAACTATTTTTATCCAAAATACTGGTAAAAATGTATTATCATTTGTAATTTCGCGTTTTCACTACAAAAATTAGAAGAAGTGCTTAATTAAAGTTTATTACGGCTGTGAGTGAGGATTGACCTATCATTTAACATTTGAATTATTTGAAAAAAATATTTTTTGTTGTGTTATTGAATTAAAGGAAATTTTTAAAAAAAAATTTACTAAGGAATTTTTATAAAATTTTTATTAGACTTTAGAACGTGATTCCTAGCTCCTTTCACTTGTCATATGGAGCTGGAAACATAGGCCGAGCATCGTTGGTAATTAAATTAGCGTAAATGATTCCTAGGTTGTCTTGCTTTTTATATATCTGCTTTATTTATTTATATGTGGAGATGGACTAAATTCTTTTGATTCTAATTTACTAAAATATTGTTGCTTTACTTTTACTACCACTCGAAATTTTTTTTTTTTTTTTTTTTTTTTTTTTTTTTTTTTTTTGAGATTACTAAAATTTTGAAGAATTTTGGATTGTATACTCTTACGAAAGAGTAAGAATTCATTGTGACTCTTGCCTGGCCTTCAGAAATAGGGCTACCACAGGCGACTAAAAATGTAAGAAGTCCTAGAAACTGAATCTACTTTTATATATTTAATCTATTAAATTATTCGCCTGGTTGGCAAGACTCTGATCTCACGTTCGTGAATATGGGAGTTCGAATCCAGGCTCCCCGGGTTGTAAATGGTGACTGGTGCATGTAACATTTGTCGAGTCACAAAGTCCTCTATGTTCCCATAACAATTTATACTTCTGGGGGTGCATGAATGGGTCCGCCCTATAAAAAAGGGTGTGACGAATGTGTGAATCAGAAGTAGAATTCTTGGCCATAGAGGGCGCCACTGAAAACAAGAGCGTAACTCACCCTCTCTGCTTAATGGCCGAGGACAACAAAATTAAATTATTTAATCGTAACCACCATAACTTATCTTTCATTGATATTGATGTTTGAAACGAAAACTCATTATCAATATCAATAGTAAACCAGATAGCATTCATTATCAATAGTAAAGAGATCGCAGCTTGCTCCGATTTGTAGAAACGTATTTTCTAGCGGTAACGTCATTTAAGTTATTTTTAGTATAGTATTTGTCATTTTCATTGATCATTACCGATTTATTGATTATTTAATTTTATTTCAAAAAGAAAAACAAATATGTAACAATAGCAGGTAACAGTAATACTAAACTGAATAAGTTGCCTAAGCACTAAATAATATTTATTTTCAACGTTACTTTATTTTGAAAAAAAAATTTAATTTTTTATTTGGGCAGTGCGTTTAAACACAAACTAAGCGAACCAGAAGCAAAAAAAATGTATGATTAAGCTGTTTATTTTCTCTTGTACTTTTTAATTATTGATTCGTAAAAAAACATTAATTCCTTTTTAATGCATGGAAGCTGTTGTTTCAAGTTTTTCATTTTCACCAAATTTTTTCCCCTTGCCATAGCGTTCGATGCCAAAAAAGAGATTTTCTAGGGTTGTTTCTTGACTACATGTCGCCACGTCACTCATCCACTACTATCCTCTGAATATTCAAATAATGTTGTTTAACCTGTTCGTCCACTGAATATCTTCGGCATAAATAGATTTAGCAATATTAATGAATGTTATATATTTAAATAGAATTAAAATAAGAACTTTCCTGAGAAATCTCAATTTTTTTTAAAAATGTCACTTACCCAGTTCTTCCACTAAGCTTTTCAAATAAGCATTTTTAAAAAAAATATGTAAATGTGACCTATTTGTTAATTTATTTTATTTAGCTCTTAAATGTCTAAGTAGTTTAATTTTTAGAAAATGTTTCAACTTTAATTGTTGTTTTACTGCCACGTTGTGAAATCTTTTTCAGCTACTGCACATGTTGGCAGGTATGCACCTTCATTGCAGTTATCTTTTGGTGACTCTTTTAAAGAAAAGGCGTAATTATCCTTATTCTGCAACTTTTATCACTTAATTTCCTACCAATTATTAAAAACTTTTTCAGAAAGCGGAGTAGTTGATATCCCTTATATATTTAGTTTAACTGGTGAGATGAAAGAAATATGCAAGTTAGAGTTGCTAAATTTAAAGTTTTGAAATGGATTTTTAATTTTTATTAGTCACCACTTTTAACAATTTTATTTGCCTGTGGCATTTGCTTGCAGAAGGTCATACTCTATATTAACACGTTGAATGCCATGGGGGTGACCGGCACTGAGTTTGTTCGAAGCGCCACGGGGGTTACCGGTGACCGGTGAAGCCAAGATTATTAGAAACACATAACTTAGTAACTGAACTTTTAAACCTAGTAACTGAATTAAATGTATAGATGTTATAATTTGTTTTCTTTAAATTTCTTTTAGACTATGACTGTTCATGTAAAAAATAGCGAAGCATCTTCTGTTTGGAATGTGTTCATTTTGAATGCTTTAATAAAATATCGAGGAGGTAAGTTTTTTTTTTTTATGTTTCGTATGTTTATAAGTTTTTAGAATTGCAATATGATGATACACTGGGCATGCTAAAATAGTTTGTTACTGGGCATGTACACTGGATACACTGGGCATGTTAAATTGTTTTTAGTTTTTTGCTCGTTCTTTTTAAAAGTAGCATGTATATTGAACCAAAAAATATTTTAAATACTGAAATGTAGCTTTTGGAGAAAAAAAACTCAGTTTAAACTTGTTTTAAAATGAATATGTTACCACTATACACATATTGGGCTAATATCTAACCTGCAATATCATGCAAACTGAGAATTAAAGGATCAAAATTTTATTTTTGTAAACACAATTAATCCATTCATTAATTCAATAGTTTCAAATGATGGAAGATTGCTGCCACTTCTTACCATCGGTTCCTAAAATACTGATGGGTTATATTTTATACTGATGGGAATAGTTTTGCTCGAATTAATAATGCTTTCAGCTGCAACATAACTAGAAAGAAATATATTTTGTCTGATTTTTTTTGTACAAATAATTTTGCTGTTTATTATTTTACTATTAGAGATAATACTACTATTAGAGACTTATAATGTGTTTACTATTAGAGATATATTTTATACTGATGAGGATAATTTTGCCCGGATTAATGTCTTCAGCTCCAACGTATATCTAGAAAGAAGTATGTCATTTTTGTACAAAAATTTTTGTTGTTTATTATTTTATTGTAAGAGATACGTGCTACTGTTAGCGACACATAATATGTTTATTATTAGAGATATGTAATTAGCCAAGTGAAATATAAAACAAATATTTTTTTTAGAAATAAATGCTGATGTATATAGGGATTTTTCGGAGCTGATGAGAATAAGCAGTGAAGTTGTAAGTGCTGATGTTCCAGCGGCTATAGAAGTAAGTATTTTCAAACAATATTATATGGGTAAATTTGTTGTCGTACACTTTTTTAATATTAACCCGTAACTTGAAGCACTAAAGAAATGTGCAAAATATGTTTAGAATAAAAACAAATGTAACATGTGCAGATTGTACAAAATAAAAAAAATGGATCGCCCAGATTAACCTTTGATCTAATGATTGGATTTTAGCGCTCTAAAACTCAATCTTAGAGGTTAGAGGGGTTGACCTCAAATATGCTAATTAAATAATGCAGACGGTGCTTTAAGTTGCGAAAACAGACACAAAAACTTGCTTTCTCTGAATAAACGTACCTTTTTTTCAACTAATTTCGATTTTTGATCCCCAAAATATGGAGAGTAGCCGCAATCTGGAAAATATGGTCCCCATATTTTGGTAAAGAGAGCGTTCCAAAGTTTAGTCTTCATAATGTTAATTTTTTTAGCGTTTTCCGCTATATCTCGAGAACTAGGTGAATTAAAAAACTTTTGCACGCAATTATGAAATTCGTTTATAAATAAATAAATAAATAAAATAAAATAAAATTTCATGCAAAATACAACTTTTAATAAATATTTATTGTTTTTTTTTATATAATAGTCGAAAAAATTTTGAATTGTACGGGGATGCCAACTACTCAGGATTCGACAAAATATTTTAATAAACGGTAGAGAACCACAAACTAAAAATTGCCAATTTTCTTCTAATTTTACCAACTTTTTAAAAGGATCAACAAGGCTAAACAGCAATTAGATTGTGTATTGCATAAACCTTTGAATTATTTAGAAGTAGTGGTGATTAATAACGCTATAAATCGAATTTATTAAACCAAGAATCATACATTAAGCGGCTACCACTTGAAAATATTTATCCGCTGTCCAGAGTAAGTTGGCATCTCTGATTGCAAGGTATAAATTTTTTTGCGTCATTTTAAGCTGATGTAATTTTTACATGGCAAAATACAAATTTTTAGCGAAATTGGTCGTATGGTTCCTGAGAAATCAATTTTTAAAAATACAGCTTATTTAAACTTTGAAATGTTATAAACTATTCGACCGATTTGGCTTAAGATTTGTATTTTGCCATCTAAAATTGAATTCTTTAAAATAATGTAAAGCATTGTGTAACTTATAATTAAAAATTTTTCCTACTGTTATTGAATAAAATAATGAAAAAACAATAAGTAATTATTAAAAGTTATATTTGGCATGGAATTATCTTTAGATAAACAAATTTCATAGTTGTGTGAAATTTTTTTCGATTTTTTTGAAAAAGTTCTCGAGACATGGCGAAGTACGCAGAAAATAAAAATAACATTATGGGGTCCAGATTTTGGACCTCTTTTCTGACAGAACTAAGGGGATCATATTTCGCAGCTTGCGGATACCTCCTTTATTTTGGTGTTAAAAATCCGAATCCTTTAAAAAATAAATATGTTTATTCAGAGAAAGTACGTTTCGGTATTTGATTTCGTAACTAAAATATCATCAGAATTAATTAATTAGCATATTTAATGTCACCCTCTCGAATCATTAAGATAGAGTCCTTGAACCTGAAGATCAGATCATTGGATCAAAAGTTACTTTGGGTGGTCCGATTTTTATTTTGTGCACTGTACAATTTCCGAAGTAGTTTTCATATTATTTGAAATTTTTAGCAGACTATGATTATCCATGATTACTTGAATAATTCATTGGCTGCCAATTGTCGCATATTTAACTGATTTTTTCGTAAAACTATCAACTTTTGGGGCATGGTGGCTCAGGGGATAGAGCGTTCACCTTCGATTGAGATGACCCAGGTTCGAAAACCAGTGATGATGGTCGTAACGAATTCCGCTCCCCGTTTGCACCGACTACTGTGCTGATTTAAAATATCCCTCAGTGGTTAAGGGATCTTGAGTTAGCGGCCCCTTTCTGCCAGGCTAACCGTCTGAGGTTTTCGGGGTTTTCCTCTTTATGTAACGAAAATGCAGATTAGTTCCCTTAAAAGAGTCCGCCACCAAGTTTAATTTCTTCCAATACTTGATAAAGGAGTTCCTTTGTCTTGTGGATCTTGTTCAAAATTACAAGGTTACGGAGTTGAACATTGGTAGTTGTCAACTTAAAATTGAGTAACTGTTCAACGACAGTTATAAAATAAAATAAAACTATCAACTTTTTAGTAATGTCCTTCTTTTTATTCTCAAGTAATTGGAGTTTTGGAATTAAACATGGAGAGACTTTTAATACCTATGACTTTTGTACTTAAAATATAAATCTATTGTATTTTTATTATGGATTGTTTAAAAATTCGACTCTGCTAAGGTTCAAATGAAATTGTTGACAAAAAGTTAAGTATGATTCTGCCGAACTAGATAAACTCAACTCTTTAGATTTAAAACAAGACACATTGAGAATTTGTTTATAAACTTCACACACTTCTAAAATTTTGCAGGAATTGGCTAGTTACATTGAAAAAGAAATACAGCCTGAGGATTTCAAGACTAAATCAGTAAAGGTACTTTTTAGTTATCATTTTGACAATAATACAAATTTTAATATTCAACTAGCTACTTTAAGGTATATATTTTTTTTCTAGGATATTCTAGAATTTTTGGATCAATCTGAAACAATGGCAGGTGCAAAATACAGAGAGTTTTTGGCAAAACATGGACACAGATGTTTGAGAGAGGTAAAAATAGCGTTTCTAATGCTACAGGTGGCTAAAAATGTAAAAAGTGATAGAAACTCAATTCATTTTTATTCGTTTATTAATTCTTTAACTCTTTGACTGCCCCTCGCTTTTAATCTTTCAATATAATTTGATTTAGTCATTTAAATTGCTTGAGACGTTATTAGTGGTCGTTATAGTTAAAATTTTAAAATTTAGATTACTTACATAACTTGTATACATTGTAAATATATTTAGATATACAAATATTGTACATACATACATTTTAAAAACCTGTATGCACATATGTACAAAACATGTATGTCCAATATATGTATGCATATAATTACAATAAAGGCAATTCGAAAGTATCTAGGTAAATGTGCGTACAATGTATGCAAGTGGAATGTATGTTTGTACAGTATATGAATACCCAGTGTATATATAATTGTACACACAAATTTTGAGCATACGTGAATACATATATTGAAAATAGTAATCACGATTTCAAGTAATTGATTACAAAGCTGCAATTGCCTGTAATCGAAGTCCAACTCTTTTATCTAAGTATGTACATATATATGGAGGTACGTTGTATGAGCTAACTAATGCATATAAATTGTTATTGCATAGTGCATACGTAAGTACATTATGTGAACATACGTATTGTATGTATACCTTTGTACATATATTCAGTACTCTTTAAAAGCGTCACCACGGGATGACTGCATACTTGCCAACTTTTACGCATTTGGCGTAAAATTTTATTTCTATGTTTAAAGTGGTAATGAAATGTATACTTTCTATATATTCCTTACATTTATAAACTTAATTTATAATATTTTTGATACACCACTATTTTTAAATAAATTAAGCATATATAATAATATGTAATACAATTGCAAAATGTCACATAAGTTTGTTCAAAATACAGCGAATGTTTCTGTGTAAAATTGCAATTTAAATTTTATTTTACTACCACTGGAAAAGATCATCCTTGAAAGGATTAAAAGTTGTCAGGTATGTGACTGCATTAAAGTTGCATTTTACATGATACTTCGAATTTTTGATATGTAGTGGTAGAAAAATTACTTAAAATTAGAAATACTGAACTAAAAACGATTTAAATTTCTTCACCAATCAAATTTTTTTTTCTTACTAAGAAAAGCAAGTCTGCAATTCTGCATGTCTACCAACTTATTCGTTGAAAAATCTTTTACGTAGTGGTAGTCAGAAAAAAATAAAGTTTGGAGGAATTTTCTAAAAACAAAATTATAAAGACATCTATAAGCATAATTAGGCAACAAATATATCTTATCTACAAAATTTTTTTAAATTATTGACTCATTGTGGTATTGCGTAGCATTGTGTGAGTTCTTTGTGGTCAACAGACAGTGTTGTAGCTATGAGGGGGACTCAAGCAACTTGCTTGAATACATAAAAATAATGAAAATGAAACAAAGCAGCTTGCTTTAAACTATGTGTGGCTATAGAACTGGAAGCAGGTTGCTGCTCTGCGTGGGGAAACGCTTGATAGATCTTTCAATATTGTTGTAGTTGAATCTGTGATTATGAAATTTGTTGAGGCTATTATTTATTTTGATGATTGTAATATGAGGCGTCGGATGAAATTTGAAGAATCAGGTGTTTGTTTTTCTGTTATTCTTTGATATTTCAGAAAGAAAAACAAAAAACGAAAAGTAAAAACTTGAATGTTTCATGACATGAAAAACATGAATGAAAAGAATAAAAAAAAACTTTTTTTTGAATTTGTGACCATGAAATTTTTTAATTAATTTTGTTTTTTCAGTTTGATATGCGAACAAAGCCATGGAGAGAAGACCGCAATTCTTTGATTAACCTGTTGAAGGTAAGTCAATTTCTTAACAAGTAGTATTTAATGGGATAAATAATATATAATTATGGACCAACCGGCATCAGAACTTGCATCAGAGACGTTCTGGGGGTGAATCCCGGGCAAGGCATGGATGTTCTTTCATTCTATACTATCTATTCCTGTACTATCTATCTTTACAGTGGGAGCAACGTTGGCTTACCTAACATGGTGCTCATGAGTGAGTGAGTGAGTGATGTGAATTTTTGGCGCAAGAGCCATGATTTGGCTATACCGCGCCTAAAACTAGGTTAAAAGTTCAAATAAATTAATAAAAATTTTATTACTTGTTTAAAATTTATATAACTTGGTTAAAATCAAAACTAAATTAAAACTAGAATACTTTTTCTAAAATCAATATAACTCGGTAAAAACTGGTCAATTTATTAAAAATTTGAGCTAAATCAAATTATAAAATCTGATGTCTTTGAGGTAAGATATTAAGTTGGGATGAGGTGAGTCTCCAAGTAAAATTGCTAAAGTCGGGAAGTCACAGTTAAAATACTGTCGTCTTTTGATTTTAAATTTCAAACATTGGGTCAGAAAGTGCTTCACGGTTAGATGCTCTCGGCAAAAACTGCATTCTGGTGGTGCTTCGTTTAAAATTAAATATTTGTGTGTTAAACGGGTATGTCCAATGCGCAGTCTGTTGATGATGACTTGCGATTTTCTATTGTAGTTTAATGTTTTAAATGGCTTGATTTCCGATTTAATTTCGTGCAATTTATTGTTAAATTCAGCGTCCCAGTTTAGTTGCCTGAGCTGTGTTAGAGAGTCTGTTATCAAATTTTGAATGTCATAGAAACAGAGAGATTTATTTGAGAGGTTGTTGGTTGATTTGGCTATGTAATCTGCTACCTCATTTCCCGTAATGCCCACATGTCCTGGAATCCAACAGAATATTATATCATAATCTTTATTGCACAAGTCAAAGTATAAGTTTAATATATGCGGGATAATAGAGTGTGGTTTTTTGACCGAATTACTTAATGCATCAATGCAACTCTTTGAATCAGAAAAAATTACCCATTTTTTGAACTGTTGCTTTGAAATAAATTTGAGAGCTACTAGAATGGCATTACATTCTGCGGAAAATACAGAATAGATAGAAGGCAGTTTCTCGGATATTACCTCTGTATTGCACACAACTGCACTAGCAACATGGTGATTAAATTTTGAACCATCCGTATACAACACGTTAAAGTTGTTAAAATTGTGTATTTGAGCATAAAATAACTGTCGGAATATAGCTGGAGATGTATTATCCTTTGTTAACCTGCCATCGAAAATGTCAACAATTTGGACACGTGCTTTGTTCCAAAACGGAATCAGTTCAGCAGTTTCTAATACATGAAAATCTTCTAAATTCAAACTAGTTAAGAGTTTCTTCATCCTCAATCCAAAAGTAGGAATTAAGGCAGGTCTGTTGTTAAAATGTGTAGTACATGATGGTGTTAAAATATGAGAGCATAATGGATGTGAAGGATGGCATTTAGTATGAAAGTAAAAGTTAAGAGACAGTTTATTTCGCATTGAATCAAGTGAAGGTTCGTTGTGCAATGTATATAGGCTATTATTAGGTGATGTACGAAATGCACCCGTGGCAATTCTTAGTCCCTGATGATGAATAATATCTAGATATCTTAAAACGGACCTTCTAGCAGATCCATAAACAATGGCCCCATAGTCAAGTTTAGATCTGATTAAAGCATGATACATTTTAAGCATTGATTGAGTATCTGCCCCCCATGATGTATTTGTCAGTACTTTTAGAATATTTAATTTTGCAAAACAGGATTTTCGTAGTTTTTGAATGTGAGCTGAAAATGTCAATTTAGAATCCAGAGTTAGACCTAGAAATTTTGCTTCTTCAACTACAGGAATGAGAGTGTTATTTATGAAAAGCTCCGGTTCAGGATGAATTCCGCGTTTTCGGCAGAAATGAATACATGATGTTTTGGAGGGTAAAAAAGTAAAACCATTTAGCTCAGCCCATTGTAAAATTTTATTTATTGCAAGTTGCAGTTGTCATGAAAGAGTGGTCAACAAATATGCCCTTCAGATGCCTGTATGACGAAAGGTCATTCACCAGGCGGGCATTAATATATAAATATATATATAATTATGGAAGATAATAATATTTAAGTAATTTAAGATTAAATTTTATACACTTTATACAAGTTAACTGCTGTTGTTATTTACCCTTAAAAGAGAACTGATTGCAAAATTATTTTAGTGTTTTTGGACAACGTCCGTTCATAACGCTTTTTGTTCAATTTGAAGGTAAGAAAATTTTCATTCGAGTTATTTTTGCACTAGTTTAGATAACTGAACATAGTCCATTCGTAGCTGTATCGGTTAAAGTGCTATCTTAACCACTTCTGCCTTGATATGGCATGCCCCAAGCACTGCCTAAAATTGTTTTAAAGCTGTAAGTACATTTAAAAAAATATGAGTTCCTTTAAGTAGTGATATCAGTGATTTTTTTAAAAAATTTCTTTTATCGTTGTGTGAAAACTTTAAAATTGATTTTATCAAAAAATAGAAGTTAACTTCAGGAAATTTCAAACAGTTTTGAGGAAAGTTCTTCACCATTCTTTAATTTTCTCAAGACTTGGTTGTGGGTATCCTGTATTTGGCTATGTATCCTAATATATACCTTGGGTTCGAAGAAGTTATAAAAATACTACTTACATTAACGCAAATTTCCTACCACTACTAGACCCGAAGGAGCTCTGAATATATAATATTTTTATGTGCATAGGTTCAGATTTTTAGGTCATTCCAATGCACCAATGGTTCATTAAAATATTGAAGTAGTAGTAATGATGGTTATTTATGTTGGTTACAATATTAAAATACGGTGGCTTATGATGGAGACACTAGATGGTTGCCATCATAATTATGTTGGCCTATTAATGGAAAACTATAAAAAATTTTGACTAAGGCAAATACTCATTTAAGCAAACGTAAGTATTCCTGATTTAGCAATCACTTAAATTTAAATATATTTAGCTTTGTTGATGTAGAATTTTTAATCAGCATTTTAATTTAAAGGATTACAGTGCTAATCAAGAGTGTTTTATGACAAACTTGTTAAAAGAAGAAACGCATTTTATGATAAAAATTTTGCCATCTTTAAAATAATTTTGACCACTAGGAGCCATTTGTGTATATGCTACTATAAAAGTCTTAAGTTTAGTAAATCTTATATCTTACTGGTAAAACCTCAGATCTTCCAAAGTTGCTTGGTAGAAGTTCTAAATGGATTTATATTTAGGATTTTTATCAAGCTTTTGCTATAAAACCTAGGAGTTACCAATGCTTTCTGGTAAAAGTCCGAAACGAGAGATTATTTATGATATGATTTTTCATTCGCTGATATATATTGGATACTGTTAAGTTAAAGGGGGCTTAAAAAGTCCCCAAATCTTGGTAATAGAATTCGGAGACACGAAGGCAACCCTTAAAATCTTGAAATAATATTTCTTACCACTTAGAACTTCTTAAAGGAAATCTAAGATGAATGCAAAATTTCCAGCTCGGTTTTGCCATTAGGTTTTATTTATACACATAAAGTAATAGCAAAAGTAAGTTTTTTTTTCATATAATTCTCGATAAATTTAGCTTTTAATTTGTTTTTAAGAATTTGAGATTGTAAAAAGAGAAATTAAATATTTTTTTCATTCTCTTATTGACAGAGTTTAGTTGGGAAGCCTGAAAAAGTTTCGAATAAGAAAAAAAGTTTTGAAGAAAAGCTCTCATCTTTGAGCCTTTCATTGGGTTTTCCAAACAAGTAAGTTTAAGCTGAAATTGCATAAACTATCTAAGTACCTTGAGAAAATATTACAAAAATTTAAAAGAACATAAAAATGGCAAGACGAAAAATCCATTCTTGTAACATATATATATATATATATTGTTTCTGCAATTCTAATAATAATTCGCGTTATTTTTTATGTACTATTTTCTATGAATATATAAAGGGGTTGCAACTTCAATCATTTTGTTTTTGATTCAATAAATTTGATTAACAATAAACTATAAGATGCTATGGCATACTCAGGGATGCCAACTGCTCCATTTTCTGAAAAAGTTTTAATAAATTGGTAGTGAATTAAATAGTAAAACGTGCAGAGTCATCACCTCCTACATCAAGAAGCCTCCACACGGTCTTTTATAAGTACTCCGCACAGACTATTTAAAAAATGAACCAGTTGTGCGCATGAATCCAAAACCTTTTATAAAAGTAATTGAGAGAAATTTATCTTATATATTTGAGAATTGAATCTGTAGTGGTTGACAAGTGAATAAAGCAAATCAATAATATTCATAAATAAAATAAATTTTCAGTCATATATTTGCTACCACTTTCTTATTTTAACTATATTCTGTATTAAATGACTCGTTCGGTAAGTGGATATCCTCCACAGTGGTCTGATCGGACTACCTATAAAAACCGTGAGGAGGCTTTCAGTTATAGGAGGCGTTGGCAGAGTACGGATAATTACTGTCACTCTTTAAAAGTGACACCGCGAGATGTCTGCAATAAAAATGCATTTCATATGATACTTTGAATTTTTGATGTGTACTGGTGAAGAAATTACCTGAAATAAGAAATACTAAACAAAAAATAACTTAAATTTCGTCACTACTAGAAAATTGTTTTGTTACAAAGCGGAGCAAGTTGGCATCTCTGCTTACCTGCCAACTTCTGCGGTAGTTGAAGAAGATTTATTAAGTGGTTGTAGAACGACAATTATGTTAGGAAGAATTTTCTTAAAACACAACCATTAACACATCTGTAAGCATAATTAGCCAACAAATAGATTTCATCTACAAATTTTTTTAAATTATTGATTTATCGTGTTAATTTGAAAAATCTTTGCAACTTTCAACTTCGAGATATAACGACAAAACGCTAATGTTGCTTCCGCTAAGAAAATTATTTTTCAAGGGCTGTACAAGTTGGCAGCTATGTAACGGTGACCGCATCCCGTAAGTCTTAGAATTATTTAGAAATAGTGGTTAATAAAAACCCTATGAATCAAATTTATTAAATTAAGAATCATTCATCAAAAGACCATCACTCCAAAATATTTATCCGTGGTTTATATAAATATAAACTTTCACACAAAATGCGCGAAAGTTCACGTTAATATAAACTATAGATATAGAAAGAAACATTAAGTTTATAACCTGTATAATTACGCTCGAATTTACAAATTTCACTGTACTCTTACCTGGTCTTATATATTTGTTTGAATTTATGTATAGTTGTCATCAAAATCATTACAAGCCAAATTTATTTAATCGATAATAAAATGCTAGAGCAAAAAATGGACTACCACTTTAAATTTCCCAGAAAAATATTGCACCAGAAGTTTACAATATTTATTATTAAGCTTCATCAACACGATACAATTTTAATTTTGCTGTCAAGGACTTCGACCATGATATAACCATTTTTTAACTTTGATCCAATTATAAATACTTATAGTAATAATACATTATGTTTGAATTATATTGTTCTTTAAAAATAAATCCTGGTAATGAAACATTTGTGTTGCTTGTAGATTGTTTTTAAAGTTTCTAATATCTCGAGGACAATATGCAGTGCAACAAAGAGAATTATCAAAGGTATGTAAAACAATAGCATTTACTCTCTTTAGGGCAGTAAAATGTGCAAAAAAATAGAAGTAAAAGCCCGCCTCAATACCAATCTACCGCCTCAAGCCGAAATACCTCAATAACTTTTGATCTAATGATGGGACAGTCACGTCCTAAGAGGCAATCTTAATGAATCGAAAAGATAAATTTAAATAAGTTATGTCTATAAATTTTATTTTTATTTTTTAACCGTCGATGAACAGCCAGACAAATGTTTGGGTTTTCGGCTACTAATGTTCAACTCCGTAGCCTCGTAATTTGGAACTCAATCCAGAAGACAAGGGAAGTATTGGGAGAAGTCTGCCTTCGTGGAGGACTTTTTGATGGAATTAACCGGCATTTGCGTTACATGGAGAGGAAGACCGCGAGAACCTCCCACAGTTAGCCTGACGGCAAAGGAACTCTAACTCATGATCTGCCTACCACTGAGGATATATCACGTCAGCACTGTGGTCGGTGCGAACCGGATGCAGATTCTTTGTCGCCCAGTTATCGCTGGTGATCCGAACCCGGTTCACCTCATTGGAAGGGGAGTGCTCTATCCCCTGAGCCATTGTGGCTCAAGTTAAGCAATTTGTGTAAATTATATTTTAACTCTTTACGGGGCAAGGAATTTTAATTAAATAATTCAGTCAAGGAATCTAAGATAGTCATAGTTTGACGATTGTTTTTAACGCTTTTAGGCTCCGGTAGGGGTATTTTACTTTTCAGGCTGCGAATCTACAATTTTCTAGGCTGAGTTCAGGGCTAAAAATCTGCTAATATATGAAGACGGAAAAGAACAAAACTTAGCTTAAACTTTTTTCGGCCTTCGTCCTTCAGTTTCCTCAGGTTTCTTATGCGCCTTACTTGATGAAAATTCATGCTTGACTCAGGTCCATGAGTCGTGAAGTCCGCATAATGTTTGGTGCTCTTGAGTAGCAGGCTGATGTAAAGACGGCGGGTTTTCACGTCGTATGCGAATGGATTTTGGTGGCTTGGAGCGCTTAACTTAAACCCAGAGATGTTTGTACCCCGGTAAAGAGAAACTGATTGTTCAGCCATTTTTTTGAAACGTATGTCCGTGATTACGAAGACCTATTAACAATTCTTTAACATGGTACTGGAACATTCTTGTATATAATACAAGGGAGATTGTTCCGGAGCTGGTACCCCCTGAAGACGTCAGTGTCGGTTGTCATATTTATCCATTTTTTTCATAATAATAGCCATATAATAAACATTTAATCGGAATATGCCACCTAAACTAAAGAACTATGTACACTTAAACTATGTACAGCAATGATCAGCCCAATACTCACCTGTATGGACAAAAATATCACAACATCTACTGAAAAAATTAAACCAATTTCAAAACAAGATCTTTAGAAAAATAACCAATGCCAGTTGGTTCATCCAGAATACCAGTATACATGCAGATCTGAAAATACCAACTCTATAACCAACTAAGAGCAGAGTTTTTCAGTAAAGCTATAGAATGTAAAACAGTAAATTTTAATGAAATCTTTAAATTTGAAAATTATATAAAAGATAAAAACCATAGACCAACGGCTGCACATTTCACCTCCGAAGCCTCATATCATAACTATCAAAACAAATAACTACATCAACCCTTCTGAAAATAACGTTTCTTCACGCTGAAAAAACTCTTTATTACTTCAACTTCAAATAAACATAGTTTGGAATAAGCTGCTCGTTTTATTTTTTTATTCCTCTTTAGTTATTCAAGCAAAGTTCTTGAAACATTCATAAAAGCAACCCCACTGCCTGCTTACTTCAATGCTTAACCAAAATAGTTCTAAAATTCCAGAAGAATGGGATAGTGACAGCTTCACGGCCCAGGTGGTCAATAC
The DNA here is from genome assembly GCF_982258835.1 of Parasteatoda tepidariorum. NCBI lineage: Eukaryota > Metazoa > Arthropoda > Arachnida > Araneae > Theridiidae > Parasteatoda > Parasteatoda tepidariorum. The sequence continues at coordinate 26,187,553 of NC_141762.1, forward strand.
AATCAAAACACTAGGACTGGGACTAAAGTTCTTGCAAATTTATCTTTTATCAGCTGAAATTATTGCTTTTTTTCCTTTTAGTCTTTGTTAATCAAAACAATCGATGCTTGGCGAAAAGCATACACTTCTCTAGCCAAATTGATGCTTTCTGAGGGTCGTATTCCAGATGAAGATCTACTCTTTTTCATGAATTTAAATGAAATTAAAGAGCTGCTTAACACAAGATCGCCAAAAATTATATCAAGGTACACTTTTTTTATATTTTAAGATTGTTACTTAAAATTTATTTTTGGAGCAAATTTATTTAGTGAAATATGAAAGACATTTAAATAGATATTAAATCAAACATTTTTGGATTTTAAAAATTATAAAATGCTGAAATATCATTTAATTTTTATTATTAAAATGCAGGATTTTTAACAAATTGGGTTACTGAAAGTACTTAATTTTCATAATGTATTGACCATTGATAGAAGATTTAATACTTTACCTTATATTTATGAAATTAAATTGTCAGCATAAAATATATGTTTAAACAGTGTGGGTAGCAACTTTGTTTTTCGAGTCTTGTGTCGGTGTTCGATACCCTGTTGTGAACCGGGATCTAATCAAATTTAGAACCATTTAAATTTAGAAAAAAAAATGTATTTTAATACTTACGTTTGATATTATATTTATGTTTGACTTAATAAAGTGGTTGCTAAATCCTTAAAAGTAAAAAAAAAATATTTAAAGTAGTAGCTATATGCAATAGATTGAAACTAATCTTATTATTTTGCAGGGCAAGGCACAGGCGCAGGCGTTATCCTATACTAGACAAATATATTTTTCCCGAAATCATGAAAGGATTCCCAAAACCAGTAAGATAATTTTACAGTTATTTACATTAATTTTAGTCATATATAATATATTTTTATTTTTCAATAAATCATTGAAGAAGTATATATTAACTATAAAATAAGCAAAACTTTTGGGTTAATAATTGATTACAAAAACTTTCTTGTTCCGGACGAATCACGTCTTGAACATTCAGACGTGGATACTAAACATTTCAGTTTTTCCTGTCAATTTCTTAAAAGTTTTTTAATTGGTTGTATAAGGAAAATTAAGTTATGCCAAGTTTTTTTTTCAAAAATATTAACCAATATTAAAAACCTTCTATATCAGTTCCTTACAAGGTTGATTTAAGAGTATATATATTATACATTATAACAAAAAGATGAAAATAATAAAAATATAAATAAAAGTGTAAAAAGAGTAATAAATAAAAATGTTGAAACTCATCAGCAGCAACAACAATAATACATACTTTTGAATATTGTTGGCTGCTGATGTGAGTTATAACACTTTTTGCAATATATTTATTACTTACTTCTTTTTTTTTAATAATGTATAAGATATATATATATATATATATATATATATATATATATATATATATATATATATATATATATATATATATAATAAATTATTTTTGAATATATATATATATATATATATATATATATATATATATATATATATATATATATATATATATATATATATAATAAATTATTTTTGAATATATATATATATATATATATATATATATATATATATATATATATATATATATATATATATGTATATATATATGTATATATATATATATATATATATATATATATATATATATATATATATGTATATATATATATATATATATGTATAATAAATTATTTTTGAATATATATAAAAATTATATATCCAAAACATATGTTGCTAAAAGATATTTATGTTGTGTGAGAGATAATAGTGATCAATACATATATTTTCATTTAACTAGATAGATATGGAGAGCGATGTGGAAATTTCTGATGAAGAGAACTTTTCAATGAAAGGTAAGGAAAGGAATAATAACTTCTCAAGTCTTAATTTAAAAACAAATTAAGCCAGATTCCAAAAAAAGCAAATACACTGGTTATCATAAATTAAGGAAAAATCACAAAAATAGCGATAACTCTTTCAAAAGTAAGCCAAACCGTGCAAAATTTGCATATGTTGTCCACTAAGAGTAGCTGAGTAAAATTGCAATATGCAAATTAGTGGCGCTGCACTCGGCTTACGTCATCTGCCTGGAGCATAAAAGTCCAAGTTTGAGAGAAAGCACACAAATTTTACTGTGATTGCGACATTGAAAATCTGAGATAGCCAATTCGTAATAATGACCTCTAGGCATCATTTGCCTGAAGAACTACGATGGAGAGCCATCGGGAGACTAGAGGCAGGGCAGAGTCAATCAGAAGTGGCCAGATGGCTAAATGTGAGTCCATCTGTGGTTCATAGACTTTGGAGGCAATTTCAAACCACAGATTCGGCATCTAGGAGGTTCAGTCAAGGACGGCCAACTGTTACGACCAGTGCCGATGACCGATATTTGACATTAAGTGCACGCAGGAATAGAACCGCTACTCCGACACATCTTAGATCCTCTCTTGCTGCAGCCACCGGAAGGTTGGTGTCAACGTCAACTGTGCGCAGAAGGCTCCACGAAGGTGGTCTGTATGCGAGACCAGCCATTTGCGTGCCGCTCACATCACGCCATAGGAGAGACCGTTTGCAGTGGGCCCGACAACATGTCCACTGGACGTCAGATCAATGGAGGCCTGTTCTCTTTACGGATGAGTCCAGGTTTAGTCTAGAAAGTGACAGTAGACGTTATTTGATATGGAGAGAACCTGGGACCCGTTATCATCCATCAAACATCCGTAAAAGAGATGCATACGGAAGAGGCAGTGTCTGTGTTTGGGGAGGCATATCCTTAGGAGGGCGCACATACCTCCATGTCTTTCCAAGGGGAACCGTGAATGCTCAGGTTTATCGAGACAACATCCTTGATGCTTATGTGCGCCCATATGCCGGGGCAATTGGTGATTGCTTCCTGTTACAGGACGATAATGCAAGACCACACAGAGCTCGCATTGTTGATGATTATCTTCAACAGGAAACAATTACTAACATGGAGTGGCCAGCTCGATCCCCAGACTTGAATCCTATCGAGCACGTTTGGGATGCTCTAGGGAGGCGTGTATCTGCCATCAATCCGCCCCCTCAGACCCTTGCCACGCTTGCAACTGCTTTACAAGAGCAATGGCTCTCACTTCCTATTGAACTGATAGACCGCATAATTGAAAGCATCACACATCGCTGTTTGTGCTGTATTGCTTCTAGAGGCAATCATATTCCATATTAAAGGTACTTTTTCTATTGCAAACCGATACTTCCAATTTGTTTATTTTATACATGTGCTAATTTCTATACTACTATTAATGTCTGATAATTTCTTTTTATGTTGTTTAATACCTTACTATGTGTTGTATATTGTGGGTAAGTTTCATAAAATTCCATGTGTAATTTCTTGAGTTATCGCGATTTTTGTGAATTTTCCTTAATTTATGATAACCAGTGTATTTCGATGAAATATATTTAATCACTTATAAACTTTTTTAAAACTGAAATATCGTAAAAAGAAATCGAATTTTATCAAACATTTTTTTTAAGGTTCTCCTGTGAGTGCTGGAATAGCAAAAGCTTATGTCAGAGTTGCGTTAACCTTAAAGGAAGCCGAGTCCTTAAAAGTAAGAAATAATACTTCTTCTGTATTCTTTAAATTCGGTTGACAGATTTTTAATTTTATGAAATTATAATTCTTTTTAATCAGAAGAAATCGACAAGTATCTATATCTATAACTGGATATGAAATTTCGTGATTGCGATACGTCTTATATAACTTAACCCTTTCGAAGGCCGTGGGAAGTATACTTACCACCACTTTTTTACCACTTTAAATTTAAGTTTCCATTTGTTAATAACTTCACCTTTCTTGAAGTGCGTTTGAATAAAATTGGTAGCCATTTGTTAGTTTAGAAAAACGTACAAAAGTTATGAAATACATAATTCCTTTTGAAGATTGTAGCATTTATAAAATTTATTTTATAAATAAAGAAAAATAAAAGTCTGTCAGTTCCTAATAGGTCGTGTTAAATATATTTACCTCCAAAAAAATAGCATCTTAAACTAAATCATAACCTTGAACTAAAAATAACTAAATGAGTTTTTTTTGTTGCATGAATTACTATTCTTAAAACAATTTCAATTCCAAAAATATATTAATTTACTTTTACTAGAAATAAATGACTCATTAAAGTGTTAAGTAGTAAATTAAAACAAAATTCTGAATTATTAAGTGTAAATGCGCGATCATTATTCTCATGAAATTATTTTGTGATCATTGAAAATGTGGATGAGTCAATAGTATCAATCAGTCAGCTGAGTTGTATTATATAGACGTTAGTGTAAAAAATTAAAAGATTTCCATTTTAATAAAACACATTTTAGTTAATTTTTTTCCTCAAATTTAAAGAACAATAAATCATTTATTTCTCTGTTTGGATTTATTTTGATAAAGCGAGACATTCGTGTCAATCACAATACATTTGACCATATATGGCGCCAATGGAAAACAAGTATTCTCGCATCTCTTGCCTTAATGGCCTATGGCAACAACAACAACAACAAGACCAGTACATTTACCCTCTTTCGCAGATGGGACACCGTTATCTTCTTTCTTTCTGTCAAGTAAAAATATATTTTGATACTTTTGAATTCCGAAAAAAAGCAGTCTAATAGTTATTGAAAAAAAAAGTTAGATTCTCGTAACATTTGTTCTAAAATATAAAATCCAAAAAAGCAGTTAAATTTTTTAAAAATTCATATTCAAAAACTTATGAATAACTGATTTTTGTAAATTAAACAAATTTCAATTACGAATTACTGCTTCTCTTAGATCTATCTATACAACTATACATAATAATAAACGCGGCTGTCTGTTTGTCCGTCTATCTGTCTGTAATCACAATATATCGCCCCAGAAGCCTCGCCCAGGAACGAAACTCGTCACATAATTGTGTTTTGACATAATGAAGAAGTATTTTTTTTCTTTTTCAAAAATTTGGATTAGTTTTTTTAGTTATCAGTCATTTTGTAAGAAAATCTATGCTTTTTCGTCTTCAAAGAGCTATATTAAAAAAACTATTAAAAAATGCATATACTTCTCCCCACTCTTATAAATGTATGCTAATGCGAACCTTACAATTGAAATATTAATTTTCGACAACTTGAACCAATAATACACGAAGGAATTAAAAATTTAATTGTAAGGTTAGCATTAGTTTACATTTATCAAAGTGGAGAAAAGTTTAACTTTTGTATTAAAACTGTGGCAACATATTCGATACGTAAATAGAACGCTTCGCTTTGATATATTTGTCGCTAATTGGGTATACTATAGCCTACGTCACAGGTTGTGTTATTCCTACTAAATTTAACCCATGAACGGCATTTTCTGCGAGCCTAACTTCAAGCCACAAATAAACAAACGAAGTGTTTGATCGTTTAAATAGCTGCTCGCCAGATTTTATTGCATTCTAAAGAAAAGTAATTGATATCGATTTTTGATTAATAATTGATTTATGTGGATAGTGGCAGTTATGTGGATAGTGGCATAGAATTTAGCATTGCGTCTTGGTAAATGTTATTCCTACTAAGTGGAAGTAGTTGTGTTTTTCTTATATTATACCCAATTGGATTAAACGCAGAGCTATAAGCGATAAGCAGAGAGCTCGCCGCACTTAACTATACTCAATATTCAATATTTGTCGCTGTTCGTAATTGTTATAATAAGTTTTTCTTCTTCTTTCCACACACTATTTTTTTTTCTTAAGCGAAGACGATAATTTTTGTAGCGATATAGAAATAGAAATTGATACCATAAAAAATTATATAGAAATAGAAATTGATACCATAAAAAATTAATAACGTGGCGAACAGCTGGCCGCCTTAGGCGGCTAGTTATAAATAAGTGCGAATTTGAAAAATTATTGTTTGGATGTAAGTCATGTTTGGAAAAATTTACCTTTACCGCAAAAAGGGACCGATGTTGTATTTCATGACCAAAAATTATTAAAATGCTAAATATAATATTTTGTCCTAAATTAATGCAAAATAATGAAAAAAAATTGAAAATAGGATTAATGAAAATTCTGAGTCCAGGGGTTAAACCAAAATTTTTTACAATTTTTGATGTTGAGAAAGATTAAAATTTGAAAATCTGGATGTACAAGGATCGTATTTTCCCCAAATTTCCTCCCCAATCAATATTTTCTCATTAGTATTTCCGTCGTCGTCACTACTATACTTTTTTTCTTCTTCTTCTCTTCTGCGCTTAGACATAAACTGTTTTTTCCCACATCATGGCCCATCTTCACTGTATTCTATGGGAAAACTGATTTTCCACGTTACAGATTTGTCAAAACTTTATAATCTTTAAAATTCAATCATCGTCGTGAGAAATGGACATAAGCTGCTCTTTCCCCTTGATCTTCAACTGTTTCACTATTAAAGTTTATTTTGTATAACACATATTTTTCATTTCTACAATGTATGTATGACATAATTTTAATGTATGAATAATTATATAAAGTCCCATATTTTTATTCAAAGTCAACACACAGTGTTTCTTTAAAGATAAAGTGTTAAGTAACACATAACAAAGTCACTTGTAAATAAACAAGTATGTGTTATCCCTTTTTCCACATTAGTGCTTTTGTTATATATATATATATATATATATATATATATATATATATATATATATATATATATATATATATATATATATATATATATATATATATATATATATATATATATATGTAATAACAGGGCTCCAACCCTGTTATCAGTGTTGTATTTAGCTTGAAATAATTGCAGTCATAAGCCATCAGACGTTCTAAACAGGTTTATTTAAATATAGGCTGGTATTGCTAACAGTTTACGTCCACACTCCCTATGGGAGGGGAATGGACAAGACTTCTGACAATTCCTGAACAGCTTATCAGGATCAAATCATGATGAAAAGGACACGCAAAACAATGCGTTCTTACGTTTTATACCAACATAGATTTGAAGTAAAAAGGCACATTCGTACATTCCTTGTAACCTTACGCATTAAGGAAAATCATTTCTGCTTCCTTATATGGAATTGAAAAAGGGAACGATTCTAAAAATAACTCTTCCTTTGAAATATAAATCTATTTATATTTCAATGGTATGTTTTCAGCCTTGAATTCCCAAAATAGAATCTCTCGACGTTTATTCTTTAACAAAGACATTTTATGAAAACGAAAGAGTTTTAATTCTTTTATTAATACAAAAGTATTTAATTTTCGTATTACACACACATATATATATATATATATATATATATATATATATATATATATATATATATATATATATATATATATATATATATATATATATATATATATATATATATATATATATATATATATATATATATATATATATATATATATTCTTGGAGAGACCAAACCGTTTTAAGGCAGAGATTGCGTTTTTTGTTTTTCAGTAGTGCTAACTACGGCCAAGAAGTGTAATATTTTCAGCCACACACACGCGTCACATCTCCTTTTTTACAAGGTAGACCAATTCAAATATCTTTTCATTTATCCACAGATCGTAGTTTTGACCTAAACCAGAGAATGAACAATCTCTAATTCAGTACCCCCAAAGGTATTGATTTGTTATGGGAACTTTGTGACCCGACAGTTTCAATTTTAACGTGCACAAATCACGATTAATTACATGCATGGGGGGTCTTCAACCGGCGGTCATCGCTCTCACAAAGTCTTGGATATGGGCAAAACTCCCTACCAATCTTGGCAAGATATAAATACTTTGTAATATATCTCACCGCTATATATATTCAGGCGCGCTGCATTTTTTACTATGATTTTCGCATCGCTATAAATGAATGCATGACCAATTTTTGTATTTTACTCTAAGTGAATATTTATATGCTGGTAATTTTACGTTTCTGAATTTTCTTTTCAGCCAGGTGAAATTCTTGTGACTTACAGTACTGATATTGGTTGGACACCTTATTTTCCTATGCTTGCGGGTGTTGTTACCGAAATCGGTGGACTTATATCTCACGGTAATGCAGCTCTTAAAATTGTGTTAACTTTATTTACTGCCCATCTACAAAAGTGTTAATATTTTTTTACTACTAAATTATTCTTTTATTATTTAATACAGAATTGAGTTTATAAAATATCTAAGTATTCTATTTTGTATTTTCCTAAAGCCTCTTAAACTCCATTGAGTATGTACAACAAACTTCTTTTTTCCAATGCCCATTCAATTGACACTGATCATTAAGGTTATTTAGGGCAAAATTTGTTGACTACTCTTTCAGGGGCACCATTTTAAGTAGGCCAACGTTGCTCCCACAGTGAAAACAGACAGTACAGAGATTGAAACGAACATCCATGCCTTGTCTGGGATTCGAACCCAAGACCTTTCTGATGTAAGATCAGCTCTCTGACCACTACTCAGTCCAGTCAACGTTCACAACTGACTTCAAACGAAGTCTTCACGCAGTTGAAATCACCAATTCTTAATGCACCTATAATTAATTATATTTTTTACATATGTACGTGAAACTAAATTTTGTTGCTTAGTTTTTTTGTTACAAACAGTTTTCTTGAATATCGTTTTTCCGAGAAAATACAGGGTTTAGGCAAAAATATCGAAATAATTCTATGCTAAATGTGTGTAAACAGTCTTATTTAAAGCATTAAAAATTTTACATGGCAAAACTGTTGATAAAGCTTGAAAGATGATGCTTGAAGTTTTTCTAAATGCAAAATTTTCATAGACGAAGAGAGGAAGATAATGACTCCTTTTTAGTATTAAATACCAGCAATAGTTAAATCATGCCATAAGATTGTATTATTTATATTATAAAGCTTTTGTAATTAAAGTGCTATTGAAAAAGGAAGTAAGCTTTTATTTCCTACTTTCATTTTGTCGATGTAACTTTGGCATGGGTAAAGTATACATAATTTTTGAAAGATTAAAGCATGAATGTGCAAATAGTACCCACATTTTTTCCATGTTTAATCTCCCAATACACTTGCTGCTCAAAGAAAAATTGTTTACATCATGTAAGTATAGACGTGTTTCCATTATTCTGATCAACCCCTGTAAATATATGTTTAAATAGGTAGGCATTCATTGTTCCTTTATAATTCAAAAAAATCGCAAAACTTTTTATTCATAATTAACAAGTTCGCAAGTTTCGCAGTTTAAAGAGCAGGAAAAGAAGGTTCTAGAAACGGACACACTGCGCGAAACAATACGTTAACTTGTCATATGAAAAATCTGGTTAATACTCGTACATTATCTTATCCAATAATGCTGGAAGTTTATGCACAAAATGATAGCATTCAATTTGTGATAAAACCATAAAGTTTTTTGTTGATATTAAAAATAATTTTTAAGTCAAATGCAGAGATGCCAACTTGCTCCGGACAGCAAATATATATTTTAAAGTTGTAGTATACCAATTGTGATTCTTGGCTTAATAAATTCAATTTAGTAGATTTTTATCCGGCACTATTTCTAAATAATTCGTAGGCTTACATAATTCACCACTTCATAATACTTATGTCGTGCTATACCTCTTAAAAAGCAAGCAAAAATAGTCAAATATTTGCAAAATTTACCTTGTAGTTATTTACCGTTTTTTTTAATTATTTTGGCATGTCCGGAGCAGTTGGCATCTCTGCAAATGTCTACCAATAGATCGGCTTCATTAAATAGCGTACCTGAAAAAGAAGAAATTACTTTGATAATTTATTCTTGGTTTCTTAAAAAGTTCTAATTTTGCGCACGTATTTTGTGTAGTGTTGATTAACGTAGGAAAATTATTATTATTTCAGGTGCCGTTGTTAGCAGAGAATATGGACTTCCGTGTATTGCTGGTATTCATGGAGCAACGAGGCAATTTAAGACTGGTAATAAAAAATTATGTGTAATTAGAAAATTAAAGTAATTTAAATTGAATCAGTAAATAAGACAAAGAGAAATAATATACGTTATCAGGGATGCCACAGGTGACTAAAAATGTAAAAAAGAGGTAGGTAGAAACTCAATTTATTTTTAATTATTTGTTTTCTCGTTAATTTTTCAATCGTAACTACCACTATGACTAACATTTCAAATCATTCATATTTAAAAAAAAAAACAAGCATTAACTGCAAGTAGTTGAAACATGGTGCATCAAATGGCGCACAAAACCACCCCGACAAAAGTCAATTCTTAATCATAAATAGTAAGAAAAAACAACAAAATACTCCCCACATCTATCTCTTTAATACCAAGATCAAACCAGTTAAACACTTAGGCGTCACGATCTCATATAATTTGAGCTGGAGTACTCACTTAAACGACATAATCAAAAGAGCCAGAGGAGCGTTTTTTGCGCTCTAAGTCCTCCTGCATAAGAATTCAAAGCTTGATCTATCAAATTAGAGAACTATCTATATACAAGCGATTCGACCAATTCTTACGCATGCTTGCCAAGCCTCCACACGGTTTTTTCCAGGTAGTCCGATCTGACCACTGTGAAGGATATCCACTTACCGAACGAGTCATTTAATACAGAATATAGTTAAAATAAGAAAGTGGTAGCAAATATATGACTAAAAATTTATTTTATTTATGAATATTATTGGTTTACTTTATTCATTTGTCAACCACTACAGATTCAATTCTCAAATATATAAGATAAATTTTTCTCAATTATTTTTATAAAAGGTTTTGGGTCCATGCGCAAAACTGGTTCACTTTTTAAACAGTCTGCGCGGACTACTTATAAAAGACCGTGTGGAGGCTTCTTGATGTAGGAGGTGATGGACCAGCCCTCGCTACTATAAGCAACAACCTAAAAAAGAAGCTATCTATAACGGAAGGTAAATTTTTACGCACAATGACTGGCGCCCCAAGGGCGATTAGCAATAGATTACACAGAAAAGACTTAAACATTGATGATATCAATTGCTTTATAGCTAAATTGACCACAAAATTTTATAGCGACGCAAAAACATGCACCACATCAGATTTCAATAAGTTGTTCGATATTGATATAATCCGCGATAATTCGAATTTCAGCCCCATTACCGCCTTTTTATGCTCAGACTGCATACTATCAAAATACTATTAACTTTATCATACAGCTCTACTCAAGGGGATCTCCCCATTCCAAACATGATTTCACTTCAAAACTAAAGATTTACTTCTTTAAGGACTTGATTTGTTGTTTCAACATACTGCAACTTCATGGATATTTAGGATCTCCTAGAATACGACAAAACAGATTCGATGAATCGGTTAGTGGCGCTTCGCGCCAAACGCCGAGATAACCTCAATATCCAGCATCCAGTATCCAGCATTAACTGCATCATTTAATAAAATGTTTCATTTCAGTAATTACCACTTTTTGCATTATAAGCCACCTGTTGCAACCCTATATTATTTTCTATTTCTACTTGTTTCAGGTGATTATGTTCAATTGGACGGCAACAAAGGTATTTTGCAACGATTAAAGAAAGTAGAGATTGCTGAAACATCACTTTAGTTCAACATTTAAGGAAAGAGGAATAATAATTATGTGTGATGCTGTTTAAGGCTAGAATACTTGAATTCATTTCTTCATTACATCCTTAAAACTTTTAACTGTTATTTTTATATTATTGTGATTAAATCAATGCAAATAATTCAGAATACAAACTTTCAGGAAAAGTATTTTTTCTTTACGTATGCACATTTTCTATTTTAAAATAAAAAAATATGTTGTAATATTTGTTATGTATTTTCTTTTTGCAATTTCTATTTCAGGAGTATGTTAAAAGTTAACATTTCCATATAGTTAATCTAATTTGGAGTATGTTAAAGTTGATCTATTTTTATTTTATTTTATTTTATAACCGACTTTAAACAACGGACCTAATTCTGAGTTTACGACTATCAAAGTTCATCTTCATAACCTTGTAATTTTGAACCTAATCCAGAAGACAAGGGAGCTCCTGGATCAAGAATCGGGACAAACTAGCCTTCACGGAGGACTTTTATATGGAACTAACCCGCATATACGTTACATTGAGAGGAAAACCACGAAACCTCCCATGGTTAGCCCGACTGCAAGGGGATTCCAATCCATGATGCATCTACCACTGAGGATATTTTATGTGAGCACCGTGACTGGTGCGAGCCAAGAGCAGAGCTCATATTGACCAGCCACCAATGGGATTGGAATCTACAGTACCTCAGTGGAAGGCCAGCTCTTTTTATCTCTTAAGCCCCCGAGGCTTAAAAGTTGATCTATGATGATTTTGACCACGGTTAGACTTAAATAGGTTTAAATGAATAAATAGTCTTGATAGCATTCTTTAAAATTTTTAAATGTTCGATCAAGTTCAAAAAAATTCTACTTGCAATTATAAATTTAGTGACTATGCCGTTGCCACAATAAAAAAATCTGAAAAAGAAAGCATAAAGAACGATATTTATGTAAATGTTATTTGCTTAGCACTTTAAATATGCAGTGAACTAGGTATTCTGGCTTATGCATTTTGAAACTATCATGTACTAGATTCCATTTGGCAATGCTTCGAAGCTCGGCGTGCGCTTTTAAACATACTCTTTGTTGTTCTTTTTTCTAGTCAAATTATAGGATAGATGCTAGTATGAAGCAACTCTTACAGCAAAAATAAGATATTTTTACTTTTTATATAAAATAATATCTGAACAGGTAGTTAAACTAAACAGTTTGAAAAAAATGCTGAAAGGAATGTTTTGTTCTTTCACAAACTGAATTAATAATCTAGAATCGTAATTGTTAACCCTATTTCTTCTATGATTAGATTTTATGTTTTATAAATATATACAGCACATTGTACTAAAATTTCATGTGAGAAATTCCTTTTTTGTTCCATTTGTATAGCATTAATTTACATCATCAATACATGAACAAAACACCAATTTTCAAGGGAATCGGAAATAAAAATATTTTTTTATTAAATTTACTTATGTAAGCTTTTTTTATTTTATTAATTGCAAGAATTTGTTAGCATAATTTTCAGTAGCATAAAACTGAGATTGTTATCTTCTTTAAATTGCATTTAATCTTTTTTTTTATTTTCAATCTCTTTGATTATTAAATCCAGTTATAAGAAAAATGCTTTTGTCATTTTTTAAAAAACAATTTCAGTCTCTAATTTTTATATAACATGCATATTTATATTAAGTTATTGTATGGATTTTATTAATGATGCAATGAATTTAAAAAAGGAAGCAAGTATATGACCTTATTTTATTACAATTTAAAACTATCTTGTCTCATTTTTGTCTGATAGCTCTGGCAGAAAATAGTTCAGTTGATTTAATTTTACGAGTAACGTTATTTTGTAAGTTGACATATATAAATTACTAAAAAATGTATTTTGAAAATAAGACTGTTTTATCATTATTCCGCCGTATATATTTCATTTCTTCTATAACTGTATGTTGTTTCAGTAGCAAGTTAACAATTATGTAATCAGTCGCAAGCATTTAAAACTTTTTTCGACTTTAAAACAGCATTTTAAATTTCAGCAGCTGACAATAATATAATCAGCTGCAAGCAGTTAAAACTACATTTGGACGGAAGTTCTAAGGAGGTTAGCTTCTATCCACAAATGCATAAATGCCAACTTTTACGCATTTGGCGTAAAATTTTATTTCTATATTTAAAGTCGTAGTAAAATGTTTGATTTATATATATTCCTTGCATTTATAAACTTAATTTATCTGCCCGCTAACGCTCACCAACCCCCGAAAATTGCTACACAATCTTATATGTTTTGCTTCACAAGCCAAGCTCGCTTCGCTCGCTACTAACTTAGGTACATTACAAATGCACAAAATTCTAAGAATTCAAAACAATCATTCAAATCCATATAAAAACTTTTTTTTACAAAAAAATTACATATTTTTAGTAAATACTAAGTCATTAAAATAAATTTGAATTCAAATAAACGACATGTAATTCGTTAAACCTATTAGAAATGTGCTATAGTATAATTCGTGATATAAATCAAAAATCGTGAAATAAATTCGTAATATATATATTCGTGAAAAAAAGCGCTTTCGACAAAATACTAAAATAGAGATCTATCGACAAAGACTACTCACTTCTGCCTAGCTTAATAGTATGATATTGCCGCAGCTGATGCTCTCTGGTTATTTCCGGTTTCGTTTCTAAAAGTGCTATATGTTGAGCCACCTCAGCTAGATTTGGCCTGTGACATTTTTAGCGGGAATCATTGGTCGATTCGCCGTGTAAGAGAAATAGTAACGTAAACAGAACAAAGCAAACGTTGCCACCGGCGGAAAAGAAATAGAGCCAAAATTTGGGAGCCACGTAAGAGAATTATATATATCAGATAGTGTTCAGGTAGTCCGCTTAAGCCCCTTCAAAATACAGCGTATGTTTCTGCCTAAATATGTAAATTAAACTCCATTTTACTACCATTGGGAAAAATCCTCCTCAAAAGTATTAAAAATTTGCAGGCATTCAAATTTTATCAGCAACTGTCATTTCGCGAAATCTCGATAAATTTCCTTGATTGAGACATTTAAAGCAGCATCATTATTTTAATAAAATATATTTTCTCGCCTCCTAAGATAAACCATTTTCACATTTATTAGAAATATGATGCGATTGCAAGATTTGTTTTATTCTTTCGTATCTGAAAGTAAAGCACGAACGAAACTTTTTGCCCCTTAATAGAATAACGAATTTAACTTTTAAGTAATATTTTTCTTTGTGTTTTTGTTACATTAATATTAAATATACCAAGGCAGATATATGAAAAAAAAAACATGATGATGAATGAGTGAAATATTATTTGCATTGTTTCATTGTTCCAACAACCATACATACGGGAAATGGAAATTATATTATTTCAATTGGAGAATTACACAACTAGAAACATAGCATGATGCGAGGAAGTTAAATGTTGGCAGCAGCTGTCAATCACTATTTTTCTTTATCCTGAATTTAATGCAATGTATTTTGGTGCGGGAATAATTTTACAGACATTTCATATTAATGCCTATTTAAAATGGCTTTCTAAATTTAATGTTAATTTATTAAAGTTAAATGGAATTATTTAGCTTCGGTGAGTGTACATATTTTTATTTCGTAGTCTTGGCTTAAAATTTATTTTCTTTTCACTTCTGCATTTGTTATTAGTTTAAATGTTTTATTAATTTTAGAGTAATTATTAAATTAATTTCAAAGCAATGGTGGTGGCGTCGTTGGTAGTAAATAGTAATTAATACAATAATAATTTTTGTTTTCAGTAAAGCTATTTTACCTTCACTTAAAAGTACAATTGCTTAACTAATTGATCTTATATAAATATGTTTGAATTATTTAGTTACAGTGTCGGGTAAAATGATTTTTTTATCCATTTAAGAACAGAAATTATACATCAAGACATAAACATTGTAACAATAGTAAAGAGTTTATACTAAACGAGCATGAGAAATATTTTTTTAAGTTTCACCAGTTTCTTAATTAAGTTCTTAGTTTTTTAATTAGTAAATTATTTATTTCCTTACTTGAATCTATCTCAGATAAGCAAGACATGGTTATCTAACTTCCAAGCTATTTCAATGATACACAATTATAGATTTGTTTCTGAAATCTGTTTATTGTAATATTTTTTTTAATACAGTTAGTTTTCAAAATGAATAAAATATTCGTGTAATTTAATCCCAAGCATTCTACCACTTTTTATAAAGGCTTTTTTTCTGCTTGATACAAAACGTAAATACAGAAAGGTAAACGGAACTATAGTTCATCACGTGGTATCCGATGATACTATTGCGCTATTTTTGGGAGCTTGTGTCTTGGGCTATATGTGAAGAATTCTGAACAAGGTTGTTATTTGGCGATCGTATGACAAAAATACTTATTTCGCAACCCTTGAGTGCATTTTTTAAACATTAAATATTTCAGAAATTTGCTGATACTAGTGGGCTGCGTCCCCTGCTCGCTAACGCTCGCCAACCCCCGAACAGAGCAACAAACAAAGCAAACAAAGCTCGCTTCGCTCGCTACTAACTTAGGTACATTGCAATTCGCGATCGCAACGA
The DNA here is from genome assembly GCF_982258835.1 of Parasteatoda tepidariorum. NCBI lineage: Eukaryota > Metazoa > Arthropoda > Arachnida > Araneae > Theridiidae > Parasteatoda > Parasteatoda tepidariorum. Next base: position 26,203,669 of record NC_141762.1, read on the forward strand.
ACTATAGGGGGCGTTGTTGTATGAGACACATACCTGCGATTTCTATATGAACCGTCATTCAGTTACTCTGGAGACGTCTTTAATGTAGCGTGTAGCATTGTAACGTTCCTTCTTTAATGTAGCTTATTAAATTTAAAAGAGAAAAATGTTTGATATCCTTTCTTATACAACCGAAAACAAGATGGTATTTCTTTTTTTTTTTTTTAAGAAGGAACATCCAAAACACATCTGAAAAATATTTGTAAATAAACAGAAAAAAATATCCATCTTCTTATTAGAGTTAAAACCTAATGCTTGAGAAATAGTTTTACTAAATTTAATGATATAACCTGAAAGGCCTATTTAAACTTTACATTCCATAGTTTTAAGAATCATATTACTTCAAACATTAAAATAAGCAAAAAGTATACATAGATTCATAATTTTATGTAATTTAATTTTGTAAATAAAGTTTTTTGACAAGTAATTTTATCAAAAAATTTTAAGTTTTAATAAAAATCATTATTTAGAAACTGAAAAACTTAAAGTAAAGAATGCTTACGATACAATACAAAAAAAAAAAAAACAATTCTAAAAATTCCTTATATTAAAATAAACAACTTTCATGTTTTTTTCTTTTTTGATTCATAATCGGACGTAGAAAACCATTCTATAGAAAACTATCATCAAGAAAAAAACTACTTAAAAGTAAAATTTTTTATTTCATAAAAATTAACACTTATCTGCTTCATAAATCAGAAGAATTCCAAAATGATTTGTTCTTCGATTTTTGTTACCATTTTTTAGTGCTACGAAAATGCGTCTTTGGGATTTGCCAAAAATAGAACAAGATGAAATTTTATTTTTTCTGGAGCGAAATATTTAACCCATTGTTTTCCGAAATCCGATAAACTACTTTGATTTTAAATAAAGTGTTTCGTTTTATGATTTGTCACAAAAATTTTAGGTGTTGATTGGCGGCACTTAAAAACAGCCAAATCTGTAGCTGTTGTGGCGTTAATACATAAGTACCGAATTTTTATTCATACTTTTCTGAATCATATTACTTGAAACATTAGAATATGCAAGTATACATAAACACATAATGTTATACCATTTATGTTCTCAAAAAAAGTATTTTGACAGCAATTTTTATCAAAAAATTATAAACTATAAAACGGAAAATAAAGAATTCTTAGGATAAAAAACGATTTTAAGAATTCTTTACCTTGAAATAAAAGCGTTCATATAGTTTCTTTTCTTATAGTTCTTAATCAGACGTAAGAAATCATTCTGTAGAGAACTATCATCAAATAAGAAAAAAAAGTTTTACAAGCTAATTTTTTATTATAAAAATCATAACACTTACTTTCTTCATAAATCCGCAGAGTTCCAAATGAAATGTTCTTCGTTTGAAAGTTTTATTTTCAAATAATATGTACATGGATTATCCCTTTATTTCTTTTAGATAACATACCACACATCAAAATTTTATAATTGTAAGATCTCGATATGAATTTGAATATGTAGCTTAAAAACAGAACAGCTGAATTCTAGTTGAAATTATCTATTCTTTCAAAACTAAGAAATACTTACCAAGAAAACTATAAAAAATTTATTAATCATCAGCACAAATGACACTATTTCAAGTAATTTGGTTGATACTTTATTGTTGTTTTCCGAATTATATAGATACAGAAATATATACTGTTCTATAACAAAGAAGAATTCTATAACTATTGCAGTTCTTGACGTTCTGAATTCACATTTCTTTATTGGAATGACGAAAGCAATGTTGACTTCATTTTAATTTGTAATGAATTGAAGACAGAAAAAATTATTTTACCGTAATATACACATCTGTAACAGCAAGTGATCATGAAATTGTAAGTTATGTTGTTGGTAATAGAAAGGTAAAAATTATTGAGAAATTGTTCTTCAAATGCTTGGCGTGTTCTGCTTCAATGTTTGGCATGTTCTGGTTAGTTTTTTCAAGTTCTTCAGCTGTTCCTTAGGGAAATTTTGATTTTTATTTGCTGCTAAGAAAACGGCGTCTGTCATGGCCGATGATTTTGATGGAACTAAATGAAAACGTGATAAATTAATGTCTGATATTTACAGGCTCCCGATAGAGGGCGTACTCGAGCGTTGCGATCGCGAATTGCACGAAATTCTAAGAATTCAAAACGATCATTCAAATCCATATAACAACTTTTCTTTAAAAAAAAATTACATCTTTTTAGTAAATGCTAAGTCATTAAAATAAATTTGAATTCAAATAAATGACATGTAATTCGTTAAACCTATTAGAAATGTGCTATAGTATAAAATCTTAAGATAAAATTTCTAAAACTGATATCTCTTTAAAAATGTTAAAATTTTGGCTATAATTGAGTCTATTAAAAATTGAAATGAGTGAATTGCAATGGAAAAACCTGCATAAACAAATAAATTCTAGTAAAACAAATAAATTCGTGATATAAATCAAAAATTGTCAAATAAATTCGTAATATATAAATTCGTCAAAAAAAAAATGCTTTCGACAAAATACTAAAATAGAGATCTATCGACAAAGACTAATCACTTCTGCCTATGCTCTCACTTTTTATTTCAGTTTCCGTTTTTAAAAGCGCTATATGTTGAGCCATCTCAACTAGATTTGGCATGGGACATTTTTAGCGACAATCATTGGTCGATTTTCTAGCGTTGCCATTGGGGAGTTGTAATGAGGCTTTTTTTTGTCGCCGTGTAAGAGAAATATATATATAGATTTCTCTCTTTTGAGTGAATAGTTTGTTCTTTTTGAGACATTTTGCTGCAATATATTTAATTAGCTAGAGTAACAAAAGGCATAAAAGCAGATGATGCAGAGAAGTAAGTGACTGAAAAGCAATTCATTGATTGTGTTTGGAGTGTATTAAGGGTTGTCTCAATTTCAAGCACGAAGACGTTTCTCCTCTTACTCCCTCGCTGAAATGAACTCTTCGTCGGAGGAGGTGGAGCCAAGTGCCAACTCCTGATGAACGAACTATACCAAAATAAATGAACTGATAAAATATTACATCACCAATTTCATTAACCAGAACTTCAACTGCCAACTTCAACCTTCAGATTCAACTTTCAATTTTAACCTCAAACTTCAGCTTCAAAATTCAATTCCAACTTCAACTACAGCAATATAACTTCACCAACTTCGACTATTGAACTACTGAAGATATAACGATAATTTTGGAGCTTCCTCACATCTATACTTCACCTTAATTGCTATATCAACAACCGGAATAAGTTTGATCAAGCTTGCTCTTATTATTTCAAATTATATTATTTTTTCGAGCAAGGAGCTCGTGCTTTTAAACTAACAACCAACCACAAAGCCAGCTGAACTCAATGTTTCGATACAAAGAATTACATACGATGGAGGGGATATGTACCCTATTATCATTTCATACCAGGACTAGGCTGATTTTTGAAACTTGCTTATCTTATTTTGATGTTTGAGTCATTTTCAAAATGAAGAGGCATTAAGAAAATTTTTCTTTCAAAAAAATAAATATTCGAATTGCTACTGATAAAAATTCTGTCTGCCATTCGAGGTTTTCTTGTCTATATAACTTGAAACATCAGTACACTTTTAGGTTTGCAACGTAAAATAAAAATATATAACATCAACTTGAAATAAAGCTTAATAAATGATAGGTAACCGAGAGAGTTTGAAAAGGTAACGGAGAGGAAAGGTAACGGGAGCTGAAAACAAACTCCTAGAAAAAGTTGTGCTGTCTTAAACAGTTTTCATAGAACTAATTTTATTACGCTAAAGTTGTTTTTTGTTAAATTATATAAGGAAATAAAGCTTAATAAATGATAGGTAACAGGGAGAATGGGAAAAGGTAACAGAGGTGAAAACTGATGGGAGCTGATTTTAACATAAAAAATCAATCACATGAACGTTTAAACAAAAAATTTAAAGCAATTATGCTAGTAACAAAAAGAAAGATTAATAAAGCATCCATAGCTTGCAAAAGCTTTATTGTCTTAAAGTGTAGCAATATAATGACAATAATTAGAATGGATATGTTATCTAAGAACAGTTTATTATCTATATATTTAGAAAGGCTACTTTATCTACATCCAGGAAGCAGTAGGATTCAATTTTGCCAATTCAGCAGAAATGATTTAATGCAGTAATTATGGTAACAGAAGGAAAACAAACTCTCAAGACAAAAGAAAATGTTCAAAGTTTACTCAAAAGTAATTTTAAAATTGCATATTAGAAAAAGCTGTGTTGTCAATTACATACAACGCAATTTTCACTACTGGATAAAATAAAATTACTATTAATTAACTATAGGTTTAATTACAGTAGAATAAGAAACAAAGAAGGCTTGAACATTTTTCTTTAGTCGTATATGACGTAATAAAAAGGTTTTACATAAGCATTATTTTTAAAATATTATTTTCTATGTATTCTACATAGACTAAAAACATGACTAAAAGCACATAATGAACTAATTTGAATGTTTAATGTTTACTTGGGATTTTATTACAGAAATTAAAATTACTTTAAGTCCTATGACATCAAAAGTAGTCTTTTTGTAAACTACCTATGCAGAGTAAAATTAGTATCTTAAAGATAAGAAAGATAAATATCGAAGAAAATAACGAAAGATTTCTTTTATTAATTTGTTCGTTTTATTTGAATTATTGTAAAAAATACAATCTAGGCACTTATGTTTAATTTTTAATTTTTTTAATGATTTAATTTTTTTTAATGCGTGCTAATTTTCATTCAGAGTTTCAAATTTCTGAGGTAAATTTAAATTTAAAGTGACAATTGAAAATCTCCTTTTACTAATTGCTTAATGTTATTTGGGATTTTATTTCAGAAAATAAAACTATTTAAAGACACTATGACATCAAAAGTGTATTATATTTTTGTGAATTACATAGACAGAATAAAATAAGTATCTTAAGGATATGATATCTAATTAATATAAAAATTAATCATAGATTAATCTAAAATAGCAAAATATTTCTTTTTTTATTTTATCTCTGCTTCGTTTTATTTGAATCATTGCAATTGAAAAGCTGCTTTTACTTATTTGTCTATGTTCGATTCAACTCGATTTGCTTGCAATGCTATTGTATAATTCAACAGAACTTGATGAAGCATAAGTTAATATTTTAGTCATTATTATTATTATTATTTACAATTGTTTTCGATGATTTGTAGATTAAAAGGAAAAATGATTTATGATGTAAAGTGAGTAAAGTAAAAAAAAAAAAAGAATAACTTTTATAACTTTTGATCTAGTGGTAAGGATAGAATTAAGTATTTTAACAATTCGAAGGTTTAAGTCAAAGCAGTTGATATTTTTAGTCACAAAATCAGACGTAAAAATGCACTTTCTATGCATGAAATTGCTTTCCCCCCAACTTATTTAGATTCTTGACCATCAAAATAAAGGGATTGTCATAATCTGTTAATTAGTCATCATAGTTTAACCAGAGAAGCGGCCAAAAGTTTAGCGTCGTTATTGATAAATTTACACTTAGCATATTTCAGTATAAATAAGGAGCAAAGTAGATTACATATTTGAAGTCAGCAATGTGAAAATAAAAATTCTCATGCAGCAGAAAATAAAAGAAAAATTTGTGCCTTAGTTAAAAATAGTTAGAAAAATTTGTGCCTCCAGCAGTCATCATATGGCACAAAATCATCCAAGTTTCTAGTCGATATAATTAGCACAAAATCATCTAAGTCTCTAGCAGTCATCACATGGCTCAAAAAATAAATAAATCGTGTAAAGGAATCAGGGAACCAAAAAGCGAAATTGCCAATCCACAAATGTGAGTGTATTGATCAATGAGTAAAGCTCTGGATGAGTAAACCAAAGCATCAGTATATAATGAATTAATGAAAAAAAAGGAATTAAAAATGTGTTAATCATTTAATATGGCTATCAATGAATAAGTAAATCAATAAATCATTGAATCTACGTAACATCAAATCCTTGGTTCCATGAATTTCTGTATCACTATCAGATTTTGTCTTCATTTTAAATCATTAAACCAGGGTGGTAAGTTAGCTTATATATTTTTTTAATATACGTCATCTTTTTCAAAATACTTTGAAACATAATTTATTAAACCAAGAATCCACTATCAGAACCTTTTGACTTCTAGAACAATTAAAACCACATCAATCATTTGAAATACCTCATCTGTTGGAAGCTTAAAATTTGCCAGCTATTTCCAGAAATTAAAATTTAGAACTTATGCGTACAGCAATTAACAATGTAAACTTATGGAAATGGAACAACTTTTGATTACTTCATAATTACAATACGATATATTAAGTAACGTTAGGTATTGTTTAGTAATTGTAAATGTCACTCATGTTTTTATATTTCGCAAAATGAATGCAAACTAATGTGAAGAGTTCGTTAATAAGATTTTTTTTCAACTAGATGAGTATACAATTGTATTAAATTGGTTCCTTTCGTTAAAAAAAACTTTTATTTTTCTGTTAAGTAAATGCAAATTGTATTAATTTTCTTTGAGTGCGGTGATTTATTCATGATAATATTAAAATTGCTAAATTGTGATGAAGTAAAAATGAATACACTAATCATTTAAAGAAAGCCTTTTTTTGTCTGACTGGAGTTTACGAAGCAGATTTTCAGTGATATAAAAAAACGCAAGCATTATTATTTACAAAATAATGTTATCAGTAAAGCTTTGTTTCTGTTATCAAGTTATCTTTAAACCTTTTCAGAAACATATATTGCAGTTTTTAAAGGATATTAGTTAGCTTAACTTCTACGCAAGTGACAGAAACATGGGGTCAATTATTGCAACACCCATTACTTTAATATGTTCGCTTTTTTCATCGGAACCATTGAGTAAGTAATTAGTTTTTATGTACTATTGAACTATAAAGATTACCTCCTCCTCTTTTTTTTCTATACTTTTTAATATTTTTGTCATAAATTTTACATTTATTTTATTTTATAACCGTCGTTGAACAGCAAACCCAATTTCTTTTTAATTACGACTGCTAATATTCAACTCCGTAGCCTTGTAATTTTGAAACTAATCCAAAAAACAAAGGAACTCCTGGATCAAGTATGGAGAGAAATTTGCTTTCATAAAGAACTTTGAAATGGAACTAACCCGCATTTCTGTTACAAGGAGAGGAAGACCACTAGAACCTCCTACGGTTAGCCTGACGACAAGGGGACTCTAACCCCATGATTCATCTATCACTGAGCACGTCAGCACTGTGGTCGGTGCAAGCAAGTAGGATGCGGAATTCGTATTTAAAATGTCTCGTTTCTTTTCAAATATTGGCGAAAAATGTCACTGTTCTCCTACACCTACTTAAATTTTTTTAAAGAGCTACTACGAAATAATGCAATTTAGTAAATATTAAAATTACAGTGCGTCTACTATTAATTAGCAAGATAATAGTTTTATGCTTGCGGTAGAGTCCTTACAAAATGGAACATGGCTTAAGAGCGTTTGCACCTGGTATTTTTGAAACTAATTTAAAACTGATTTAAAGAGAGAATGCTTGGAATGTTAATGTTTCTGAATGATAGCATAGCATCTTGAAACCGCTGAAATATGTTCAAACAAAATAAAAAAATCATCAGTATCAATAATCAGTGCGAAAGTATTTAAATGCAGCTGCTAATTTGAGACAGAAGGGTTATGTATTTGTTATTCCCTTTTATGAACGCCTTTATGGACCATGATTGGCACACAGGAAATGAATAGCATCGTTATTGTTCGCTATTTTTAGTTTCGAATTGAAGCTACGAGAAGAATTGAACTTCGTGCAGGTTATCTCAAAATTACCGAATGAAAAAGCAAATGAGGTTAACTAGATAACGCTCTTGTGATAACCATTGAAAACAGAATAGTTGTATGCCTTTTTATGGCTTAAATATAATATTTTGGTTTACTACAAATGAAATTAAATCGTAACACGTTTACCTCTTAGATTAAATGTAATCATCAATCTGCAGTTATTAGTTATATGTAACTCAGGAAAGAGGTTATATGTAACTCAGAGAAATATGACCAGTGCATAAAACGATGTAATACATTTATTTCTGAACCATGTGTAAAACATTGGATGTTTTCTACTATTATCTTAAGTCTTCGAATCACGAATCCATGATTTTAAATAAAAACATTTATTTCAAAACTTTTTATTATTTAGTTGAGGAAATAAATCAGAGCATTGAAGAAAAAATAAATAATGTTACAAGTGGCAAATTTTTAAATCGAATTTATTGAAGTTTTTTTTTGTTGCTCTCTTTTATTAGACTCTTTTTCCGAATGGCAAAATCTGATACTTTAAGACTTAGGACACAGTGCTTTGTACCTCTAAAGAAAAAGCAAAATTGAAAAATAATAGGCCAAAAATTGAATTTGCGAAAAAAAGGAGCTTAACTCTTTATTTACTGCCTGTAATTTAAAGTACCATTATCTAATTTAAAAAAAAAAAACTCTTCGAAAGTCTTCGGATATGGAATAAAATAAGTCACAAAACTTTCTGTGACAGGTAACATATGGGTCATATATGAACATGCACTCATGTATAAACAAAATGAGTTTTTTTTTCTTATTTCAATTATCAATTCCAAAACTATTTTAACTTACCTTTACTGGAAATAAATGGTCCATTAAAGGGTTAAGAGATAAAAACTATTCCAATTTTGGAGGTTTATAATATTGTCAAAAATGAGTGGGACAGTTTTTATCCCACAGCCTCTGAAGGGGTTAAGGCATTTTATATCTGATTCACAGAAATGTATAGCAACTACTAGGCTTTTCGCAGAATATTTTACAGAGTGGCAGAATACTTAAAAAATAAAGCTTAACAATTTCGTCAACATCTTGAAAGTCTCATTATGAGAGATCTGGAAAAAAGGGGCATTTCACATGAACTTGACTGTAACTAATTTTAAATCAAAGTTACACAACAAAGAATAGCACATTAAGACACAAACTTAGCTACCACTAACAGAATTTTTTTCCCTGAAAGCGTAGGAAGTTCTCAGCTTTGCACATGTGCTTTTGAATAATGTGTGTTATACGGGACTGCCAGTTATACTTTTTGCAAAATACTTTAGAGTCGCAGAAATTAAAAACTAAAGCCTTCAGAATTTTTGATAATTTTACCTATATTTTAAAAGCTTTTCCACAAGAGAGATTTAATAAAGTGGCTACCACTAGAAGAAATTTCTCAAAAAACTTAAAAAGTTGACAACTTTGATAGCATGCTGTAGATAGAATGTAAAAGATAAAATATTATTTTACCACTTCTTATGTATGAAGTGATTTTCAAATTAACAAATAGCCACTTATATATATATATATATATATATATATATATATATATAGAATAGAGTATAGTATATATATATATTATATAGAGTGATAGATATTATATATATATATATATATATAGTATATATATGTATGTATATAGTATACTATATGTATAATCTACACATTCTCTACTACACATACACACACTTAGCACGGTCACTGGACACTCGACTCACACTACAACACATACCACACACACACGGTCCACTTACACACACACACACACACTACTCTACTACACGTACACGACACGTAATATCACTACTACTTTACACTTCCACACCGCTCTCCACCCCTCATCCCTGCCCACCCCTACCAAAAAACAACTAAACTCCCCTATACTGAATACCCCCAAAACCCTACCCTACAAAACCACCCCACTCGGTACCAGCGACATGCTTCAGCCTGTTGTTGCTTAAAGAATCGTAGCAGCTAAACGGTTAAAAGCAATAACTTTTTCATTTCTGGTAGTATGTAACATTTGCTAAATTAGTGTTGCCGTGACTTACTACACTGCACCGGAAAGGGTTGTTGAATTACACTATTCAAATACTAATTTCGGAGTCCACTAAAACTAGTCCAATGATAAAAAATACAAATAATAAATATCTTATCAGATAAAGATGATGTGTTTGTCTTAATATTATTATCGTCATTTCAGAAGATAATTTTTTTTTCGTGAAATAAAAAGTAAGAGTTATTGTAACATTAAGCTTCTTATCAAGCTATAAAAGGATAAATACAAATACAGAAGAATGAAAAAGAATTTCTATTATTGATTGTAATTTTGGCATCCAAGATTGTCACTTTAGTGTGATAAAATAGACATTCCTTTTGTGAACTACGTTTTTTTTCTGAATTAATTTTCATATGGTACCTTTGCGTGTTATAAAAAACCAACTGAATGGTGCCGAAATTTCGAATACTTGCTCACTCTACTGGGGCTCTCTGTACATGATGACAATTATTCGATGAGTTTCAGACCCTTACAAGCAGAATTTATCAGGATATCATAACTGCACTCTGAACCTGATCATTATTTGGGCTTTGTTTCTGATGACAATGCTCAAATCTAATCGTTTACTGGGCTGCTGACCTGATTATTATTGGGACTCCGTACCTGATGGCTAAAGTTTAAATAATTCGCTGGGTTCTGTGCCGGATTTGCTCTCTGAAAATCGCAACAAACTAAATTGGGTACTTGGGACTAATGCTGTAATATTTAATGCAGTAGTAATTAATATACAGTAGAATTTGTCAGTTTGTTGCGATATTATGACTAGGTTCTGTACATGATAACAATGCAATTGCTAATCCTTTGTTCGAATCTATATCTGATGTACTCTGTACGGAGCCCAGAAAAAGAAATGGGCTAATGCTGTACTCTGTAACTGATGATTATTGAGGTTTAGTACCTGATAATAATTCAAGACTATTAATTAGCTGTTATCTGTGCTTGATGTACTCTGAGGAGAGCCCAGTAAACGAAATATGGCTACTGAAATTAATACTTAACTCTGCATCTGAAGACAACGCCAAAAAGTGTTGAGGATTAACTAACGTTTCGGGTCCTTACAAGCAGAAACAGAATTCGGTGATAAGGAGAATTTATAGCGATATTATTGCTAGGTTCTTTACCTTATGGCTACAAAGGATCTGCACTTGATGACAATGTAATTTCAAATTGTTTGCTGGGCTCTGTACCTGATGTACTCTGTACAGAGTCTAGCATATGAAGTTGAGCTACCGAGGCTAATACTTTGCTCTCTAATTAACGATAATGCAAGTTCTAGTCGTTCCAGAACTTTAAAAGCAGAATTCAGTACGAAAAGAATTTACTGATAATTATATTTACGACCAGCTAAAAAAGTGTAATAGCTAAAGCTTAGATCTCGACGACATTGCAAGATTTAATCATTTTCTGACTACTATAAGTAAGAAATATTCACTGTAAGGAATTTATTTCAATTAACTTTTTTGCCACTCTTCGTTGAGCTAGGGAACGCTTTCAAATTTTAACTGGGGCTTTTTGCCTGTTGCCACCCGAAGTTGAAATTGTTTTTTAATTATTACAAGTATCTTCAATTATTACGAATATTGCCATATTAAATTCATAAATTAAATTAAAATTATGCATATCTTCAGAAAATATATTTTTACGTGAAAATAACACACTGTGTTTAAAATAAACTTTTAGGAAAATTAAAAAAACTAAAACGGTTGCTAAAATAAAGTAACTTGACTCATAAATTACCACTCTTTATAGATTACGTATAGTATAACCAACTGTAGCAGGCAGTAAACATGCTAAAGCAAATAAATTTTCCGTGATATTTTCAACTAAACTTAAGAACATCACCATTTCTCTATATAATCTTACATATATTTGTTGGAATCATTTTATGTAGTAATGGACAATATTCTTAGAATTCGAATATATTAATTGTGAATATGTTACTTTTGCTACCAATAAGAAATATATTTTCTAAAGCTACGGAAATTTCGTAGTCGTTCGAGGGCATGAGTAATGCCTGAAACTGGAATATATTAATTGTGAATACGTTACTTTTGCTACTGATAGGAAGTATAATTTCTAAAGCTGCAAAAATACCGTAATCGTTGGAGGATATGAGTAGTGCCTGAAACTCGAATATATTAATTGTGAATACGAAACTTTCACTACCAATATGAAATATATTTTTTAAAAATATGGAAATTCTGCAAACGGTGGAGGGCATGGGTAATACCCGACACATGGGTAGCTGAAACCCTCCATCACGGCAGATGGCCATGATTATAATCAACAGATATTTCTTTGCAGATCACCTGCTGATTATTTTTCATCAAAAAATAAACAAACAAATGGAGAGAAAATTGCAGAAACTTATTTTTACAACATCTCTGATTTTGACCGAATGAAAACTAATAAGGTGAATCCAAAGAACATTACAAATAAAACAAATTGTAGAGAATTTTTTTTCTGTTACTTGATTACTGGGGTAACTGTACAGGGATTTCTGTCCGCATTTTTTAGTATTATTGTATAAAATTCAACTTTAAATTTAAATATCATAAATTTTTTATGCATAATCTTTACGGACATTATATTTGCGACATGTACGTTGGGCTAAAATAAATATTTGCTATAATATCAATAACCAGGCCCAGAGACCGCCCAAGGAAAAGGTGGAAAGACGACGTTATTGACGACGTGGAAATAATAAAGATTCGTAGTTGAATAGAGAAGTCAAAACAGAGAGATGTAGGGAATAGAATTATGAAACAAGCCAGGGCCGACAAAGGGATGTAGGGTTATAGAAAAATAAAAAGAAGCAATAATACTATTTATTTAAATGCGTTGAGGTAGTAGAAAAATTTCTACTTATGAGATAATGCTGCAGATTCACTCTGTAAATTCTGCAACTGGGTCTAAGAAGATAACACTTTCATAATACCAATATTGAAAATCACCAACAAACTTTTTCCATTTAGGTGTGACAAAAACTTAATTACACAGCTACTGTTTCGCGTGCTTTCTTAAAAAAGATTCTTAGTAGTTAATACATTATATACTACCACGATTTCTAAAAAGATAACTTAAACTTATTAATAGTTAAAAATTGCAAACACTTTTGCTTTAAAATTCTTTAAAAAATGGCTCAAACTTGTTGTAAAAATGTTGCAAGTTTATTTTTATGAATTTTATTTTTAGGTTTTATTTACTGGTGCAAATGGCTTGTATCATACGCATACATTCAAATGTCGAGAAGAACGACAAAGAAAAGATTCGATTTGTACGATGAAATGGCCGACAATGATCCCGTGAAGGTTTCATTTATTTCAGCGCCAGAAGAAATTGCTTTAGAATCTCCTTTAGAAGAAACTAAACTATATACTGTAAGTTTCCTCAGGTATATAATTTTTTTTTTATTAAACAGTAAAAATCTTTCATTATGGAAATAGGAAATGAATCCTTTACTCAAAAGTATGTCAAAGAATTTTTGAGATACAAAACAGATTATTCTTCAACTTTAGGTACATAAAGATTATGCGGTTACTCAAATTATTACGCTGCAGTGTGCATGAACTTATTAAAATATTTAGGAGCTTAGCTTCCTGTTCGACGATATGCCAAAGCACTCAGCTTCTTTGTGCGTAGAAATATTTTTTATTATTAACAAAACTTGTGCATTATTATTAATTTATTTCTGGTTTAGTAAAATTTATTCATAGTAATTTTGGCCATTTCGGTTTTTAAATAACCCCGGGAACAAATATTTTGCTGCATTTATACAAGTGCTTGATCTTCCTTCAGCTCCACCTTGTCTAACAAGTCTATTTTATTCTTGATGTGTGTTTAAATTATTCATACTTAGAGGTAGCATGCATTAATTTAATTCTAATTTATTAAAATGCTCATAGAGGGACTGGAAAGTAATGTCGTTTCGGCGCATTCAATATTAGTTTGTCTTAAAAACCAATTCATTTTTTGACGATTCATTTTCGATTGCGCATTGAAAGGTTGTTGATAACGATGGTGAATACGTTATTGATTGAAAATAAAATCTTGATAACAAATATCAAATGCACCGAAATGACATTACTTTTCGGCCCCCCCCCAATATTGCAATAATATTTGAAATCACGGAAATTCCGCAGTTTAACAACTGGTATGCTGGGGTTATGCTGCCCATAAGCCGGAACTGTTCAGGCAAAGACAATTCCTTGGGGGTCTCGAATGATTCAATGCATTATTGGTAATTAAAGTTTGGCCAAAAAATGTAAATTTCTATCAGGGCTATGAAAATTTTTTAATTCTATGCGTTGCAAGATATTGAGGACAAGAGTGAATTTTTAGTGTTCATTCCGTATAACTTATTTTTATTATATACTTATTTCCTATACTTATTTATCTAGACATCTGATGAAGTATTTTTCTATGGTGTTAACTCAAAGTCTGAGTATTTTGTAACAAGAATAATGAGAGGCGTAAACAATGAGGCTGAAGCTTGGATATACATGAAACTCAGCAATGGAAAAGTGTACCAACTCAAGCAAACCACAAATTACCAACACTCAAGTTGCGAGAAGAAAGTGTTTACGTGTGGCGATCTCCAAATGCATTACATAACACCTATGAGAAGATGGAGAATCTTTTTCAATGGTTTATTAAGGTATTTCATCGGGGTTGTTCACGGAACGGAGGTTTCGGAGACCGCTCCAAATTTTTTCAACTTTTTAAAAGTTCATCATTTACAGTTGTTAATCGTTTAACGGTTACAACTTCAATTGATGCAGTTCATAAATTTTTACGTGACGTCATTATTCTTTGCTTAATGATAATTTTCTTTCATCAGTAATTTAAAATGTTTCTTTCAGAAAATTAAACTACAGTAAAAAGGTTTAAATTTTAATGAATAATAAAATAACAAATCATGATTTTTATAAAAATCAGGGTGCATTCATACTGAATATGGTTTGATAATTCTGCTTCGAAGGAACCAATCAAATTCTCATTTTCTAAACGCATATTTTGTAGGAATTTTTATTTTGATGAAAAAAGGACAAAAAAATATTGTCGGCAATGAGCCAGAAAAATATTTTGAATTAAAATGAAAAGTTTGCTTTCAAAATATTTAAATCAGCATTGAATGAACACAAAATTGTTTATTTATAGCAAAAAGACAAAGAGTAGATATCTCAACTCTTTTTCTAAAATGGGAACTGATTAAATTTTTCGGTTTGTTTTCAAACTGCATCGATTAAATAGTTTAAAACCGCACGAAAAGCTCCGTGCCGGAAAACTGACCCATTCCTCACTGTTTGCCATAACGTGACACATGAAAAATTTAATATTTCAGTATCGTAATCGTATTTTGCAAGTTGTTGCAAGTCGTAAGTTGTAGTTCTGTCTTAATAAATCAAAATTGAGTTTATTAACTGAATAGTGGTGCCATAAAAATTATTTTGATTTCAATATATTAGCAGAAAGACAACTTCACCGCTTTTACCAAATGTGCCGCTTTTATCGCTTTTCATGCTATTTGGCATATGTTGATCTGAAGTGGTGGACAAAATTATTTAATTTTTATCAAAATAAATATTTCTACATTACCTTTGCTATCACAAAGAAAAATATTTTCTGAAACAGCAAAAACTCCATAGTAGGTTGGCAGGTACGTACTTGAGGGTTTCTGTTTCATTTAAATAAATTCAAAAACTGATGAAATTATTAAGTACCCAGATCTCAGCTTTTTGAAAAAAGTAAGAGTCTGAGTATGAAAGTTTCGATTGTTAAAGGGTTGAAGATCATAAGACAACTTAATCACTTAATAGTTAGTCAAACTTGTCGAGTCGTTATAAATAACAAGATTATAGTATTAAAAATATTCATTTTGCCATAACTGTAAATTTTTTGTGAGCAGAAAAAGCGAAATGCAAACCGCTACTAACTTCCTACGATTTTCGGGAAAATTTCTTCGAATTTTGTTTTCATTTATGATTCCTTGTTCTATAAATTTTATTTAAAGATATTTTACACACCACTACTTCGACTTCAAAGTTCTTATGAAACATGACTTAGTTGCTGATTTTTTGAGGGTCATCCCTATAACAGAGTTGCAGACAAGGTAGTTGTCAGACTATCTATCGCTTCTATAACCTTCTCTTTATCGTTGACAGATATAATTTGCGGATGTAATTGTGTGGGCTGATGAAAGGATTATATCTTTTTTTTCCGGTTTTTTAAATTTTTTTTTTAAACTGTTGTTTGTTATTTTTTTATTTATTATTTCCCCCCCTCCTTTTTTTCTTCATATGTCTATAATTTTTCTTTGTTTTATTCTTCATTTTGAACTTTTATATATATATATATATATATATATATATATATATATATATATATATATATATCTCGTATTGCTGTTTTTTTCTAGGGAAACTGATGACAATGAATCTGATTCATCGAAAATGGTACATGTAAAGTTTGCTCTCCTGTAAGTTGAAATTTTAACAAATTTAAGTGATTAAAAATTTATTACTGTAATTTGTTTAACGATTTAAATCTAAACTTAAACAGACCATTTAAATCTAAACTTAAGCAAATTTACAGCACATAAGTTTAATAAAATGTGCTAAGACATTCACTTTGTTTTGCTCGAAAAAATGAACAAAACCTGTCAAAAAAAGATTTCAACATTTTAGATCTGCAAGATTAGATTCAACAAAAATAAGTGGAGTAAATAAAGGCTTACTTTTAAAACTAGTGCCAGAAAGTTCAGAAACATTCCTCAAAGTTTTGACGTTCAACGAAAACAATATTCTTCAATTAATAGTGGTATCGAAAATGCAGAATTTTTTTTAACTCCTTTTACTCATTTTGGTCGATGCAAATTTTGATTTTCTAACAAATTTGATCGTAATCTTTTTATGTGTGATAAAACTTTTACGGTGTTAAATATTCCGATGCATTTAAAGCAGAAACATGACTTCCAGTGATCCACTAATATTATTAAAGTGGTAGCGAAACTTATTTTGTAAAATGGGTTCCTTGTTCTTCTTACCATAAGACGTTTTCGATAACTACAAAACTACGGTAACTCAAACTCGACGATAGAAATACAAATTCTGCGAGGTAAAATTTAATGGAAATTAACTGGTTGCCAATCGAGGAAATTTCCACTTGTTTAGGTGGTTAGTTTTCAACCACTTTAATATCGCCTGTGTAGCATAGGGTGTCACGTTAAAATAACGGCTATTATCAAAGAGTTAATATACCAGTTCGCATTACTCAGTTAAATACAGAGCGGGCAAAACTTTTCCTTTAATACGTTGTCGCACACTCAAAATTTGATGATATTGCTGAAAAACCACATTTTTCTTTGATTATTTATGACTATCATTTATCATATGATATTGATAATAGGTTGTAGGTTTGAAAGTGAAAATTCTGACATTTTGTCACAATTTTCCATAAAAACTCTTAATCCCTGTAGCCATCATTTGCTCATCACGACATTATTTTTCGCTTTCCAAAGAAACAACAACAAAAAAGCAATTGTTTGACTGTTAAATCCCCCCCCCCCGATGTATTTCTGAATAATCAACAAATCTATGCATTAGTAAAATTTGTACTAACGTAAAAATGTACGGTAAAAGTTTGTCATTTTAATTTTAATGATTCAGAAGGAATTTCAAGCTAACTACAAATCATATAATATCAAGAAATAAGAATTAGTTTTTTTTTAAAAATAAAAATGATTATTGACAGATTCGCTTATAAAGATTTCTGTTTGACATGGTAAACATTCTGAGGACAGCTATAGCCGTCATTTACCTAACTATCGCAAAAATAGAATCGTTACAGCTGTCATTTGCAGCAATGTGTTAAAATCTACATCCAAGAAAATTTTTTTTTTATCAGTAGACTTAATAATAAATATACAGGTCTCATTTTTTAGCTTTTTAAGAATATATTTCTCGTAATCCAGATGTCACAATTAGATTAATTAACAGAAAAATATATAGATATTTTTTTGTGATTTAATAGCTGTGTTTTCAAATTTTAGGTGGGCTGCCTCATCTGATGTGTTTGATTTCACGACAGACATAAAGGCTGGAGCACTGGCAGAAGGTTTCGCGAGAGCAAAATGGAAAGGATTTAAACCTCCTTTAGAATTGTAAATATCAAATCATACTCTGTTACATTCACGGGATCTGTCACGCAGTGGCAGTCTGTTGTATACAATTAAAAAATACCAAAAATATCCTTACTTGAAATTAGAGCATCAGAAAGAAAGTGCACAAAAGGAACACGGGTTTCTCCTCTGCACCTAAGGGTCAACGGATGACTCTGCTAAATAAGAATTAAGTAATTTAAAAAAATAAATAACAAAAAAAATCAAAATTTTTTATGATTCTGCAAGAATCGAGTTGATATTGTCTCAGTCAATTTTTCATGTATTATTTTAATTTTATATAAAGTATTGCAAGAATTTCTTAAAACAATTTTAAAGAAAGCAGATGAAAATTTAGTTTTCTGTTAAAATTTTAACTAAGATTTACTTATAGGAACAACTATCTTATAAGGTGCACTTATAACTTAACTAACTTATAAGGTGTACTCATAACTTAACTAACTTATAAGATGTACTTATAACCTACCTAACTTATAAGGTGTAAGTTATAAGAATCGAGTTGATATTGTCTCAGTCAACTTCTCACGTATTATTTCATGTTATATGCCGACCAGATGGCCGAGTGGTTAGCGTGTCTGACTGTAGAGCCATTGGCCGATGGTTCGAATCCTGCTCAGGGCATGGATGTTTCTTTCTCTCTCTGTGTTCTATGTCTTTTATTCTTTGTGTGAATGTAACCCACCGGGTTTGTGGTTGTGTGACATAGGCGACGTTGCTCCACCGTCGTGGCTTCGCCACAGGTGCCCACTGGGTAACGAGAAGAGAATAGCAGTTCTGGCATTTCTGTGGCCAATGGGACAAACCCCAAGTGCCAGCCATTGAAAAAAAAATTCATTTTATATAAATTATTGCAAAAATTTCTTCATACATTTTTGAAGAAAGCAGATGGAAATTAAGTTTTCTATTAAAATTTTAACTAAAATTAGCTTATAAGAACAACTAACTTATAAGGTGTACTTCTAACTTAACTAACTTATAACTTAACTTATAAGAATCAAGTTGATATAGTCTCAGTCAATTTTTCACGTATTACTTTCATTTCATATAAAGTATTGCACGAATTTCTTAAAACATTTTTAAAGAGAGCAGATGAAAATTCAGTTTTCTATTAAAGTTTTAACTGATATTAACTGAGATTATATCAACTTGATTCTTGTAAGTTGCACGCAATATTTTATGTCTCACCTTTTCGCTCAAAATCATAGAAAGGTATTTTTTAAAATTATTTATTCCATACTTTTCCGTCATAGGATTTGTTTTTTCTAAATGAGTTTTAATTTTTTCTCATCTTTGTAAATTTGGTATTGAAAAGTAAAGCTAGATTTGTGGTCGGATGTACAGTCCGCAAAAAAAAAAAGATATCACCCTGAATAAGTTTCGTTCTAATGATCCGATTTTCACGAACTAAGTGTCAATCTTAATGGTTCCTGGGGGTGACCTCAAATATGCTAATTAATTAGTGCTAACTATTAATTAAGTTACGAAATCAGACACAAAAACGTACTTTCTCTGAATAAACATATATTTTTTTTTACATATTTGGAATCTAGACACTTGAATTAGGGGGGGTAGACAAAATTTTAAAACAATTGGGTCGTAAATTGGGTTGCAATAAAGGTTTATATATTTGGCGATAGTCCAGAAAACCGCCAAAAAAGTCGCCTGCGCAAATAAATATTTTAAGATAACCCTTGACTGATTCAAAAGAGAAACGCTTAATTTTACTAGGTTGCTAGGCAACCAATTTCTGACTGTAAAAAAATTGAAATAATGTTTTGTGATTGCTCTGAGAGCAGGGCCGGATTTACGTATAAGCTAAATAAGCTGTAGCTTGGGGCCCCGAGATGGCAAGGGCCCCCAGATCCAACTTTTTCCTTCTTTTTTTAAAGTTTTATTCGGATCTGGTGCCCTCTGAAACCTAAAATACATTTTTTTCTTTTTTACATTGGCGAACGCTTTTCAAAATCTAATAGAAGTGTTTACAAATATAAAATAATTGTTACTCTTCACTTTTTTAACCAAAAGAGCAATAAAAAGGCCTTTTGACTGATGAAAATATCCTGTAGCTTTTCGTAGCTACCAGTATGGGAGTAGTCCATGAATCCTAAAAAGCGGTACTCCATGGAGTAGTCAAATAGCTGCCTCAATTTACACTGTGTGAAATGTTTTCAGCTTCTTTAAATTGCTGTGGGCTCATTTGTCCACAGAAACACCCTTTTGTCTGAGTTCTGGGCAAAAAATTTCTAGGGCTGTGGGAGAATCTTGTTTAGGGTCACTCTGTTTCGAGATTTCCGTTGTGTCTCATTGTCGTTAAAGAGCTTCTCGTTTAATTTTAAACTTTTCTTTTTTGCAAAAATATATTTTTTCCAACTTATTACAAAAGCTTTTTTTCCTTTTAATTATCCTAAATGTTTTAACTAGCTTAATTGCTTAATTTACTTAATTATTGTAATTGATTTTAATTTGTTATTTTCCAAATTATTCGTACATGAATCCGTGAACTCCTTTCTTTATTTATTTTAATGGTGGGCCACTATTCAATTCCCTCTTTGACAGGCCTATCTGCCAAAATTCTTGATTTGGTTTATTTTGGATGAAATGGAGATAACAGATGTGGTTTTACTTTAATTTTACTTACTGCTAATAGACAGAAGCAACATGTGATATTGCTTGATAGAGCATTGAAATCAAGTGATCATCAGCTAAACAAATGTTTAAATATATATGTAAAAATATTGTTCAAACCTCCTGTCTGACCAAATTTTCCATGTATCCCCGAAATATGAATTATGTTTAATTTGTAAAATATGATGTTTCGTACACAAAATTCATTTATTTAGTTAGCTTATGATTTTATTGTTTATTGATCATACTTGTTTCTATTTTTAACTCCCTGGTTTTTGTTGTTATTATGGGTTTAAACTTAATAAGGCATCTAAATTTTTTAATTTATAAGGATTTCAAATTTTTAAAGCAAAGTCCAAATAACTTCCTAAAATTGCAAATTGAAACTATTTATAAAATTTTGGCAGATTTGTTTTTATTTTAAATCTGTGCATTTAATTTAATAAAATAAAAACAAATAAAAAATAGGTTTAAAAAATATAAATAAATTACTAGATAAAATATAAAAATGTGTTGTCAATGAAAAGGAACATATCTTTTAAACAATTTGAGTATTAATAAATTATTTAAAAATAAATAATTTTAAAAGGTAGAAAAGTTTTTTGATTTGTTTAAACGGCAAATTTTGTCCCATCATTTGATCAAGAGACTATTTAATATCTGTTTCTAAGAAGCAGTAGGTCGCGTGTGGGTGTGTGGATGATGTAAGTAAAAGAGGCATACAAAAAAAGCCAATTTAACTTCAGTTATTGCCCTCGATATTATATTTTTAAACTCCTCTCAAAAATTTAGTTAAAAAGTTATACAAATTAATTGTCGCAAACAAATTAATATTAAGTAAGAACGAATCAAAAATGATATCGAAATATGCTGAATCACTAATGAGACAGGCGGGATGAAAGACATCGAAACCAATTTGATTAAATAGTAAAACTAGAAAGTGTTTCAAAAATCCGGACATGTATCAGGCTTCAATTTTTTTTACTGCCACAAAATTTATCAGGAACAATTCGTTAGATTTCAATACGGGGTATGTTTTTTCTTTAATTAAATATTATTAAACATTAACTAATATTTGTCTTTCAAAGCTTTTTATTCTGTAATAACGAATGACAAGCATTTAAAGTATCCAGTTCAAGAATGTCAAGTATCCAAATAACTTCATTTATTAAATTTAAAATAATAATAATAATAATAAATAAATATCAGCAAGGCAGGTGTGTATATTTGGGGCTGATGATTACGAAATCTAACACAAAACAGTGAGATCGCGGGTTCTATTCCAGCTGGTGACAGTTTTTAATTATTATTTCTTAATACTGAAAAATGCATTTCTTATATTTTTTTTAAAGTATGCATGTTAAAAACTAATAATTTAACAAGTATTTAAAAAACTAGAAAGCTACACCCCCTGTTCATTTTGCACACTAACCCTCATGGTTGCTTCTGATTAATCACTGCAGATTAAGAGGAAAAACGGTTTATTTCCATCTTTTTGTTCTACAAAAATTAAGATTGAATTTCTATTTACATTTTGAAGATGACTGAAATTTGGCAAATCAATGAAATTGGTATCTCTTGCAGAGTTATTACCTAGTGAAGATGGACTCAAGGGCACTGAGTTCGAATCCCAGTGTTGACTGGTCGATACGAATTCTACACCCGGCTTACACCAGCCACTGTGCCGAAGTAAAATATCTTTAGTGGTAGACGGATCGTAGGTTAGAGTCCCCTTGTTGTCAGACTGACAGTGGAAAGCTTTTGTGGTTTTCCTCATCATGTAACTTAAATGCTGGTCAGTTCCATCAAAACATCCCCCTCCAAGACAAAAATTTCTTCCAATACTTGATCCTGCAGTTCCCTTGTGTTCTGAACTGAGTTTAAAATTAGAAGTCTAATAAGTTGAATATTAGTAGTCGTAAACTCAAAATTGGGTTGGCTGTTCAATGACTATTATAAAATGAACTAATAATTTGGCCGGGATAGCCTGGTTGGTAGGGCGTTGAACTCGTGTTCGTGAGAATGGGATTTCGAATCCAGCCGGCTGAAGAATACCCATGTATAAAATGGTGACTGGTGGATGTTAAATCTGCCGTGGTCCCAAAGTCCTCTAATTTCTCACAACAAATCAATGCCTCTGGGTACTGATCCAATTCTCTTGTCTTTTGGATTGAGTTCAAAATTATAAGGTGATTATTAAATATTATACGGAGTTAAGCATTTGTAGTCATAAACTCAAAATTAAGTCGGTTGTTCAACGGTGGTTATAAAAAAAATAAAACTAATAATCAAATTGTATTTTCTTTTGTTCTTTCTAACTCCTTGCTTATTTTTGACACACCTTCATAATTTCATGTTTCTAAGTCATAGAGCAGCAAAGCGAAACGTAAGGTAAAAAAAAAAAAAAAAAAAACAATTCAGAAAAAAAATTCGCAAAAAGAAAAAAAAATTATTTAAAATTCCAAATAACATATATTCAGAATTTCAAGAAAAAAAAAACTCTGTTAAACATATAATGGTTCTTCTAACGTGCCAAATCCTTACTCTGCGCTTATGATGTTCTTAAAATGAGTTTCTGTTTTTTCCTTCGTTCAAAAAATATGTGTAATAATAGAAAGGCTCTACATTATAGTCCCATCTCAATCAATATATTTAACAATCAAGCAATATTATCAAATTTTTAATAATATAATGTTAATATTCAGCAATAAAAAATACGACAGTTTACTTTAGGTGTATAGAAATAGAATTGAACTTAAAAGGGCCCCATCATTTTCAGTAGCTTAGGGCCCCGCCAAGCTTAAATCCGGCCCTGTCTGAGAGGTTTAATTAATAGTTAATAGAAAACACCTCGAAGTTTCTAGGCAATAGACAATTTTTAAGTTCATTTATGTCCAAAAAGCAAAATAAATAAATAAAATAAAAAATTATTTTAATCTTTTTTGAAAAGAAAATTTGAATCGATTTATAAGTTTTCAGAATTTAAATACATGAACTTTTTATCTGATATTACTTAGATTATGCTATTTTTGCTATGTTTATTCGAGGATTTCATACTAAAATCAAATTAACATAACTTATAATAGCTATATACAAAATTTTAGGGATAATGATTTTTACAGCTTTAATCGAGTCTTCTAGGCATGAAAGTTTGAAGGAAAAAAAAGTGCATGAAAAATAAAATGTAGATTGTATAGTAATTCTAATGCACATTCACAAGGTTTTCTGTAATTTACGATTTCTTTTTTCTATAACTCAATGAATTGCTGAATGTTTAGTGGCATTTTAAAAACATTGAAATATGTTATGTTTAAGAATAAGATATAGAAATAATATGTTGCATATTGTATGATTCATTGTTTAAAAAATTGCTTCATTTTGCTAGATATTTAAGTTACATGGTTTTCTTTGGATAAAGATGATTAGCAAATAGCATCCACATGTTTCGATACATTCGGAAACTTACGTTCGCAAATTCACCATAAAATGTCGCACAACATATTCTTCAATTACGATAAGCTGCATTTACCACCAAATACTGCTACTATGATTATTTTTGTTATATATATATATATATATATATATATATATATATATATATATATATATATATATATATATATATATATATATATATATATATATATATATATATATATCTGATATGATACTCTCTTTTTAAACAGAGCTCGTAAGGCCCTTAAGATACTGAAATGGGGGCACGAAAACTTAAAAGATTTTTTTTTTCCTAATGCCCGCCTGTGTTAACATCAGTCAATTCAGGCATCTACAGGGCGACAGATATCTGTGTGGCCTAAGGATTCCTAACGAGCATCAAACATTCTCAAAATTAAGTGTTCATTCACTGGAAAATTTAGTGTTCATTCAATTTAAGAACTGTTCCTTCACTGGGTTATCTTACTACTTATTATTTAAACCACCAAAAGCTTAAAACAATATTATGTAAGTTATCTAATTTTTTTTACATAATTTGCATTTAATAACAAATATGTTGACATGCATTTAATAACAAATACGTCATTTAGCTAAAATTACAAATTTTGAAATTTTTATGATTTTTTTTTAAAGACAAGCTAAGCTTAAGTATTCCTTCACTGGTTAGTTTACCCTATAAGATTTTGAGAAATTTGCGATGTTGTGAGAGATGCTTAAAAATGTTGACTGCGTATTTTTATTAATATTTATAAAATATATATTCAAGAAATTGATGAATATTTTATTCCAAATTTATTCATTCGTATGTATATTATTGAAATTTTATCAGTTATTGAGAAAAAAAAATTAAAAAAAAATCACATTAAAGAAGCACAATCTGTTGTATAATCATATTCTATCAGAAGCATGCTTTTATAAAACTCCACATTCTCTGAATAAAATGTATTTTATTCAATAAAATGTTTTATTCAAATTTCTTTACTAAATTGCAAATAGAATTTTAGACGACTAAAGAAGAAACATCGTATTTTATAGCTTAAAAAAATAAAAATGAAAAGATAAGCAAACGATTATTAGCGAAAAAAATATGAATGAAATTTTATGCTAAGCGCGCGAAGTCAAGTTCCTCGCAAGTTTATCACATTTTAATATTAATCGCTCCATTTAATCATTTCTTCATTGTCGCCAAATTATTTTTTTAAAAATAATTAATTTTAATTTTTCTCAGCTGCTAATAAATAAAAACAGTTGAAACTTTAGATTTTTCAATTGAAAAATATGTAGATTAATATGGTATAAAAGAATTCATACCTTATAATTCAAAAATTTTTCATCCTTAATTTAATTAAATAATAAAAAATAATTAACAATTATTAAAAATTATTTTTTTCGTGAAATTATCTTTGGGTAAATGAGTTTTATGACTGGGTGAAATTTTCTTCGAATTGCTTTATTAGTTTTTAAAATATGACTAAAAACGTAAAAAGTGAAATTAACATTAAGGGGTACGAACTTTGAATCGCTCTCCTGACCAAACTATGGGGACCATATTTCCCAGATTGCGGCTACCCCCTATATTTTGAAGGTTAAGAATCCAAATATGTAAGAAAAAATATATGTTTATTCAGAGAAAGTACGTTTTTGTGTCTGATTTCGTAACTTAATTAATAGTTAGCACTAATTAATTAGCATATTTGAGGTCACCCCCAGGAACCATTAAGATTAACACTTAGTTCGTGAAAATCCGATCATTAGAACGAAAATTATTCAGGGTGATATCTTTTTTTTTTTGCCGACTGTACTTGTATTGCAAATAACTAGACAGAAAAGCTTGCATATATCTGATTAAGAATTTATCTGTTATGCAAAAAAAGGAAAAAGAAATAAGGTGACCATTCCGAATACCTTATGATCAGATTTTCTTTTACCGAGATTCAATCTTAATGAATCGAAGGCCTAACTTTTAATATAAGCCGACCGGCATGTGTAGGAGGCAGGGAACTGTCCTTGCATCAGAAAAGCTTTGGGTTCGAATCCCGGGCAAGGCATGGATGTTCTTTCTTTCTCTGTACTATCTGTCCTTACTGTGGGAGCGACGTTGGCCCACCTATTATGGTGCCCCTGTAAGAGAGGTCAACAAAATTGCCCTACATATGCCCGAATTGACGGATGTACACAGTTGGGCATTGAAAAAAAATACTTTTAATATAATAATTAATTATCGAAAAAAAATTTTTAAGTCAAAAATTCGGAAACTGTTTCCCCTCTAGATTCATCGGTAAGTTAGTCGAAAGCGTGATTTTAATTTCACTTTTACGCGTTTTACCTCCTTATCAGAAATTTTAAATAGCGAATCAAAATCTTATTTGAACACAATAATAAAACTCGTTTATTCAAAGATGATTCCGCGCAAAAAATAATTTTTAATATTTATTTATAATTTTTTTATTTTTTTAAATACGAATCTAAAATATTTGGGTTGTAATGTATGCACATTTTTACATAATTTTGAAAGTGTAATTGTAAGTGAAAATATAAAATTTGAAAAAAATTTATAGAAAAGTTTTGGAGGATCTTTTAAATGAACGACTTGATTCAAAAAAGATTTGTAAGCGTTGCTTGATTATTTGAAATTTTTACTTAATCACACATACATCGGAATCAAAAATCAGAATGATTTTTTATCTTCCAAATATTTAACGATCGTTAACGCTGCGACGTAATCTTATCAATTTACATACATTTTTTATATAGAGCAATCTATATAAATATGCATTTTCTTGCTAATAGGTTCAATAGAGCTGTTAACTGCTATACACAATGCGGAGTAATTTTTGGAACAATGACGATAGGGGAGAATGAAGAAGCTTCTGAAGTTTATTTGTATGGAGAGCGAATCAGGTTCATGGGTAAGAAAATATAAGCATTTTTATATGTAACCAAGTATAGTCATAAGCCTTGGAAATAAAAATAGCGAAAATATAAATTTGACAAAAAAATACAGCCCATAAGTTAAAAGCTAATCAATTCTGAAGGTACCAGACGAACTATTTTTTTTCTAAATCTATTTGTTTCTCAAAATTCCACTTAAGATTAATGCCACTGAAAAACAAAAATAATTCACAACAGCCTGGAATAGTTCGAGTCTCTGGTTTTAAGTGATGTAACATATTCTTCGTATTTTTACTACTTTTTAAAGTTTTTAAAACCTGAGTAAACCTTGTAGTATAAATTTAGCATTGCACAGTAAAATTATTGAGTAAAAAATTTATTAATTTTTCTTTCAGGTGATTCGTCTTTCGATAAACGAGCGCAATTTCTGCATGTTTTAGGACAAACACTCAGAGTAAGTAAAATTTCATTGTTTTTAATCAGAAGTGACCAGCGTTCTTAGAAAAAAAAACTAGTAGTAAAATCTCGAAACGAATGTCGGAAAACTTACTATGCTACTTTTTTAAATTAATATTCTGAGAAAAAAATCTCCTTCAGGGATTTTCTAGCAGATTAAATAATTGGAAAGGTAAAGAGGTGAGTTTAGAGGGTTCTTTTAGAAATTTCTCTACCCTTTTTTAATTGTTTTTTGAGGACACTGGTCAGGATAAGTTTATTCAATTATATATGCATGTTACTCAGTAAGTCTCCGGTATAGTTAAGAGAAAAAATTGAAATTTGACTTCAATCATCAACATCAAGAGGGATACACTTATTCCAACGCCCCTCTAACTTTTCGACGTCTTTTTTGTAGAACGATTTGTCTTTGCTCTCAAAATAGGCCTCAACTTTAGCGATAACTTCGTTATTTTAGCGGAATTGTTATCCCTGGAGTATCTTTTTGAAGTCTGCAATGTGCCAGTAGTCGCTAGGGGCCATATCTGGAGAGTAAGAAGGGTGGGAAAGTCATTTGAAGCCTAATTCACTCAATTTAACCAACGTTTTCACATACTTATGATCAGGGGCGTTGTCTTCGTGAAACAGAACCTCTTCGTTGCATGGGAGACCGCTTTTTCTTGATTTTCTCACTTAGTCGATCTAATAATGCCATATAATTATTCGTTGTTGATAGTTTTATCTTTTTCAAGATTGTCGATGAGCAAAATATCGTGCGCGTCCCAAAATATGAATGCCATAACCATGCCAGCTGAGGTTTTGGACATTTCGGTCAGCATTCGCCGGCTGTTGCCCATTTTGCTGAAGATCTTTTTGATTCAGGAGTGAAGTAGTGGATCCGTGTTTTATTCCATCGTCACATATTGAAGCAAAAAATTCTTTTTAGTTCTCTTTAGCAACTCCAAACAGTGTCCTGAATTATCGACATGTTGTTCTTTTTTGGTCTGGTGTGAGTAAATGAAGTACCCATTTCGAAAACAACTTGAGCACGCTCAAATTTTCATAAAAATTGTAGACAAACAATCTTCCGATTTCTTTAAGGTGTCAGCAATCTCACGCAGCTTCTCATTGCACTCTTTCAAAACTATTTTATGAACTTTTTCAAATTCTTCTGGGACAACAGCTTATTTTGGACGACCAGAGTGTTCAACATCACCAGTGCCTTTACGAGTACCTTTAAATTGAGCATATCAGTCAATAATAACTGATTTCCCTGGTACCGAGTCGCCATAAATGGTGACTCGGTAGCAGGAAAATGCATTTTAGTATCCAGCCAGAGTATTTTTTAGTACATTATCAGTAAATTTCTCCATCAAAAAACAATACTTAATCAATACACAAAATTTATTTTATCAATAGATTTCAAAACTGCGCTCACTGAAACAACTTGTAACCTCTAAAAATAATAATCAGAATGTCATGAAATGTTGAAAATTATTGTTTGAAAATTGCTTCTATCTAGTAATTAAAAGGTTCTGTTAGTGAAGTGGTAACATTTATGTGTCAGACCGCAGGCTTGTTGTATATATATATGTATATATACATATCACAAAAGATATATATATATATATATATATATATATATATATATATATATATATATATATATATATATATATATATATATATATATATATATATATATATATATATATATATCTTTTGTGATATGTATATATCATAAAAGAAAGTAATGACATTCTTTAAAATTTTCAGACTGGAAGTTTTGTTCATATTTCTGATGTGTCAATAGAAAACGTTGTCAAAGAGTATGTATTATTTAATATTAACTTATTTTGCATTAATTTCATAACTAATTTATTTATTCATTTAACTGTAGACATTAAATTTTAGGAAGGAATTTTCAATCCCTTTAGTACTAAGGTTCAGAATTTTACACTGAATTAATTTACAAAACGATAAATGAATCTGAATTGAAAACTTATTTTAGAAAAGTCAATAATATTAAATTAAAATTTTTTCCATAGTCATTTAATAATTTTTCTTACCATGATGAATTTTCAAGGGCAAATATTTAATTTTTCTTAATTTGCTTATAATTTTAGTCTGAAATTTGGTTTCTTCGTAAGGCCTACTGGCGCAATGTCTGCCGCTGATGACATTCACATTGCTGCAGAAAACTCCACAGATGATGGTGAGATGGAAAGTAACATTAAAGCAAAGTTTATCAATGAAGGTATAAGATTTGTTATCAAGGAAACAGATTACTTTATTTCATTGGTGTTCTTTATTGTTTTAAACAACTTAGTGGCTGAAAACTCTTTGTGATGTTTTCGCAGAAAAAATTACGTTTTTATGACGTACTTAATTTATAAGTTATTGGCCATCACAAGTAAATCAACACATCTTCAATTCTGCAAATTATTAAAATGACATTTTGCTGTTTGAAAATCTTCTGTTGTTAGAGAAGTAAGCAACGTGTTTGCATCATTGGTTTCTTAAATAAAAGTAATGGGGTAAAACTAACTAATAGATCATGAATGATCCCTAAATATCACATTTATCGAAAGTTTAGTAGTTAAAACATAAAACGAGCACTTTGTCAGGACTCAGCGGATTTGACAGAGAATTAATCTCCTTAAGATTTGTTGGGGGTTCGCTACAAAAACAGAATGCTACTTGATTTTGAAAGAAAATTTATGAGCTGCACTAACATTTCCGGAATGGTCTCTAAGAACCAACAAGGGTGAAAGTTTACATATATTAAGACGAAAAAGCTTGAAAGCTGGTAAAAATATCATTTTATTCTATCTTATATACGTCAGGAGTCAAACATCCATGCTAACCAAGATTGCTATAACATGTACATACCTGCCAACTTTCATTCTTTCCGAGATTGAATTTTCCAAGTGTTTGTAATACAATTTCCGAAAATCAATCATACTAAAAAAATATTTTGACCTAGTTGAAATTTGCTATAGCAATAATTAGTATGCTTTTATATATTAGCTGTACTTACTTATATGTAGTGGTGGACAAACTAAATTTATAGTTACTACTTTAATTCAAAACGTTTAATGGAATAACATGAGTTTCGCTACCACTTTATTTATGAAAATGAAATCTTCCCGGAAATCCTGGAAGAGTTGGCAGTTCTGCTTACCTGTAGGATGAATTCTTACCCTTTAAGTAAAAGCTTATTTTACTCCTCACGAAAACTATAATTGAAAAGGTTTTACAACCAATGTCTTCTGTTTTCGATCTTACTTTCAAGCTTGAGATCTTGAGGTTACAATTTAGTGTTTCTAAACTATATGTTACAATTATTCAGAAAAAAACGCTCTTTTTTCTCAATTAATGGGCAACACCAAATTATTCAATTTATTTAAATGAGATATGAAAATCATGAACTTTTCTTGAAAATCCAATTTTTTCAACAGAAACAGTGTATTTGTTTAAGTTCCTTACTAAATTAACAAGCAATTCTTATTAATTGTCAAACTCTTACTGGATTACTAGATAATGGGTAAGGGAACTAAGAAAATGAAAAATATTATTTGAAAAGCCCTTGTGATGGTGTTTCAGAAAGAGGTCGAATGGATATTTTTGCTGATTTAGTTTTTTTTAAAAGTAAATAATGAGCATCACAAATAAATCAATCATGAATAAAATACCCGTGATCATAAGATGGTGTCATCTCTGACTTGAAATTTCCTTGTTTTGTTTTTCAGAGGAATCACGCTTTTTATGTTGATTCCATTAATGGACAACATGAACGAATTATCAAAATTTAAATAGGTTTAAGAATCATGAAGTTCTTGAATATATCATCAACTGATCAAAGTTATTCTGAGGGCTTTGTAATTTGTTTTAAGGATTTTTTTGTCATTCTGTATACTTAAATAATTTTTATATGAATTTGTTGCATGAATAAACTAAACAAGTTTCTTTTTCTTATTTTCGAAAAAAAAACTGAGGAAACCATTTTAACTTACTTAACAGCTTCGTTTTTCAGGAAAGACATATAATGTGGAAGGAAGTTTGACAGGAAAAAAAGCACATTTTGAAAGTAAAAAAGGATGGCATGGGCGAGTAACAATTGACTGCGCAGAATTCAACTTGAACTCTTACAAATGTGCTGGGGTAAAACTTAGCGGGTGAGTAATACCAAGAAGCCCAAGTAAAATATTAAAATAAAGAAGCTAATTCTAGTACAGAAACAGCCCTGTTCTAGTCTAATATGCATTTAATAACTAGGTTTAAATTATTACATGTTAATAATTATTTTTTGTGCTGTGTCTTTCCGAATTCATGGATTTTTTTAAATGAATTTCTTATAAATGTTCATATCAGTCATTTAAGCTGATACTAACTTATACATTATAAATGCCTTGATATATACTAAGTCGTATAGAATTTTTATTCTGTGGTACCATAATTTCGATGTTTATCTTTATAGAATTATCACAAACCCCCTAAACAGAGTCATGCCGACCAATTCTATCGACACAACGCCTAAAGGTAAATATATGAACAGCTTAAATTTTGCATTTTATTAATTTATGCATTAAAAGCACAATTTGGATTGAATTTCTTCATACATATTTGTATTTTTCCTTAAATTCAGAGAGAGGTTGGTCAA
The DNA here is from genome assembly GCF_982258835.1 of Parasteatoda tepidariorum. Lineage (NCBI taxonomy): Eukaryota > Metazoa > Arthropoda > Arachnida > Araneae > Theridiidae > Parasteatoda > Parasteatoda tepidariorum. The sequence goes on from NC_141762.1 coordinate 26,235,817, forward strand.
AAATATTTTAATGCCAGCAATTTTTAAATAATTCCACAGCTATATTTAATAATTATATAGCGATTGCGATATTTATAATCAAATGCGTTTTCAATTATAATGGTATTAAATAAGCAAAGAAGATTTTAGTTTCAAACACTCATTTTGGTCAATGAAAATTTTGCATGGATAAAAATGACAACATTTCTAAAAGTCTCAATCATGATCTTTCATATTGAGCCAACAGTTTTGACCTGCTCTGACCACCACTTCCAGAACCGACTTCAAGCAAAGTTTTCACTCAGTTGAAATCATCAAGTCGTACTGCATCTATTATTATATTTTTTACGTATGTACGTAAAACTAAGTTTTGTTGCTTAGATTTTTGTTACAAACAGTTTTCATGAATATCGTTTTTCGGAGAAAATATAGTGTTTGGACAAAAATATATTTAGAACGAATTCTGTACTAAAAGATTTTACATGACAAAACTGCTGGAACAGCTTGAAAGATTATGCTTGAAATTTTACTAAATGATGTCATTTTTACCCACCCAAAATGTGCCTCAACGAGGAGAGGGAGATAATGGCGCTACTTTTTAGTTTTGCTATCAGCAATTTTTAAATCGTGCTATAAGATTGCAATATTTATATTAGAATGCTTTAATAATTATAGCGCTATTAAAAAAGGAAATAAGCTTTTATTGTCTTAGATCATTTTGTCGAAACTTTTGTATGGGTAAAGCAAATGCCATTTCTAAAAGATTCAATGATGATCTTTCAAATTGCGCCAACAGTTTTTCCCTATAACATCTTTCAAAACATTTGTTGAAGATTGTTGACGTTGAGTTAGTATAAAAGTGTTACCATAATTTTGCTCAATCACGTTACGTATTAATAATGTGTATTATTTCACGAATGCTTTAATAATATACACTGCTCAAAACAATTAAAGGATTTTATAAGTTTTGTATAAGATAGGTTGAACTCCGACCCACGCCAGGGGGGTATACGGAGATAAAAGTAAAATTATTACAATAAAATTCTCTAAAAACCAAAATTACAGTAAAATTTTGCCAAATGACAGTGGTGGTGATCAGTTAAAAATGGATTAACAATAACACTTGACAATTAAAAACATGTGTTAAAGGCAATGAAACCCAATAGCGCCGGTGTAAATGTCGAGAATTAAATGATTATAATAATAAAGAAACAAGAGATAAAAAAAATCTCAAAACTAAAATCAATGAAAGCTAAAAGTCCAAATAATAAATATCTAAAAGTAAAAGTTTGACTAGAAGTCTATGAAGTCTAAAATCAAAAGTAGATAAAAATTCAAAATGTAAGGCTAAAAGTTGATTAGTAAAAATTAACGATGACATGCTCTATTGTTGGTTCATGACTGGGGTCAGTTGATCTGGGGCTAGAATGTCCTCAAGGGTTTGTTTAATAATTTGAATCACAATTTTCCTGCAGGTCAATATGGCGAAGAATGAAGTCTTGTATAGCGAAGTTATAAGTCTTGTATGAAATAACAGTATAAGCAAGTTTTTTTTGCATAAAATGTAGGAAGAGAGCCACGAATACAAATTTTTCTTTTTTTCAAACTTCGTAGTATGCAAATTTGAGTTTGACGTCGACGACGACGTTTTAGTGACAACGAATTTGATTTGGCTTTCAAATTAATGTAAGATTAAGTGGAAAATAATGAGCGACATTCAGTAAGCGCTTCGTTTCGATGAATTTTATGTTTCAACGAAGTCAATAAACCAAATTACGAGCTTGGAGAGTTATTGGCCAATTAGAGGGGGGCCAAACACAAGCCGAACTTGCAGAAGCCATTGGAGTTTCGCAAAGTGTAGTTTTCAGGATCTGGAACCGTTTTTTGGAGACTGGAAATGCAGGCCGCTGATCAAGGCAAGGGCGTTGACGTGCAACAACACCCAATGGAGACCATTATTCAGCGCTAATGGTCTTGCGTTCGTGCATGAAAGTGTAAGATTTAGAGGTGGGGGAGTGATGGTCTATGCTGGCATCTTCATTAATGGGAGCACCGATCTCCATATCATTCGCAATGGAGCTCTGACGGGTCACTAATATAGGGATAAGATCCTGAGACCTGTTATAGTCCCTTACGCTGCAGCAATTGGAGATGATTTCATGTTAATGGACGGTAGTTTTAGGACACATCGTGCTAACTTGGTGAATGATTTCTTTTTGGAGGAAGGAATCATACGAATAGGTGGACCAGCGTGTTCGTTCTCCGGACATGAACATAATAGATCTTGTTTGGGACATTCTAAGCAGACAAATTTCTGGACGGCTTCCATCCCCGCAAGCTCTGCAAGAATTGGAAAGATTTCTTCTGAAGGAGTAGGACAGAATACCCCAGCCCCTTATTAATAACCACATTGACTCGATGCCTCAAAGATGTTCAACGTCGCCAGCCGTTCGGGGAAACCATGCCCTCTACCAAAAACGATTTTCTTTTAAGAAAAACAACTTTTTTTTATTTGTTTTCTCATATGCTGAATTTTTTCCTTTTTGAACTCAAATGCTTAATAAAACGCATTTTTTTCTGCCAAACAAATTTCATTTTTATCTCATATAGCCTACTAAGTCTCTTGATAATGTATCAATCATTCAAACAATTCTCCACGTGCAAGATCAACCCACAACCTCAACATCCTTTAATTGTTTTGAGCAAGCAGTGTATATTGTAAAAGCAATTTCTTATAATATATAATATTACTATTACATTATTTGGATCAACTGTGACATTTGTTTCAGATAATCCATTGGTCGTGCATTTTGCTGAAAAAATATGCCAAGAATCATCCATGACTGGTGGAAAGGGTTCCTCTCTTGGCAAGCTCACGGAACTGAGCAAGGAATTTCAAACTGTAGGGAAACATTTCTTTAAAAAACTAAAATTTGATTTTGAATTCAATTCAATTGATAGTCAATTTCAAATGTTTAGTGATGATATGTACGGAGATCTTTACATCTTTTTCGTGCCGCGATCTTAGTCAAGGAAAAAAAAATTAGTTTTCTGAATATTGACCAATTTACGGGAATCTTTAATTTGCTGGCATTATATAATTATCTTTGCCATCAAAACTTAACCGCAATTAATTTATAAAAAAAACTCCCAATTTGAGCCATTTTTTTATAATTTAAAATTAAATTATAACACTTATTATGATTCTATCTAATGTACCGTACGCCAAAAAAAAAATAAATAAATCAATTCTGAGCAAATGTTTAGTAACTACGCAAATATGATAGCAGCATCTCAACTGCAATTAACTACTCAATAAAGCTGCTATGCATATAAACTGAATGATAAATTTCTATAAGCTGTTTGAGCTTAGAAAATGCATATGCTCTTGATCATGGCCTCAACAATATCTAAACATAATCATAGTCATGCGGTTGCTCGAGGCTTTTTACCTCTCCATCGTGTGTCACTTTATTTTGAAGTTGTTTTAATCATGAATTATTTAGATGAAAGCAGAAAAAAATATCTAAACAAATAAAAGAGATAATAATCGACTTGAAAAATCATAAACTAGATGCTTGGATATCATTGGTAAATATGCCGCGATTGCAGGGCCAATAAATTATTAGAGCGTGGTAATTAGATTCGACTGCCTTGGTACATGTACTTATAGGATCCATATTAAACCAATTTTGAGCCCAATTGGGGCCAAGGTAAATTTTTCTCTAGGTTTACTACACTTCAAAAACTTAAATACTCTATAAAGGTAAATTTTTGCAACACCTTTCACTACAGCCATTCGAAGGCTTCTGTTTTCTCGCTGCCTCTCTTCATGCTTCATGCTCTAAATTATTTTTGTTTGAGCTTACCATTTCCTTTCTATAAATAGAAGAGGAGGGGGTGCCGCATATTAGGTATATATCACATATTAGGCACCGAATCACTACTATCAAGTGTAAGCTTTTAGCTTCATAGTACAAATATCTGTTTTTTTAATCTGAAATGCGGAATTTTAAATTCAAAAAATGTGTTAAAAAATTTCAAAACAATTCTTTTTCAGTTTATTGTTCCTAACGGTATGGTGGTGACCACAGCAGCTTACCTAAAGTTCATAACTAAAGATGTACTTAAGGAGATAAAGAATCTTGAAAATGTTCTATAGTAAGCAATTTCAAATGTTCTGCAGTTACAAATGAAATCCTGTCTGCTTCTTTATGGATATTATAAATTGGAGCTCTTCATATATTTTTTAATATAATATGTATATATCTTAATTTTATAATCCATCTATACTAATAATATAATATATAATTTTTAGAAATATAAGTTTAGTGTATTATTTGTATAATATATAAAACTTATATTTTTTTCGGAAATAAGTAAATATTTTTTTAGAATATGCCGCGAATGATCGTATACTAAATATTATAAGCAATTTCAATCGCATTGGTTTTTCAAGCCAGATGTGTTCTTGATATTTAATAAAGTAATTAATTGCTTTTCAAGACTTGGATCAGAGAATCTTTTAAGCTAAATATCAGAACCAAACAAAATCAGAGCTTAAATATCATTTCAAAATGAACTACAAACAGGAACTTGAAATACAAAGGTAAAATATTAAGGTATACATTTCACTACCACTTAAATAATTAAAAAAAAATGTTTAAGAACAAAAAGTTTAGTAAGTGCCCAGGTACCCAGTTTTTGGTTCATGAAAGTAAAAAAGGATTTGGTGATCCGTCAAGCACCGATAAAAATTGGCATTCATGCCAGGTATTTTCGATATTACGGAAATTGCAGCGTCTTAATAAAAATGTTTGACCTGGTAATTACTTTACAAAACAAGCAATCACAAGTTTTAAATTAATTTAAAGCTAACTTAATTCTTAGTCTTTAAAATTTCTATTTTATTTTCTATATTCTATTTTTAAATAAGATCTTGTTAATCGTATTTAGAACTACTTGAATTGTTAACATGAATGATTATTTAAACTGTTAAAATGTCGCAATAGTTTATACAAATTGTCTAATCTAAAATAAGCGAAAAATTAAGTTTTCCCTCAACTATTTTAATTTTGATAAGACGCTGTGACCATTGAAATTACTAAAATAAGATTTCATGAATTTTATTATTAGTGTACTCATGTATTTATATATTTCTAAACCTCTAGCGGAAATGTTCCTGGTGATATTAAAGAATCATGCCAAAGGTAATTTGTTTTTAAAATTGCAAAATTGTCGAATTATTATTTTATTAGACAATTAATATGTATTATTACACATATTACAATTAATATGTATAATTAATATGTATTATTATTTTCATATATATTTTTCATTTATATTTTTCACATTTCATTTCATTAATATTTTTAGGGTTATGGATGAAATTATAAAATCGGAACTCTCAAATGAAATCATGAAAGCAATTGAAAGCATGCTTCAAAAGCATTTCTCCGAGAAAGGTGTTATTCAATTTGCAGTGAGATCTTCAGCAACAGGTCAGATACATAGTTTTTATTGAATCAATTAATAAATGACAAAATGATTTTATTAGAAAAAATAAACTATAACTGTTGCTTATGCTTAGAAACAAAAAAGTATTTTCAAAATTGAATTGAGTAACAAAATATTACACTTAATAAGAATTGAATTACTTTTAACTACACATTGCTTCACAAGCACAAATCAAATAATAAAATATTATTTCACAGGTGAAGATACTGAACAAATGTCTGCAGCTGGTCAAATGGAAACATACTTGGGTGTTGCAGGTTTAGACGATGTAAGTGGATTTAATATATTGAAGAGTATTGTACTAGTTTTATCAGTTTTGTTTGAGTAAAAGCAGGTGCATGCGCATGGAAGATGCAAAAATTCATGGGATGCCATAATTATCAAGCAATCAAAATGGACATTCCTTGTTCATTTAGTTAGAATTACTTTATGTTAGCAGAGTTAGGACAAGAATCTAGAAAATTGCAATTTAAAGATGTGAAAGTTATGATATCGGAATATGTTGCTACGTTTGGCGAAAAATTCCTCAAATCTTGCTTTAATAACAATGTTTTTCGAAGACTTTTCGCCAAGGAAAATTAATTAAAAAAACTACAGTTAAAGTGTCTTAGCACTTGAAACAAAGCTATAAAAGTTCATAAATGTCATTTCGCTGTAAAGAATTATCTGGAGTTTAGAGCAGACAAATAACTGAAGTATTTTAAAAGTTATTAATTTAAAAAAAGATCAATTTGGCAACATTATTCTAAGCAGAATAAAATTATCAACATCAATGCTTTAATGCATTTTTTTAGGGGTCTCTTGGAAGGAATAAGTCCCGGAAGAAATATCTTAACCATGGAAAATTTTCCTATTATTAGCTAGTCGAGAAAAATAGCATTTTCAAATAATACTGTATACAATTAATCTTTATTATGATAGGATGAACTACTAGAAACGCGTTTTGCTTAATTTATTAACGTAAGGTCACTGGCATGGGCGAATAATAAATTTTTAAAAAATGTAATTAATTATATTATTCTCTTTCAGTTTTATGCATGATTTATTTATTGTTTACCTTTTTTCCACCCCGAATGAAAAACGGGTATTCAGCTAGTTCAGTATAAAAATGTATCTTTATTCTTGGAATCGTTCGCGAAACGTTTTGACTGTAATATATTGTTAGCAAGGAGACAAGGACAGATTTCTTTTTAAAATGTTTAACTTAAATAACTTAATGAAAGTCTCAAATACAGCTGTAATAGTTTTTGCTAACGATTTCACAAAATATAACTACTTTCAACTCCAATTTTTCTTGCAATAAATACTTTGAATAATTATGTTTAATTTTTGAGGCAAAAGAAAAGAGATATAGGCACATCTATAATTTCCAGATTTAATTGAGTAAACAGACCTTATGAATGCACTCTAATGTTAACAACACTGATAAATTTTTGTTCAGTTTCTTTTCGATAAACTTTGGCCCTCAGCGAATGACAGACTGTGCCCGTATGCTCCATCTCTCAAAAACACATCCTGGTATATGAACTCTAACTTAAACTACAGTTATTCCTGCCCTACTTTATAAAAAAGTAGCAGAATTTGATCAAAACCTCCTAGAGGAGAGAAAGCCTCCGCAGGGGTTACCATAAACGAGAATCGATCTTTAGTAGTCCTAACGTTGTGACATTTTTCGTATTTTTTCTACTTTGTGCAATTTATATTAGTTACGTCGAACTACGAAATTGATCCGTACTGAGGCCTTCTCTCTTCTAGGAACTTTTGATTTCATCTGGGTAAAGCGCAATGGATAATTTCAAATTAGTGTGGTATAGGGCCACTATCCGTGAAGAATCAAAATTAATCCATTATTTATTTGGAGGAATAAAGAGCCTGTTTTATCCTATATAAGCTTTCTGGACTCATCAACCACCGAAAATAATTAATATTAAAAGTAAATTACAGTTTAACTTTTAAAATAAATACCAGGAATTTTTTAGTATTGGAATTTACTTGAAATAAAAAAGGCATTTTACCGATTTCGATTCTTTGTGTTGTTTCATTATTTTGCGAATTGATGATTACCCTGAAAAACAATTTTTTTTTGATAAAAATATTTGATCTTGCCTAATTAGTTTGTGGGGATTACAGATCTGAAATTAGTTTTGCTCCTAACGTAACAGATTTTTTTAGTTTATTATTCATCTAAATTTACAAGTTTAAAAAAAACTGTAGGTAAAACTGTAATCCGATTGCAGATATGAAATTAGGATATGATTGTATTTAAGATCTAACAGAAGACAGATATAACATGAAACAAAAGAAAAATTTTTTCCCCTGTGTTATATATTAATCACTATTATAAGAAAAATTCTCATGGTGCTGTATAACTATTTATTTCTGCTGCTGTACGAAAAAAAGCATGTTTGAAATTTTTAACGTTTTTAACTAATTTTATAGATTCTCACTGCCGTGAAGAAATGTTGGGCATCTCAATTTAGCCACATTGCAACTCAATACAAAAAGTAAGTACGATTTTGTTTGTAATAATTACTTTACGTAATATACACAATTTGCTGAAGAGAATCGTGGTGGCTCAGGGGATAGAGCGTTTGCCTTCCAAATGAGGTGAACTGGTTTCGAATCCCAGCGATGACTTGTCGATACGAATCTCGCACCCAGCTCTCACCGACCACAGTGCTGACGCTAAAATATCCTTAGTGATAGACGGATCATTTGTTAGAGTCCCTCGTTGTTTTCCTCTCCATATAATGCAAATGCGGGTTAGATTCATTAAAAAGGCTTTCACGAAGGCAAAATTTCTCCCAATACTTGATCCAGGAGTTCCCTTGTCTTCTGGATTGGGTTCAAAAGGACAAGGTTACGGAGTTGAACATTAGAAGTCGTAAACCCAAAATTGGGTCGACTGCTTAACGACGGTTGTGAAACAGAAATAAAATTCATTAAAGAAAAAGTTTGCAGTTATGTCTAAAAAGTGAATTTCTGTTCTTTATTATCTGAAAAATAAACTTTTTCACAGTAAATACCTATACAGCAGTTATGCGTTTTTTAATCAGTATATTTTCTCAATAACGCATTGACTTTGTATTCATTTTATCCTCTTCTATTTATAAAAGCTTCTGATGAGGAGTTGTGCTAATTTCATATCTTTGTAAAAGTCTACAAAGTCATCTGAGTCTTATGTATCCTTAAATAATAATATAGTCTCCACCATTCGCTGTTTTTCTTGCTCGAAATGATAGGTGATTTTTTTCTTTCACTGTTAGAATTTAAATTCTAAAATTACGGAAAAATAATCAGCTGCTTTGGTCCATCCAATTTACCTTAAAATTTACGGTTTAGAATTTTTTTTTACCTTCACAGTTTTAAAACCGTTTTGCAACTTGTATGGTTTAAAAACTATGACTACAAAACTATGCATTTTTTAACCATTTTCAACTAGCATGGTTCCAATACCGTGAAAATGAAAATTAACTGGACATTGGAGTTAGGTTTTTCGTTATGTAGTGAACCTAATAAAAAGCCTGAACTCATTGGAATTAAACCGAGGAATATGGCTTAATTAGTTCATCTTTTGGGACTATCTAACATAAACGAGGGGAAATGTTGTACTTTTGGTGTTAAGCAGCTTTATGGTGCCATGCGTGACTGAGAGTATTGTATTCTAATAGCTCAGGGTCACCAATTAGGAAGGGCAACACACTGGTAGCTATTTATGTGTTGCAGGAATGGAAGAAATAATGTTATGCTGAGATTCAAACTCCGTTCAGCTGGTCATGAGATTGACAGATTAGCTCTCTAGGCTATAATATGGGCCTAGCTTCAAGGAACTATGTGGCTTTAAAAGTAGGGCTCAGTTGCCATGGTAAAATTCTGTTTGTTTAACCGTTATAGGTGAATACAGTCAATAAGCGGTTTTTTTCTCACTGTAGTTTGAACACAATCTTTTTCATGGTTATTTGCTGCTTTGGTATATTATGGTTAAAAAAAATAGTTAAAACTTTTTATTTAATCAATTCTTCAGGGAAATTTCAAATAGTGTTGCTCTAAACCTTTCGTCTGCAATGAAAAAAATATTATTGTTTAATAAAATTTCATTTTTAGGCAGAATGGTCAGATAATAAATTCACCAATGGCAGTCGTTATACAGAAGATGGTACCCTCTGACGTGGCTGGTGTATTATTCACTTGTGATCCCCTCACTGGAAATCCAACTAAGATGACCATCACCGCAAACTATGGACTTGGAGAGGTAGGCTTTCAAATTTGTGAATTTTATAATTATTACATTTATAAATACGAGCAATTAATTAAGAATTGACACTGTGTATGTGTATAAGTTCAAGTACCTACCCCAAAATGACTGACGGTTTAAAATTTCCGTGTAAACTAAAAAGAGTTAGGCACTAGAAATTTAAGATTTGCCTCGTTCTGCTTAGGAAACCAGATGATTTATCTCGACCCTATTTTAAAATTAGTGATTAAATATGCCGACAGAGAGTGCTGCTTATTAAGAAAAACTATTTAACCATATTTTAATTAAAACTTGCTTTTCGGCGCGTGTTATTCAGTCTGAGTGTGATGCAATTACACACTGAGCAATATGACGTGTGATGCTATTAACATATGCCCACACACATATATTAAGTTGAAATGGTTTGAAATGTAACAGAAAATATCAATATATAAATTTTTCAAATAACGGAACCATCCGTAGGTGAACTTTGTGAGAGATTTTCAAATTTGGGAATAATAAAATTCCCGTACATTTCTTACTCCTTTCGTTTCTCTTTAACAGCACATTGTAGGGATTGGCTCACTGCTAGAGGGCGACACGAACCTAATTAAAGAATTAAGAAAGAGTAGATGAATAGAAGACGGCTCGTTAGGTTGGGGTTGGTTTTTCCTCTATTAGGGTATATTTTAATGTTTCTGCATTTTGGCCGCTGAGGGCTCTTATAATTTGCTAATTTTTTCGCTTCATGTTTTGAATGTTAATTAATACATTTTGTTGTAGCTGTTATTTTATAGGATTTACTTCAAACGCATTAATGCTCATCACATTACATTTTTTTTTATTAAATTGTAATTTAATTGAATATTTTTGGAATTGTCTGTTATTTACGGAACACTATTTAGAACTTTCGGTAGAATTTATTTAAGCAATGACCAATTTATAATTAAGTACTTTACAATGTTAGTTGACAACGTTTAAAGTAGAAATTATAAGTAATGAATAACTTCGTTTTCGTGGGGAAAAAACAGAGGAAATGTTATGTATGCTTGCCTTTCTTTATTGTTAATTTTTCTAATACGTTACATAATGAAATTTTGTGTATTATTTTTATATCAGTCTGTCGTTTCGGCCTCAGAAGAACCAGACACAGTTGAGCTTATGAGAGATTTTGAAGACAACTTGTATGTTCACAACAAAATAATTGGTGCCAAACGTCAAAGAATTGTACTCCAAGGTGATTATATTAACAACTTATTATTCTTAAAAAAAGTTTCAGAATAAAAAAAAGATTATAAATTAAATTATAAAGGTATTTTCATTAGGTAAAGTGTTCATTCAAAATAAAAGTAAAATATAGAAAATACACAATTATATAAAATACAGTGGTTGGAAAAAATTATGGAAACACTTCTAACTCTATATGGACATTTTTTCATTGAGCTGCAAATGTTTTGAAAAATTTTACATGGTAAAATTGTTGGCACAGTTTAAAGGATCATTCTTGAAGCTTCTAGAAATGGTGTCATTTTTACCCATACAAAACTTGGAACGACCAAAAGAGGAGAGAAAATTAATAACTAAGTTTTGGTTTTATTATCAGTAATTTTGAAATAATTCTATAGGATTGCAATATTTATATCAGAATGCTTTTTTACTTGAAGTGATATTGAAAAAAAGATAGAAACATTTAACTTTTCACGCTCAATTTGGTCGATGCAAACTTTGCATGGGTAAAAATGTCACTATTTCTAAAACTTCAACAATGATCTTTAAAATTGTGCCATCAATTATGTCATGTAAAATCGTCTAAGACATTTGCTGCTAAAGGAAAGATTGTTTACAGAGAGATATAGAAGTGTTTCCAGGCACGATATTTATATTGGAATTCTAACATAAATATTGAATGCTCCAATATTTATATTAGAATGCTTTTTAATTGAAGAGATATTGAAAAAAAGAAAGAAACATTTAACTTTTCACACTCAATTTGGTCGGTGCAAACTTTGCATGGGTAAAAATGTCACTAATTCTAAAACTTCAACAATGATCTTTAAAATTGTGCCAACAATTATGTCATGTAAAATAGTCTAAGACATTTGCTGCTAAAGGAAAGATTGTTTACAGAGAGATATAGAAGTGTTTCCAGGCACGAATCCCAGCGATGGCTGGTCGATACGAATATTCTGTACCAGGCTTGCACCGACCACAGTGTCCTAAATGACGACCACAGTGTCCTAAATGACGACCACAATGACGTAAAATGTAATCAGTAGCTGACGGATAATGGGTTAAAGCTATCAGTCCCTTGCCATCAGGCTTACTGTGGTAAATCAATACAAATTTCTCGAAATATTTGATCAAAGAGTTCCCTTTTCTTCTGGATCGGGTCAAAATTGCAACGTTACATTTTTGAACATTGGTAGTCGTATGTACACTCAAAATTATATATAAAATTATATAATTAAACTATTTTCGTCTATTATTAATTAAAATAATATAAATTAATTAATGGTTTATAAAAATTTATTTCTGTAAGAAATTATCTTTCAAAAATAAATTTTGGAATGGTATGCCAAGTTGTTCTGATTCGCTTAAAAAATTCTCGAGATATGGTGAAATGTGCAAAATAGAAAATTAGCATTAAGGGGTGGAAACTTTCAACTGTTCTCCGAATGAAAGTACAGGGCAATATTTTCCAGATTGCGAAACCCCTCCCCTTTTTTTGGAGTCATAATTTAAATTCGTCAAAAAAAGCATGTATATTTAGAGTTAAAACTTCTGTGTGTCTTATTTCGTAGTTTAAAATATCGTCCGCGGTAATTATTTAAAATATTTAAGGTGGAGGACTCAATTAAGCCGAGCCTTAGTACGTGAAAATACTATCATTAGATCAAAATGTAATCATTGTGTTCACTTTTTTATTTTGCGCATTGTACAGCTAGTGCTTTTATTTAACTTTATTTAGCTATATTTGACTTTATAATTAAAGATTACTTTAATTAAATTTTCTTAAGCTATTGTTTTTATTTAAACTTTGCAATAAATCATTGCCTTTATTTATACTTTTTAATAAACTCCTGTTTATACTTAACCTTTATAATAAACTTTTGTTTTTGTTTAAACTGTATAATAAATTATTGTTAAACTTAAACTTATTTTAGTTAAACTTAATAACCAGTTATTGCTTTTATTTAAACTTTATAATATATTTCGTATTTAAGGGAATGAATCTGGAGGCACAGAAGTACAAGATATTTCAGAAAATGATCGGAATTCATGTTGCTTAACCGACGAAATGTCACTCCGTTTAGGAAAACTGGCTGTCAAAGTAAGTATAGATGCATTTCAGGATCAAAGATATATTTCAGGGATATACTTCAGGAACTAGTCTTTTCACTGTTATTTTAAAAGTTAGTGATTCATATCAAGGGCTTCCAAAATTATCTTATACTTTCGCATCCCTGATTTCAAATTTGCAGTCGGTTTCTCTCTACGAGCTACAATTTTTATACAATCGAAAAATATATAGAGAGTGTGTTTCAAAACGTCGTTGCAAAACTTAACGTCCTGGTCTGTCATATCGTGATGAACAAAACATACATAAGAATTTGTTCTCGAAAATGCAAACTGCGAAAGTTAGCGAGCAATGTTCATAGTGGTATAGGGGGAAAATGATGTAGAACGAGGTGTTAACATGACTCTTATCAGAGAATACGGTTAAATTACCGAAAATACTCAATTTTTTCCCCTTTACAACAAAGTATTCACAACGTTGACTCATGGATTCACGGAGACGTTCAAAATAGGCAGGTGTGTCACGAATGTACTGCTGTTTCCACGATCCTGGCGATGATATACGCTTCCGATGTTACGAGCGTCTCCTACAACCCGGACTTCATGCATCCCCGCAGGTAAAAACCATGAGGAGTCAGGTCAGGGGATTGTGGTGGACACGTGATTGACACTCCTTTGCCAATCCAGTGATCAGGATAAGTCTTATCGAGGTATTCCTGCACAGTGTTGTTAAAATGTGCACAAATACCTCGATAGGATTTATCCTGATCGCTGGATTGAGAAAGTGCAATGTGCTGTGTAAATGTGCATCGTGCTGAAACAACATGCTTCGGCGAGTGGAGCAGGAACGTTAACTATCAGACCATCTATCCAAAAAAGTATGATATGTATTCCCATCGAGGCGTTGAGGTAGTAGATAAGAGCTAATAAACATGTCATCGATAATTCCGACTCAAATAATTGTGATGAAACGTTGTTGATTTACATGGGCATGTGTAAACCTTGTGTTTCATGCGCTTGTTGTGCAGTTTCAGGACACCATCTTGTGTAAAAGATACTTCATCAATAAACAAAATACACTATGTAAAATTCGGTAGTGCTACCCGTTTTTGCCAACACCAACGTGCGAATGCAACACGTTTGAGATAATCGTTATCACATACTGTTTGCACTCTTTGGACGTGGTAATGGTGTTGCAGGTCTCCATGTAGTATGCACATAATGCTGTAACGATGTATGCCGAAGACGCGTTCGAGTGCTAGGAGGTTTGTGTCCGGGTACCCCTCAAACCCCGGTAGCAAAGTTTCCTCTGTGACAGGTGTCAGTGTAGTGCGTTCTCGATCGACGTGGTTACGCACTTGGAAAGCTCCTGCCTTAGGCAATCCGTGAAACAATTACTCAGGCAAAGCACTATTTGACTGGCGTCTGTTTGGATAGCGTTCTGAATAGTTCCACTGCTCGTCAATTTCCCCCACAGCACCCTACATGTACACATAAATCCTATTGGCCAATTCTACGTTAGTAAACTGATTCGTCCTTCTGCAACGTCCTGAAACATTGCCCGCTAGCGATCGCAGTTTGCATTTTCAAACTTAAATTCCTTTTCAAATCTTGCTCGTATGACGAATATGATAGACCAGCATATTAAGTTTGGCAATAACCTTTCAAAACAACGAGCATAGTCCAAACTAAGGGTTTCTTAAAATTCAGTCGAAAGACTACTTTTTTCTTTAGATATTTCAGTACTAATCAAATTTGTTTAAGGAATATGGATTTGAATGAAAATACTATTTAGAAATTTTATTTTTTTTAGATTGAGAAAAGCTATAGATCCCACAGGGATATCGAATGGGGATTTTGGAACAACAACTTGTATATATTCCAAGTAAGAACCAATTTATTTCATGTTAAGTTCTTCATTGTCAAACGTACTCCTTTGTACCAAAATTATTTTAGTTACTTATTATAGGGCACCGCGTTAATGTTTTAAGAATTCGTGTTATGAAAATTATTCGAATTGCAAAAATTTTAAATTAATGCTTAATGCTTAAATTATGCTTAAATTATAAATTAATGCTTAAATTATGTGGATACTATTATGGATATTGATAATCGATGCGGACATTCATGTTTTAGTAAAGTAGATTTGCACTTATTATAGAGCCAACAATACATGCATCCTTGTCTGGGTTCATGAAGTCCTTAAGAAATTTAAAAAATGGTAGGAAAATTTAGAAAATAAAATTCCTCTCTATAAATATGTATAACCACATACAATATATTAATATTTGCGAATAAATATACTTAGCTACAACATATGGTGTGTAGAATTTTTAATTATCAAATGAAATTTAATAAAGGAAATTTAATAAAAGAAATTTATAAATTTTCAGCATCATAATTAATCAGCGTCACTTTTGAAATTTAATAAAAAAAATGTAAAATGTGATGTTGATATTTTAATAAAAATATTAGAATATCAGCATCACTTTTTAAATCTTTTTAAGAACCGTATGAATTCTGCTAGTTATATGCACTGAAGAACTGAATCCTCATGATCACCTGCTCAATAACGCGTTGACTTTAAAAACAGCTGAAACTCCCCTGAGCATGAATGCAGCTGAAACATTCTAATAAATTCTTGATAGATAAATTCTTGATAGATAACTTCAGGCAGGTAATTCCAAATGTCAAAGCAGCGGTTTAGCAAAGCGTGGTGGTGTTTGAGCTGTTTTTCCATAACATCCCAAATGTGGTCTATCGGATTACGATCCAGTGAATTAACCAGGACATAAATTATAAAACAGCATTATGCTCTTTGAACCATTCCAACACAACTGAAGTGTTGTCCTGCTGGAAGAGTCCATTTTCAGTTAAGAAAACAGACGCCATGTATGGGTGCAATTGATGTTTAGATAGTCCAAAGCTTTCAGAGTCTGTCCTATCGTAACAATGGAGACCAGAGGCACCAGTGAGAACGCCGACCAGAACATAATACTACCATCATTAGCCTGTGTATGACCTGCTCTTTCTTAACATGAGGGGAGAAATGTTTTCAGGTAAGACGGTGTACCGTGACGCGACCATCGACGTGATGAATGAGAAATCATATTCTATCTGACCAGACAATTGTTGTCCACATACGCATGGTCCTGTGTCCAGGGGTGAAAGCGAGACGGAAAAGAGGAAAGGCTGGTAGTAAAACCATTTCAGTTATAGCTAGTTTTGGGGAGGAGTTTACTTACTCTTTTTTTTTTTAAATTTTTCAACAATATCTACTTTATTTTGGAAAAGAAGCAGTTTTATATATATGCCAGAATTATAAAAGAAATCTTGATAGTTACAGATATTTCATTTTTTTTCGAAAAAAATGCTGGAATGAAATGTTTTACGTACCAGGTTTTTCTCTTTTCCGTCTTGCTATATAAGGGCTTTCACCCATGCCTGTGTCATCAGAGGCTAACAAGTGGGACGGTTGTTGCGCAGTCCCATATCCTATAATATCTGCTGAACTGTGTGTTCTTAAAGACTTTCACTTGGACCTGGCATAATAATGGGATTTCAGATAAGTCACTGTTAGGCGATGATTTCGTTTCATCAAGCAGGTCTGACGTCAGTTTTTTTTATGACGCGAGGACGTCGATGTCTACTGCTAGTTTCACCGTCATTTCTCTACTTTGCATGAGTAGATCAAATAAATAGATTGCGTCAGATCGTGAACTTACCGATCGTGCAGTTTCGGACATATTCGCTCCCAGTCTTCACGCCATTACAATTTACCCTCTATTAAATTCGCTCAAATCATTCTCTTAAATTGCCCTAAATTCGAATTTTCCATTGTTCAGAAAAGTAAATGCAAGAATAATTCCTTACTTTCATCAGTAGCAGTTGAATATGCCCCTGCACATCATGAAGCCGAGTTTGATACTGAAGTTCTCTTGTTTTATGTTAAGGGTTAAAAATTACAAAGCAAAAAAGATTAAGGTTCGTATACTCGTTAATTACCTACTGTTTAAAGTTGGTAAGGAAATGTATGAAAAAGTGCAAAAAATGTATAGAAATGCCAAAAAGCTGTTCGCAATATATGATAACATTTTTAAGACTCATAATTTGAGTTATTTTTTTTTCATATTGTCATTTACATTTTGTTTGAATTTAGTCTCGTCCTGTAACGAGTGGAACAGGAGAAACAGATTTTGAAATTGACCACGAAATGGACGCTCCAATGAGGATGGAAGAAGATTATTTTACAGTTTGCAATGTCGGGTATGGAAGAAAATATTGCATTTTAAATACAGATTTTTATTAGAACTTTTGAAAAAATGTTTTTTCATGGAAACAAATATAAATTCGAAAGTAGGTAATGAGTTTTCTCTAATTACCTGCTTTAGGAAAAAATCCGCGACAAAAGGCAATGTAATATTATTTTTAAATGTGGTATCTATTGCTTACACAGAGGAACAATTTCTGTTTTGTTTTATGTTGTATAAGAATTTATAACAGATTGTAGGTATTTTCGCATTGCTGATTTCAAACATGCGATTGGTTTATCTCTAGTAGCTAGTTTAACACAATTTAATAATATTTTGAAATTCTTTCAACTTACTACTGATATTCCCTATTTATCTGTTACTTAGGGAGAGGTACGTTGGACAATATTACATTTCTATTTATTATGTCATGAATTAAGGTCCTAAGTTTTTTGTCGTAAGAATTATTTTGAATGGAGTAGACAAGCTGTTTATATATGTACCTAAAACTTTACGCTCTTTATAATCTTGTACATTCAGACGAAAACTACAAAAATATTATTTTAAAAAAAGTAATTTTTCTAACAAAATTAAATTCAGACCTGAAGTTTCCCCTCCTGAATTAGGTAAGATCAAATACTTGTATAAATGCAACAAACAATGTGCTCCTTCGTGTTGTCTCCTTCCGTTACTTCAGTATTTCCTTAGGTTTTTATGAAATAAGTTCCCAGCAAAATTCTTTTTTCATACACATGAAATATAGGATTGCCCAAAAAAGGGAACATACGTAAAGCCCATAGTTTATCTCATACATTTATTGTTTAAAATGTGCTAAAAATCTATAAACAAGTTTATTATAGCGTTAATTTTAATTAAATAGAGAAGAATGATATTTTATTGGTAGTATATTTGATTAAAAAATTGTTCCCCAATGTTATTTATGATGGAGTGTTAATGTTATTATGACTTATTATGAAAATTTGAGTGGAGGAAGAGTCAAAGTGACACTTATGAAAAAATTATCGGGATAACTGAGTTCTTCTTTTTTTCGATCTCGTTTAATTAGCGTGATTGTTATTCATGAATGTTTCAACAATAGATTTCTAAGATACTATGACTGGAATCTTGATGGTTAATGACGGTTCAAATAGTAAATTTCCAAGATGGAAATTCTAGCTAATTCAGCAGGCAAGAAAGTCATATAATCAGTAGCACGTTCGAACCATCAGGATGGTTCCTACTTGTCTAGTTTTGTTTTCTTAAGTTGAACTGTCATAAATCTGTCCCGAATTACTTCTTTGGAGTAATAGATTATAGATGGAGTTATATGATTGCTCCAATTGATTTTCAAGATATTGTGATTGAAAATTCTGTTGGTTGTTAAGTTGGTTACCATCAAAAAATCCAGGGTGAGGTAAAAAGCCGAATAAACAATTTTTAATATATGAATCTGATTTAAAAAGTAAGATCTCCAAACCACTGGGTAATTTTTCATGTGGCAGTTGCATTAGTTGCCACCCCCACTCCTTCCATCAAAATATTTCTGGGGGTACAGAATTGAAAATTGATCGTTCTCTGATTCTTTTCAAAATTACGATCCATGTATAAATAAATGGAGCATGATTGGGTCTTCCCTATAAAATGGACTGCTCCATGTATGTGGATGAAATCGCATTCTCGATCATAGATGGCACCACTGAGTGAATAAGACAAAAAAATTAACCTGTCTAAAAAATTAACCTGATTTCAAGCAGGCTTGTTGGTATTGGCAAATGACATTATTAACAACACATTGATTGATGTTGCTAAGTTTTTTTAATTCCGAAGATCTTAGTCTATGGAAATATCCTCTGAATGTTTTTATCAAGGAAGTTCCATTTAAGGGCATTCGGCAATAAACTGTGAACTAGTAGCTTTAGTCTTTTGTCAGCAAATTAACACGTTTGAATTGCGAATGCCATGAAGTAAACATTTTCGAGCAAGAAACAAAGAAAAAAGGATAATATTCATTTTCTATGGTCAAAGTATGATGTTTAAAGTTCATTAATTCAGATTGACTAAAATGTCACTTAGATCACTCCCTCACTCAATTTTAAATAATTTAAGTATTAAGAAGTAATTAATAATTTATGGATGTGCTTTTCAGTGAGGTGATGCCTGGAGCCTTTTCAACTCTGTCTCTTGATGTTGTTATGAAATACTTCAGAATAACTTTTGCGGTAACCATGAATATGCAGTTTTAATTAATTTTTTTTGTTTCGCAGTTTAAAATGAAGTGAGCAATGCATTATATGTAATGTGTTTATAGATATAAGTTCTATTATGCAACATAAGAGCTAGAGTGCTGAGAAAAGGCTAAAATTTCATTTCAATTGTTCCTTTAACTATTTATTCATAATTAATACCATATATAAATAAAAATCAAGGTTAAGTTTTTTAAATAAAAATCAAGGAAGATTTTTGAGCATTAAGAAAGAAATAAGTAAAAAAATAATTTGAGTTCTGCTGGTTTTAAAATTTTGTTCATTTATTAATATTTTTTGCAGTCACCGATATTCACATTCTTAGACACACAGTTCAATCACTGTGGTACAAGATATTTTGTAGTTTCTTTTAAAAGATTTTATTACAAGTGCTAAACTAATTAAAGTAAAGATAATTAAATTAATATTAATTAAAGCTAACGATTTTGATTTTTTAAATGGTTCCGAAAAACGTTTACTGTAAACCGGGGCGAGTCTACCCATCCAGGGGCTATTCTACCCATTTTAGTTTTATTTAATTTTCACTATTTTAAATTGCAAATAAAAAATTTTTACCGACGGAGGACTTAGTTCAGACTCTAAGGAAGATAGCGCTGTAGTAGTTTGATCCGTTTTTATTTATTTGGTGTCTTTTTAACCGACCTGTTCAAACGTCTTTTGAGAGATTTGTATTGAAAATCAACCAACTTTTAGTTGGTGCTCCGTAAGTATATTATTATTATTACTATTTTCACTTTGGTTAAGTGGAAAACTTATCTAAGACTAAGATTACATTAATTTTATATGAAAAAAAAAAAAAAAAAAAAAAGAATGTAAGTTTTGCTGTTGTAAACAAAAAGCCAGAATTCGCGGGGCGAGTCTACCCATTCGTATTTAGTTTTAATAAAGCATAATAATATAATTTAGAACTTTGTTTATATTAAAATTAAGTCATTTTAAATGAATTTGAGTATATTATTTTAATTCTGCATTGATAAATTTATCATTAATAAGAAAATTTATAGGTTAAATATAAATGTAAATATAAAATATGTTTATTTTACTTATTTTTTCAATTTTTATATTACAAAATTAACTTTTTTTATTTAATGCAGATCGAGAGCTCATTCAACGAGAAAACATTGTAAGAAAAATCACACCTCCCAAAAGAATGGGAAAAGGATTTTTCAAGATTCCCAATGTTTGAATTTCGATTTTGTTAATAATCTTTAATTATTATTATTTATTAATTATTTAATTGTAAATTTATATTAATTTTAATTTATTTTCATCAACAATAATCAGAAAAAAATGTTATTTTATAATGTTAATGATTATAAAAACAAAACTGTGATCAAAATGTGATAATCGATCAAATACTCAATTTGTGTTATTTTATGAATAAAAAAAATGGAATATATAATAAAGTTATGAATTTTACTTCATAAATATCCTATATAGTAACTAAAATAACAATTTAATAGTAAAATTTGATTATTTACAATGTTAACATTCATTTTAGTAGAATGGGTAGACTCAACCCATGCGAGAGATTTGTCAGCAGTTCTATAAAAATATACAGTAACAGCGTAACTGTTAATATTTTCTAAAATCGATTTCACAGCTTTAAAGAAGGATAAATAGCGATTCCGAAACACCTATTAAAAGCCTTTTTTCTTTAATATTTACAAAAGTTTGACCACTTGAAAGTTGACAAACTGAAAAAATGGGTAGACTCGCCCCGGTTTGCGGTATGCAAATAAAGTGCATACAGAAAAGGTTTGGAGCAATATGAAATGGTCGGCGTCGCATGTCTTGCGACGAAGAGAAAAAAATGCACGATTGAAATTGAATTCGCCGCTAGTTACGCGTCTCTTTAAATCCCGCGATTAGTTTTGTTATTCTGTATATTGTTAAGAGATGGCGCAACTAGTTCCACTTTCTTCACATTTTCCACCTTGAGTTGAAATAAAAATCATTTTGTACTTTCTGTAATTTTGCTATTATAAGTTTAATCGTTGCATGTCAAAATAGTTCTAATGTATAAGGTTGGAAAATTATTTACCACAATATTTTTTAAACTAATTTTAATAATATTATGCAGATATTAATTTAAAGACCTTAAGGCAATTGAGTTAATAAATATGTTATCACAGCAATTAATAAATATGCATTTTTTTGAAGATAAAACTTGGGTGCATTGCAGGGAAAACTGGCGATCAGTGGACGGGACATTATATATTTCACCATCAGTAGGTCTAGCAAAAAACTGCTTCCTGCAAAAATATTTTGCATTTTCGAATTTGGAATAGAACATATATCATACCTGCCAATTTTCACTCCTTCCGAGAATGGATTTTCAGAGTGGTTGTAAAACAATACCCGGAAATCAATCTGATTCAAAAATATATTTATATTTTGATCCCGTTGAAAATTGCTTGCGTAAAGATTATTATGCTTTCATATATTTATTGTAATTATTTATATGTAGTGGTGGTCAAACTCATCTATAATTATCATTATAATTCAAAAGTTAATTGGAATAATTTGAGTATTGCTACCACTTTAAATATGAAAATAAAATCTTCCGGAAAATCCGGAAGAGTTGGCAGGTATGATATATGAATTTTTAGCAATAAAAATGCTTTTTTTGGGGTCGGAAATTCAAAAAAAAAAGAAAAAAAAATTCGACAGAAATTTTTTTAAAATTATTATTGCTTGAAAAATTTACCTCTTATAAATAATTCTAATTTTCTGATTTCATATATTGAGCTCATCACCAGTCAACGTTTCTTTGCGAACTTTTTTTAATGCTTTACAGAAATGAAATCGGACTAATATTTCAAAAGTCATTTTATTGGTGTTCTATTACAACAAAATAAAATATGTATAATACTTGTGTATGATAAATGTGCAGGGATGACACAGAGGACTAAAAATCTAAATAGTGTTAGAAACGCAATTCACTTTTATTCATTTATTATCTATTTAATCATAACTACCACTGACACTTTTATTTCAAAATATTCATATTAAAAACAAAATTTTCATTATACCAACGAATCACTAAAAATGTATATAGACTAGTAATACTTTTTAATTAATTAAAAAAATGTGCTTTAAAAAGTTTCTAATTATAATTTCTTTTAATTAAATATCGACATTTATTACGTAGCACATTTGGGATTTTTTAGTAACTCGTGCGAACTCTGTATATGTAGATTTTAAGCAAGAAATTTGATTTTTTTCTTTCTTATTTCAGAGGAGAATGGGCTCAGGTTTCGAAACAGTAGATAAGCCAAGATACTACCCTAGAGCGATTATGACGATGTGCTCTCGAGTGATGTTCTACGCCCTGGATGTAAATTAAAACACATTTAAATTTTTTTATTTATTATTAAATATTGTATTTAATTAGTTCTGAGCATGAAACTAACAGTCATCCGTTAAAGACCACTGGTCTTTTAATCAGACTACCAGCTGATCTCGGATATTTAACATAAAATGACATAAAGTTTTTTGTTTCATTTTTGATCTTTTTGTCACAAAATAGCATATTTCATCTGAATTGCGGCATTACGCATGCTCTCTGTATTGTAATGTTTCATTTAAATTCATTGCACTAGCTTTTCTCCTTAAAAAAAAAAAGAGAAAAAAAAATTGAACAGAGACACGTAAACGGACAGACCACTGAAAATGTACCTATACGGATTAGCAATACCTTTTAGTTATTGGTCTCTTTAGGACTCGTGTCTTATTCTTCTCTATTTCTGTTCCTTATATATATATATTTATATATATATATATATATATATATATATATATATATATATATATATATATATATATATATATATATATATACATGTAACAAAATAAATAAATGCAAGAAAACACGAAGAAAGTTAAGAAAAACAATAAGTTTCATTTATTGCGCATAAGCTTCAAGTAAACAGAACTCATTAGATAAGTTCAAAATGAAGATAAAACAAGGGGAAATTATAGACATATGCAAAAAAAGGTGGGAGGGAGAAATAATAATGAAAAAATAACAAACATCCTTTTTTTTTTTTAAATCAGTTGTTTGTTATTTTTTCAATATTATTACTCCCCCTCTTTTTTTTGCATATGTCTATAATTTTCCCTTGTTTTATCTTCATTTTATTATATATATATATATATATATATATATATATATATATATATATATATATATATATATATATATATATATATATATATATATATATATATATATATATATATATATATATATATATATATATATATATATATATATATATATATATATATATATATATATATATATATATATATACGAATAAAGTTCAGTGCCTGCCATAT
The DNA here is from genome assembly GCF_982258835.1 of Parasteatoda tepidariorum. NCBI lineage: Eukaryota > Metazoa > Arthropoda > Arachnida > Araneae > Theridiidae > Parasteatoda > Parasteatoda tepidariorum. Next base: position 26,259,702 of record NC_141762.1, read on the forward strand.
TGCATTTAAAAAGTTAAAATGGTAAGCGAGAAAAGGGAATATCAAGTTTGTTTAAACAAATATATACTACCATTTAGTGCAGCTGCCGACCGGCCTGTGTAGGGGGCAGGGAACTGTCCTTGCATCAGTATGGTTCTGGGTTCGAACTCCAGACAAGGCATGGATGTTCTTTCCTTCTTTGTACTATCTGTCGTCACTGTGGGAGCGACGTTGGCCCACCTAATATGGTGCCCCTGAAAGAGAGGCTAACAAAATCGCCCCGTATATGCCTGAATTGACGGATGGTAACACAGGTGGGCACTGGAATTTTTTTTTGTAGCTTGTCATTAATGGATTAAATATATTATGATAAGTAGGATTATTTTTAAAATCATGCCCTGTTAATATCGGTGGACTAATGCAATATTTGGCAAGAGGTTATTCAATTTATAAATTTATGCAATAATACATGCACTGAAAGCAATAATTGCCCTATTTTTAAAAGAGTGAGCAAAATTTCCTTTCCATTGAATCAATGTAACTTCAAAATTATAATAATATTGTGAGACTCTAAATTTAACTTTTACAGTTATTGGTTCTAAGTATTAAGTAGAAAAAAAATATTGCGATTAGTGTTCTTGTTTTGTCTATCGATTTAGAAATAAAATAAAATGTACCTTTAAATGATTACCATTATAGGAAGTTTTAAATTATCCAGAAGAACTTATTAAATATTTACAACATTTCACACAGTTTCACAACATTTTTAGCTAAGATTTTCTTTAAAATTTTTATAATAAAACCAATAACTACCTCCCTCCCAAACTAGTTGCCACATTTAGTTCGAAAATTTGACCCAAATTAGTTGCTACATTTCAAGCAGATGGAATCATAAATTTCTTCCGATGGTGTTTCATAGATTGACTCCAGTGAAATTGTACAAATAAAGAACTCACAATTTATGAGCAAGAAGAGAGTTTTAATGCAATTGCTAGTGGAAGAGTCTATAGAAAATGGGACGCGGTTTAAAAGCGTACTAACCTTAGATTTTTATAAACTTAGTACTGATTTAAGGAGGGAATGCTTGATAAGTAAAAGTTGTTGATTGATAGCATAGCACACCGAAATCTTAAAAAAAATTTTCTAACAAAATCAACAGTAACACTGAGAGATGCAAATTTACTCCGCTTTGTAAAATATATTTTCTTGTGGTAGCGAAGTTTAAGTTATTTTTTGGATTAATTTTATTTTTAATAATTTTTCCACCACTGCACATCAAAATTCAAAGCCTTATATTGAATGCAACTTTGTTGCTGCTACTCAAATTAATTTACTCAGCATATCAAGATGAACTGTATCACTCTGCACCGTAGAAGTACTTCGGGGAAGGGGCAGGCGAGGGTGTGATGCAGGGATTCGAGATGCTTGTTGATTTTCATCTACTATCGGTCAATTATGTAAATATTGTAATTAGTCTTTTCCCTTATCCCAGTTTAACCCCTTAGGGACGGGTGATTCAGAAAAGCATTCGTACAAAATCAGAATCAAGTTGCAATTAAATAAAAAACGGTAACTTAAATGCAGTCTTTGCTAATTTGACAGACTTACTTTGCTTTGACTTTAATTATTGTTAGTTTAATCATATATATAATCAATGTTAGTTCAAAGTATAACTAAATAGTTTTATTTTGAACAAAGTAATGGTGAATTAAATAAATCAAAGAATTATAACTCCGCCCACAAATGAACTGCTAAAGAACTACTTTGATTACCAGTTTTATCTTTTTACCCTGATTGATGCGGTTTTATGCTGTCACATATTTGTGACAGTCGGCGCGAAAGGGTTAATGTTTTGCACATAACATTATAGTGTTTTTTCAGTATCTCACCTTATTTATTATTATTATGTATCAAATTTACGCTATGTAAGCCATATTCCCACGTTTTATTAATTTCAAATTAAATGAAGAAGCAGATAGTCTTTTGGGCTAGGAATTCCGTACCCTTTGTTTAAGTCGATTGCAGTTACTGAGAAGAGACTAGAAAAAAAAAACTAATTTATCGCTTGTTTTACAAGTTTTACTAAATAACTCGCAACTAATTCATTAAAATTTTCACAAAAAGTGGAGCAGTTGGCATTCCTGTTATCAATAACCAGTAAAAAGTTATTCAAACGTAGCAACTTATTTTGGGCATAGGGAGCATTATAATAGAAAGGGCATTTATAAACGTGTTTCATCTTTAGTTACGTTTTTAGAATATGAAGTAAAGATGCAGATTTTAGCCTCCTCCAATTCAAAAATACCATACTGTTACTTAATATAATACTAATTTACTGCATAATTAATTATTTTGACTATAGGCTGCATAATTAATTATTTTAAGCTTCTCGAAAGAATGGATGAAAATTCTGAAATGAATGAAGGTATTCTGATTGCGTTGTTTGGTCGCAAGATTGAAGACGATGACATAATTAAGAAAGCAATAGAACGTTTCGACCTCGGTAAAAAGAAGAAGAAACCCATGTTTGCTGGACTTTACACATTACTGGCCACCTTTTCTAGGGTAAGATTTTCCAGCATTTATTTATTCACTTCAAGATACAGTCGTCAGTAAGAAAAGTAATTGCCCTGATTTTACTGTGATGCGAACCCACCTATTAGCAGAGTGCATGTAATCGGCAAAGTGTGAAATGCCAGCATTCTATAGAATGTCTGCACGTTGTATATAATTCCGGACGTTTTTAGTTAAAGTATTACACATTTTTTAAGCATTGTATGTAATACTTTGACATTCTCTAGAATGATAAATGCTATTTAGGCTAAGTATGAAAAAAGCTCCTGACATGACTAATATATAAATGGCAGACATATCTCAAAACTGTGAATGGCGTTCTGAAAAAAAGCAAAACAATAATGAGAGTATAGTTAAGAAATTATTCGAAGTACGCACTGTGGGCCAGAAGACCATGATCTATGGCCAAATGTCAAAAATTAAATTTTCAACTAAAATATGTGTAGGCAGTTTTAATATAGCTCAAATTAAGTATTCATAGTCATTCCAAACATTACAAATTACTTTTTAGACCGATGAGCGTACAATGCAATGAAAAATATATTAAATTTTTCTTTTTAAATGTAACTTTTAAATTTTTATTTCAGAAATATATATAGGTGATTTACCTTACTGTTAAATTTTTATCAGAGTAATTAGTCTGATATTATAGTACAATTTTTCGATTTGCTGCATTAGTTAATACTCTTGGCAAACTTATAGTTTATATCTTATCATCTGCAATTTACAATGTTTGAATGACTTTCGAAATTTAGTTCCATAAATTTCCACGTGGTAATTAGCTAAACTTTTTTTTGTTGTCTTCTTTGATGCTTCTTCTTTCGGAAAAATCTGCCTCATTTTGCCCGTATTGCAAAGGTGGACTAAATATACCGAAAAACAAAAATTATGTTTTTTTTTCTTGTTCTCGCGTTATTTCGTGATTAATTCGCTTTATTTTGTAATATTACTTCGGAAATATAATTTGCTTTTCATTTTCAATATAAAATTACGAAAAATATAATATTTTTATTGCTTATATTTAATTATTTAAACGTACTATATTATTTTTTTAATTTTTTCTTGCCATATTTCAGCCGCCATTTTGTTTTTTTTGTGGGTATTTTTAGTGTATTTCAAAATTTCAACTATGAATTGAATTTACCTGTACATAAAAACCCCTAAGTACCCCCCCCCCCAAATTTCGAAACAAATTTAATCGAAATACTAATTTTGGCCACGAAACCTTGGATGCTGGCCCATTGTGGTACGTAAAGAAAAATGAAAGCTTTCCAAAACAAAAGTTACGCCTTTCTGATTACGGAAAACAAAATTTTCATGTAAAAAGATAAAGTAAGGCAAAAAGTATGAAATTTCAAAACTGAGAAATTACGGGCCTTGCCATGTGATATTTGAAATGAAGCGGAGATGTATTTCATACTTTGCCGGTTTCTCTTTTGGTATTCTATAGAATGCCGAAGAATTAAGTGAAATGTAAATTTAAAACTTTACCCAGCTGCGCCGAATTTTAAACTTTGCCAATAATAAGGTGAAAGTGGGATGAAATTTGGTACCTCAGATTTTGAGGTATTAGTTCAGCACACAAGTAAAAGTACAACACAGTTAAAAATCTTTCAGCCTCTAGATTTGCAAAATATTGAAAAATTGTGATCTTATTGATGTTGAGCTACCTTCTACAAATCCAAAAGGAGGATTAAAATGAAAGTGTTAAAATGTGGAATAAAATACACCACCCATGAAATTAAAAAATATTATGACTACGAACAATTTACAATTGAGCTTGTTAGAAAAAACGTAGACAACCAAATATTGATGTTTTTTTTAAAAAATTATGTATAATTTTTATATTTTAAATCAAATCTATAGTAAGAGTGCATTTTATTTTCAAATTAAGTACGTGTGACTTAAGCTGATAAATTTATATGATTTCGAGATTGATTGTTATCAATCGGTTAATGTTATGAAATTAATTGTGTCCCTCCAAAGGGATCACATTAAGCAGAGACTACTGTATATCTATAAATTACATATGAAGTGAGGTTTTTATTTTCAAACTAAGTATGTGTGACTTAAGTTGATAAATTTATATGATTTCGAGATTCATTTATTGTTATCAATCGGTTTATATTATCAAATTCATTGTGTCCCTCTAAAGTGATTATATTAAGCAGAGACTATTTTATATCCATAAATTAATATAATTTCTTTTAATTTTAAAGTTTTTGTCATTGATTATTGCAGCTCTTTCTAAGCAGGAGGGAACTGGATAAAGCATTGAGGTTTTACAAAAATTACAGACTTCCTGTTGAACGCTTTCAAACATCTCTTGAAATGTTTAACCATCTCCTCTTCTCCTGTACGGATTTAGTACAGGTAAGAAGTGCATTTGCATTTTTTCATATTTTTATGATTTAATTTCTATGACACAATTTTTATAACAATCACAATTTTTTCTCACACAATTCTTACTGGTATAAATGATTTTTTCTAACACCAAAGATTAACTATCGCCTTCTCTTTTTTTTGTTACATTCCTCTATAAATTACGTTTGAAATATATACGAAAATGAGATCGATCATTCTCTGATTCAGGTCAAAATTAAAATCTGTGGATGAATGAATGGATGTACGAATTTGTCCGCCCTATAAACGTTTGCGACGTATGGTGTGGCAGAAGTCGAATTCTTGGCCATAGATGGCGCCACTGAAAAACAAGAAACGCACACTCTGCCTTAAATTTGCTCGTTTTCACCAAGCAGGTCTGTCCGTGTGGCAAGTGACATTAGAAACAACTACAAAAACTTGAAAATTTAACAGATTTATTACATGTACCACCATTAAGCAGCTAATATGCACATTGCATAGCTAATCTCAAGGTTAAATTGGGTGATCAGTCAAAAAGCGTGAGTAACCAAGCATTTTCAACAATTAACCTAGGTAATGTGAGCATTTATGGTGTCCGAATAGTTAAAGTTCAGAATTTTGTTTCTCACAACTAATTTTGCGGTTGTTTAATTGCATTGACTTGAACCTTTAGATACCGAAAAATAAATAAATTACATTAGAGGGAGATTTTGTACTTTTATGTTACATCCTGTACATTCCTTACTTAAGATTTAAAGCGCTTGCTTATGCTCACTTTTTTTAGATATCCTGCGTATTTTTACGTTTTGTGATCATGGTTATGGCGTTACAAAACTGCTAGCAAGCTGTTCAATGTTGTTGAATGTTGTTTTCTGTTTAAACCTACCATCGAAGTAACAACATGTACTGTGTGTAAAAGAAATAGATTACCCTGGATAACTTTTGATGTAATGTTCAGATTTTCACTTACGGGACTCAATTGCAATAGTTCCCGAAGGTATCTTTAAATATGCTAATTAGTTAGTGTGGACGATATTTTTTTCCCCACAGATTTGGATTCCTGACCCCTAAAATAGCCACAATGTGTGAAATATGGCCCCACTAGTTTGGTCAGAAGAGTGGTCCAAAGCTTGGACAGCATGTTTGTTTTATTTTTTACTCAAATGCCATATCTCGAGAATTGAAGGGAATTAAGAAATTTTTACAAACAATTATAAAATTTGTTCATCTAAAGATAATTTCATGAAAAAAAATAATGACTTTATTTAAATATTTATTATATTACTTAATTATCGTCAAAGAATTATGAATTGAAAGGTATGCAATTTTTTGCCTTACTTAAAATAATATAATTTTGCATGGTAAATTACAAAATTTGAGCGGAACAGGTCGTGGTGCAATAATGTGACTTTTTTTAAAATTCAGTTTCTCAGGAACGATTCGATCGATTTCGCTCAATTTTTTTTGTTTATATAAGGAAATGGGTTTTTGTCTCTGATTTCGTAACTTAAATTGTCTGCTTTTATTAATGCCCTATATCCGATCATTAGATCAGAAGTTATTCAGAGTGGTCCCTTTATTTGCGTACTGTACATGGAATGTTAATTTAAAGAAATGCATTAATGGGATTTTGAAATGAGCTTGATTTTACAACAATCGGTCGTTTTAATTAAAAAGATATTTTCATTGGTTTTAATTTAATATTAATTTTCTTAATTGTTATGATATTTTAAACCCTTTCATCAGTCTTATAATATTTTTAAAAGTGATACTTAGATGACTGATTCTATCTACTAATGTGTTGATTGCAGCAGCATGATTTCTTTTCAGATAGCGAAAATTAAATGAATATCATTACGTTAATTTAAACGTACGAAAACCTTGTTTTTCCTGAAAGGATATTATTTTCATTCTGCAGATTTTCTCGTTAGTTTGAAGATTACCTAGGTTCTTTGTACAAATAATTGGTAATATATCTATTACATTGAATATTTAAAATCTTGAAAATATAAAGTAGATATACCAAGCTTCATAGCTTGTACTCTTTACAAAATCATGAAATCAAGTAATAAGTTATTATAATATTTCCCTTTAATGCTCATATTGTCATACACATTTATGCAATACACACATACGTCCATATTTTAGTTCTACTTTGATTTTAACTTTATTGACTGCAGAATTGCGATACTACAAAAAAAATTTTTTTTGAGTACAAGTATATAAAATTTCTTTTTAAAAAATAAATTAATTCGGAAATAATTGATCCGAAGTCATATATTTTCATTATATGTTTTTAATCTGATTAAAGATGTTTTCACTTTTAAATTTTCATCAGTTTTATAATACCAATATGAAAAATTTCTGCATTTTGCTACAAAAATGTATGCATATTGAATTCATCGATACTATTTATGCATTATTTTTATAAATGACTTTATTACAATATTGTAAAAGAATGAAAAAGTGCATTCATATTGAATTTCTTGATAATTCAGTTATACCATAGAATTTAAAATAAATCTTCAGCAAATATTTTAAAATAATTAAGTTTTTAAAACAATGTCTACTTCGTGATAATAGTTTCATGCAACGAAATTCAGTAAATATATATTCCTATTTTGTGTGCTATTTTAAAAGAAAGTAAGTTGTTTGACGTTTGCGAATTCTGTTATGTTTTTGTTTGAAAGAAGGTTTTTCATTGCACATTTCATTAAATTGCACATACCATAAAAGCAATATTATTTTATTGTTTGATCATCCATTTGTATTTTTCAGTCAATGCGGAGCCATATGAGAAATACAGAATCATCCTCTATATGGAATATGTTCGTCATAAGCATTCTTAAAAAGGCCAGAGGAGGTAAGTGCAGGAAAAGCATAAGTGGTTGCCTGAAAGCGACGTCATTCGTGGTGGTCGAATCTAATTAGATGGTGAATCGTGGCATTTGTTTGTGACAAGATTCAGCAGCCAATCAGGTTCGACAACTACGCATGATGTCGCTTTCAGGTACCTAATTAAATCCGATCCAAAAATGGATTCAAGAGGATAACAAACCAAGCTTAATAGCTGCAGCGTTAGCACGCCATCTTGTTCATAAGAACACCTAGCAAAAAATTAGTCACCCTTAGAGAAGTAAAGACAAACATCATTTAATAACATGTAACACCACCTCTTTATTCTATAACGGCCTAGATTCAGTTAGGAAGTGAGTTCACAATGTTTTGAAATCCAGTTTAAGCCACTCGCTGAAGATTTGAATGCGCAAATCTACAAAATAGCGAGGATGTTGATTTCGGCGTTTTACCCGTTGTTCCAACATGTTTCACAAATTTTCAATGGGGGTCAAGGGGATTTTGTAGGCCAGTCACGAAGTAGTGAGCGTCTGAGTGCTCATAAAACCTGTCACATATTCTTCCAGCCCGATGAACTTTGCTGTTGTTGTCTTGAAGAACAGTATATTCCTCATGAAGATGTTGATTGAAAGGGAGCACCTGATCATCCGGAATGTTCAAATAAACATTTTGGTTCCTAATTGTGGCCACCTCAGTGAGGGGGCCCAATCCATAATAAGAAAAACACCCACAAAACATGACAGACCCACCTCCGGCTTTAACCTGACCTTTCACACAGTTAGGATGAAATGCTTCATCTTTCCTTCGGTGCACTCGATGACGTGCGTCATTTGAATAAAGTCAAAAACGTGATTCGTCAGACCATATTACATTCCTCCAGTCAGCAGTTGTCCACATTCGGTGACTTCTAGCCCAGTGCTATCACGCTGCTTTACGTGTCTGCGTGAGGAATGGCGTCTTACGAGGTGTTCGACTCCAAATGCTCATTGCATGCAGCTTCTGTTGCAATGTTCTCTCACTAACAGGTTGGGATGGACCGTTTCGACCAGCAAGTTGCCTCCCCTAAGCATCCCAAACATTTTCAATGGGGTTTAGATCTGGAGAACGTGATGGCCATACGAGGCGTTGAATACCCTCACTGTCTAGACAATCCTGAACAGCGAGTGTTCGATGACATGTTGCGTTGTCATCCATAAAAACAAATTTATCACCGACAGCACCACGGAAAAGACGAATATGAGGAAGTAGAACTTCATCAATGTATCGTTGGCATGTCATAGTCCCGTTCGCAACCACATGTAGGCTCGTGCGGCCATTGAGCATGATGCCGACCCACAACATGACACTGCACGTCGGATATCGGTCCCTTTCCTGGATATTTTCCGGACGATAACCAGTACCACTCTCACGCCAGATCAGTTGGCGTCTACAATCCGATGACAGACTGAACCTACTCTCATCTGAGAAAAATACGCATGCCCAGTCCTGTTCAGTCCAATTGTGATTCTCACGACACCATTGCAAACGAGAAATATGGTGCTGTCTGGTCAATGGGACGCACACAACAGGTCTGCAGGTGTATAGTCCTCCTCCCCTGAAACGTCTGGCCACAGTTTTTCGGGAGATCTGCTTTCCCGTGGCAGCAAGAAACTGATTTGCCACCTGCTGAGCTGTGGTGCGCCTGTTCCTTTTTGCTGACAGGACGATGTATCTGTCTTCTGCAGGCGTCGTACTTCTAACACGACCTCCCCGGTGCCGCCTACTACACATTCCAGTAGTTTTAAATGATTACCACAGCCGTGAAACAACGCTGCGAGCGATGTCGAACTCCCTGGCAACGTCTTTTATTTTTCGCCCTTCTTCGATCTTTCCAATAATTCGGCCACGCTTAAAATCATCTAAGTGATATCGGGAAGACATGCCGAAAATTTCAAGTTCGTCAACTAAATCTTTCCTGTAAAACTTTGACTTGAAACAACAATTCTCCACACGCGTCGAAACCTTTAAAGCTCTTATCAGCGCTATCACGTGATGAACAGACGTGGGAAAAAAAATTTGCATACGCATACCTCTTCTTACTATATCCCGCACTTAATCTAATTTCCACATTTTGCTTCCTTTCATTTTGTGGTTGCTATGGATGATAGTGTTATCCGTCCTTAGCAATTGTCCAGCAGTGTATTTGAAAATTGTATATATCGTTTCAAAACGTTTTGCTTTAGTTGTCTACCTTTAAAAAAATTAATTCGCAACAGCCTTTAATAGCTAGAGTTTGTATACTTTTATATTTTTCCATGGCCAAATCAGATTTAGATGTATTTTTATTACCACGTTTATATAAACTTGCCTTCGTGTATGTCTGTCCGGGTGGAATTTTGTAATCGATTTTAAACTATCTTCCCGACTAGCTACAAACTTCAAATTTAGCACACAGTTCAGAATTGGATGACAATGCATGAAAATGAAGAGAAAAAAGACATGCAAAGTAAAATAAAATTAAAACTTAAAAAAAAAAATTATTTTCGAGATTGTCTTTTGTTGTCGATTCCATTATTTCAAATTATTACGCGTCAGGTGAAAAGATTTTTGTTGTCGGAGTATTTTTATTGGCTGAAAAATCACGTGGTAGGATCCAGTTTTTCCTCATTCATTTCCAGATTGTTTTGGTTGTCATCAGCATAAAACTATTGAAAGTCGTAAAGGTATTGTTTTTCTATAAAGATATTTGTATCCCTAATTTAAAATAAAAGTTCTATTACTTTAGTAGTGGTCTTGTAGTAGTCTTGACTACTCTTGACTGAGAAAAATAATCTGAATAAAAATATATATTTTTAAAAACCACGTTTTTTGTAGTGAAGAATAATAATTAAAAAATAATAATTTTTTAAAAATATAAAATAAAAATTAAAAAAATCATAGTTTAAAATAAAAAAATTCAAAATAAAAAAATTCAAAATAAAAAGTAATATTTTTAAAAACCACGTTTTAATAGTGGAGAATAATAATTAAGAAAAAAATTGAAAAACGAAAAACGTGGGGCGCATGAAATACATAACAGTACATATACACATACATATACACATTTTCTTACTCATACACATGCACAGCCACATATACATCCACATACATATGCATATACAAAAGCATATTCCACATCCACATTCAGATACAATTACAATTACTGATATACATACACATATTCTCAAGAGCACACCTACACACACTAATATAACATTACTGTTATGTATCTCATGCGCCCCACGTTTTTCGCTTTTAAATTTTTTCCTGAATTATTATTCTCTACTATTAAAACGTGGTTTTTAAAAATATTACGTTTTATTTTGAATTTTTTTAATTTATCCATTTCAAATGATTGTTAAAATCACTATTGATTTAGATTGTAAGTCCAAGCTTGAAATAGAAAAACAAACTATTATTTTAAATATGAAAATAAAATCATTGGGAAAACCCAAAAGAATTGGCAACTATAGTGGAGTTGATTTTAACTCCAATTATACTATTATTGAGCCCAAAAGTGATTGGTTAGAGCCTGTAACTTATCTTTATTCTTATAACTTAGATATAAATGTCAACTCCTAACTCATGTATTTTTTTGTCTCATTTTATTTAGGATTGTTAAATAATGTCTTTAGGTCACTTATTTCGAAACATTCGGTACTACATTTATATATTTTCTGACTCAAATCATTACTTTTCTGTAATCACTAATCACAATGATTTATCTTTTTACAGGAATGAGTGCAGAAGTATACAGAGATTTTTCAACACTTTGTACAACTAGTACTGAAGTAGAAAGTGCTGATGTTCCCGCAAGCATCGAAGTAAGAAATTAATCACAATATTAATATATTGCAATGTTGTTAAAAGTGGCTTTGTGCAATTTTGGTCCGTATGCAAATAAATAAGTAAAAATTGCTATTGAATTGTTTGATTTCAAATTTACCATATTTTTTCAATATTGGTTAAAATTTGAAGTATTGCAGTGCCATGATTTTAGAGCACAAAACATTCATATTTGTGTTCTTAATCATTTATAATTAACAAGAATGGCTTGTTTTCTTGAGAAAAATTTCAAGAATGAAATAAATGAGTAACTAGTCTTTTTCATTTTAACAAGAGCCCATCGTTGTTCCATAATCTTATCGAGAACAGCAAATTTCGACAGAAAATTTTAGTCAGACGGGATAGCGAGTACGAACTTAGTTAGTTATTTTAAGTGAAGTGACATACTTTTTCTCTTGTTATTTGTAGGAAAGTTTCTCTTGTTGTTGGCTATACTGCACCGTTAATTGCTAAGCGTTATCCTTTTGAACAACAATGAAGAATATTGAATTAACGTTGCAAACACTTATCAAAATTTTTTTAAAATAAAAAATCGAGTAAGGTTGGAATAGCTATATAAGAAAGCAATAGATAGGAATCTATTTTTACACAAGTCACTTAATAATTATAAAATTATTAATTTATCACTATTACACCACATAATAATGTCAAATTATGATTCAAATTTAATAGTATACTTGTTGCAAGTATTTTCTTTCTTATATATTATTCATTAGTACTTCTTTCTTTTTATTATTTATATTTATTCAGGTAAAATATTATTCAAATTTATTGTTGGTTTGTTCTGAATTATAAGCTCTTCAAAACTTTCTTAGCATATTTGAATTATATTTAGCGCCTGGGCTTAGCAATAGCTAAAGAAAGAACACCAGAGGAATTGAAGAAAATGAGTAATCAGGTAATTACGATTATTCACTGAATAATCAACAATTGTAATTTCAGGTAAATTTTATATTCAAATAAATATGCTTTTTTTTTCAAACAGGAAATAGTGGAATGGCTTCAAAATTCTCAAACTGACGCTGGAAAGAAGTACCGTGAATTTCTTACCAGACACGGACACAGATGTCTAAAAGAAGTAAATATCTCTGTTATATAATAGTTGAAAGAACCTCGAGTGCAAAGAGTTATATTTTGCAACAATTTTCTCTATAACTAAGAAAAGAAAATGAGAACTTATATTTACATCCATTTTAAAGAAGACAAGATCTCAATTAAGTTAAAAAATATTTTTTTTTCATATATGAGTTTCTATGTTTCATCAATTTCAAATGCTTTTAAAACCAGCTAATTCGGATTTTTTGATTTCCTGTTCCATATTTTGAGTAGAATACATGATGTTTGATTAAGCAAGCCATGCAATATTGATGAAGTAATTACATGCATCCTATGTAACGCATTCACGTGTATTTACAAAATAACAAAAGATGAAATAGAATTTTTTTTTTCAAATTTGTTTCCCAGCAATTTTTTTTTGATGCAATTTTTTTTCTAAGCAAGTTTATTTTCAATCTATACAAAAATTGCTAAGGTAAGCAAAAAACCTTTTTAAAATTTTTTATCGCTTATACTTTCTGTGGAAACTTTAACAAGGAGTAAAAAACTGCATGCATCGATTCTTGATTTAATACATTTAATTTAATACCATTTGATTTTATACTACTACTTATCGTTGCGTGTTTCGATGAGTGGACTGAATATAAATGAAAAGTCTGAATACATTGTAAATTCAAATTTCATTTTGCTATCACTAGGTAAAAGTTTCTTTGAAGAGCGTACATGTTGGCAGCTATTGTATCGCTTTATAAAACTTAAAGATACAAAATGCTGTCGTAAACATGATGGTGGGTATCACAATTAACATTTCTTTAAACAGCCTTTAAAATTTTTTTAATATTTAAAAGTAATCTCAAATATTCTCAGTATTTAATCTCAATATTCTTTACCTTTTTTTCAGTTTGATTTGCGGCAAAAAACATGGGGAACTGATCCTACAACTCTCATACAGCTGTTAAAGGTAAGAAATGTTTCTAAGTCAGTAAGCTTTAAATAGTCCCTTGTGAATTACTTTTGAGCATTCTTAAATCCATCTCAAATTGTAAAAAAAAGTTGCAATGAAATTAACATTAAAACCGATTGATGATAAGCTCGGAATCAGCATTAAAGATAAAAAAATTTAAGTCAGTTACCTTAAGTAGTTTCAGCTGATTAAAAATAAAAACTGGTAGCAAAATTTGGAATGACTTCGAAACATACTTCTTAAACACTTTAACTCGATGTCCAGCTTCTTTATTTGAGTGTAGTACTTTTTGTTCTTCCATAATTTCTTTCTTGAACTGAATAGAAAAGTTTCTCACGAACTCAGTCTTGTTTTGAATAGAATTAATGATTCTTAATGCCTTTCTTCCATTAACGAGTGTTCTGAATGGAATGGAATAATCAAACATTCAACGATTCTTAATGCTAGTTTTCCGCAGTTTCTTTTTGTTCAGAACAGTATGGTTTTCTGTAATTTTTTGTGTGTTTTAAATGGAATGAAATAACCAAGCCTTCAACGATTCTTAATGTTAGTTTTCTAGAATTTATTTCTTATTCAGAACGAAATGGTTTTCTAGAATTTTTCTCGTGTTCTCAACGGAAAGAAGTAATCAAATTTCAATCAAATGTTTCTTGATGCTAGTTTCCCATGAAGTTTTTTTTACTGAACAGAATAGTTTCCCCTAATTCCTTTCATGTTCCAAGCGGAATGATATAATCAAGAATCCAACATTCTTCAATGCCAGTTTTCCACAGTTTCTTGTACTCAACGGAATGACCTTTTTTTAAAAGATCCTAATTAGATACAGCCAATTCCACCAACTATGCACGTGTGTTGAATATGCATTTCATTTTGACCATCCGCTCAGTCAGAGGTTGATTGCGAGGGTGCTTATCATAGTTAGTGCCCAGTATAAGGATTTAACTATTTTAACTAAGGGTTTTTATTTAAGGGGTATATCAAGACTATAAGGAAGTAGTAGTATTGATATACCTGTAAACAAACAACCTTACGTCAATACTTCTATGAAAAGAAGAGCTTAAATCAGAACTTTATTATGATAAATAATTAATAAATAGGCCCCTTTTATTCATAAGTTAAAGCTTAAAAGTTAAAGCCTTCTCATAAGTTAAAGCTTAAAATAAATGTTAGTTTCAAAACCTCAAAATATAGATCAGAATGTTTGAAAATCTAATGTTTATTTATGCATTTTTTATTTACAGAATCTCGCCGGATCCTCATCGAAAAAAGTAACAAATAAGAAAGAGGAGAATTTTAACCAAACATTGAAGGATTTAGGAATAAATGTCGGTCTCAAGACAAGGTAATCTATTTTTGAGAATACAAATAATTAAATTTCTTTTTGATTAAGTTGAATTTCTTTTCAGTTTTATAAGTAACTTGTGTCAAAAGAAGCGTTTAAAGTACTTTGCACTTTATTTCCAGACTAACTCTGAAATACTTGATATCTCGAAGTCGACAAGGAGTTCAGACTAGAGAATTGTCAAAGGTAAATATTTTTTACGATTTCAGTAAAAGATGAAAAACAAAGTTTAATGAATCATTTTTTGTTCTAATGCTTTTGTGCAAAAGTGTTGTCCTTGGTATCTGCCTTCGGCATTTGCCACTTCTTGGTGTTCACCTCATTATGAGGTGAACGCTGTATGCCATGAGCTGTCGTGACTCAATTATATTAAATTGCAAGTGCTCAAGTTATTTCTTATTGACCTGCGAATATTGCTTTATTCAGAAAAGTAAATACTTGTTAGTTTTCAGAAATTTGAATTGACCCTTTTTTTTGTTGAAAAAATTGTGTTATAAATTAAAATTTAGAAAAACTCATATTATAATTTTAAGGCATATTATTAGAATCATGCAAGATTTTTAAGGAATCACCTTAATTTGGCATCTCTATTAATTGATTCTAAGTAAAAATTGTGAATTTGTTTAGTTACAGCAACAGCAGCGTACAAATGTTAAAAATATTTTTTTTTTGCATATTTTGACGAATGAAAATCTTAAAATTATAAACATTTCGAGCTCTAAAATAAATAATTATTTTATCTCAACTAACTTATTTTATCTCAACTTCCTTGCTAATATCAGTTATATCAGTGTTTCCCAAACTTATGACTTTTGCGTACCGTTTCTAAATTTTTTGTAACGCTGTATACCACTAATGAAAAAAGGAATGTAGTTTTTACTATAAAAAATTGCACAAAGGTTAAAAATCACAACTGGCTTTTGACACCACTCATTATTTACTGTTAACTCTGCAAAAAATAGCCAACAGAAAAAAAAGTAATTGTAAATTTTCATGGCTAGCTTTGTTTTTAAATAAAATTTTTCGAAATATTCGTTTGTTGCAAGATATTTCGCATAAGAACGCGTACCCCCGATAAACTGTTCCCGTATCCCTGGTGGTACGCGTACCAAAGAATATATAAGCCACACTTATATATTCTTTGCGCGTACCACACTTTGGGAAACACTGCTTTATATGAACAAATTAAAATGTTTCATGCAAATGCAAAATGCATGAATTTTGGCTTGAAAAAAAATCCAACCAACTATGACATCCGTCGGCTCGTAAGTCACTTTTACCAACTAGTGCAGTTTCCTAATAGTTTTCCTTCTTTTGTGATTTAAAGAGCGGCATTTGTAATTGGATTAAATTTGAGGGAGCGATGTTTTGAAGAAGTAGAATTTTCAGGCAACTATATCGTAATATTAAATTATCCACGATTAATTGAAGTACAATGCGAAGAAAAAAATGAAATTCCCTGAAAAACTTTAGATCAATATTTAAATTATTACACCATATTTTAAATTAATTGCAAAATGAGATATAAAACCGTATTTTCTCTGAAAAAGAATAAATTTTTTGCTGGATTTGAATCTCTGACTCTCAAAATATAATGGATAGCCGCAATCTGAAAAATATGTCATCAATAGTTTGGTCAGGACAGCGATTCAAGTTTTGAACCTCTTAATGTTAATTTTACTTTTCGAGTGTTTCGCTACGTAGCGAGAATAATTCAAATAAATCAAAATCAGTTTTGCACACAATTATAAAATTAGTATCCAAAGATAATTCTACTCAATAAATAATTTTAATAATTACTTATTATTTTATTTCATTATTCCCAAAAAAATTTTAATTGTCAGATATACAGCTTTTTACATAATTTTAAAGAATTTATCATCATTTTGAACTGACATCATTTTAAAGAATTGTTCTCTACATAAAGAATTGTGTATAGAAAAATACAAATTTTGAATGAAATCGGTCTTATAATTCCAGAAAATTTTTATTTTTAATACCCGATGTTTAAAATTCGATTTCTCAGGAACTATTCAACCGATTTCGATCGAATTTTGGACTTTGTCATATAAAATTAAATTCTTCAAAATTATGTAAAATTCGGCATACCTTGCAGTACTATTCTTTCAATCATTATTAAATAAAATAATAAAGTATAGTAAATAGTTATTAAAATTATTTATTGCGGGGATTATAAGCGAATTTTACAATGGTGTGCATAAAATTTTTCAATTCTCTGCAAGATTTTACAAGACATGACGAAATACAAAACAAATTAAATTAATGTTAATCAAAGTTTGACTTGTTGCCCTGATTAAACTGTTAGGACTGTATTTCCTAGATGGCGGTTATGGCTGTTTTTTGGAATCAGAAATCATAATCCGTAAGGAAAAATGAATGCTTATTCAGAGAAAGTACTATTTTGAGTACAATTTCGTAACTTAAAATATCGTCTACCCTTTTTATTTAACATATTTGTTAAGTACTTGGTACTTTTTGTTTACGTCACACTAGAACTACACAGTGTGCGACGGTCTTGGAATCATTCCTAAGGATGATCCAGAGTCAGCATGCGTACGTCACATACAGGACGGGCACATTTGCACACCATCCATCCATCCGCAAATCGTAATTTTGACTTGAATCAGAGTACGATTAATTTTCCGATCCAGTGCCCCCGAGGTATTGATTTGTTATGGGAATTTAACTATTAAGGCTTAACCCAATCAGGTGTAAATTCGATCATTAGATCAAAAGTTATTCAGGGGGTTTCTTTTTTTCTTTTGATCACCGTACTAAGGCATTTTCAGAATAGTGTGAAATTTAAATCTTTAAGTCTAATGAGTGAAGGGTTTCTTCTATCTTGCTTCTATTGTGATGGCGTTTTTTGTTTGACAGACAACTCAAATTGCCTTAAAATGTATACAGAAGAAGATTGAAATGATGAACATGTAAGTAAATGGAGTTAACCAGTTATTAAAATTAGGACTTTCACATGTTTTCAAACATTTAAAAAATACTTTCCCCAGTAAATTGGGTCTGCTGTTTGACGAATTAAAATTTATAAAAAAATTATAAATTAAGATTAAAAAAATTATTTTTTTTAAAATTCGTAAGTTGAAATTTAAAAAAATCCGGGTAAGGAACCGTTTGACTCAGGGAATAAAGCGTTCACCTTCCAATGAGGTGAACCGGGGTTCGAGTCCCAGAGTTGGCTGGTCGATACGAATTCCGCTCCCGGCTCACACTGACTACAGTGCTGACATAAAATATCCTCAGAGGTAGACGAATCATGGGAGAATCTTCTTGGCGTCAGGCTAACCGTGGGAGGTTTTCGTGGTTTTCCTCCCCATGTAACGCAAATACGGGTTA
This sequence comes from Parasteatoda tepidariorum, assembly GCF_982258835.1. Classification (NCBI taxonomy): domain Eukaryota; kingdom Metazoa; phylum Arthropoda; class Arachnida; order Araneae; family Theridiidae; genus Parasteatoda; species Parasteatoda tepidariorum. Next base: position 26,278,073 of record NC_141762.1, read on the forward strand.
GTTTCACCAAAAATTCCATATAGACGGCAAATTACTAATCCATGAGTTCCCTTGTCTTCTAAATTGAGTTCAAAATTACAATTTTACGGAGTTGAGTCGTGAACTCGAAATTGGGTTGGCTGTTCAACGACGGTTCTAAAGTAAAATGAAATAACGGGGTAAGCATGGGCGGCGTAATCCATTTTTTTCAATAATAATTTCCTAATTTTTAGTTATTTATTTTTGATATAATACAATTTCCAAGATGACATTATTTGATAGCTTTTAGTGTTTTAAGACGTAAACTTTAGTTACGAAAACTTGTCTGTGAAGTTTACTCATTTTTAAAGCAAATATATGTATTTTTTTTACATAGTCTCTGCTTATCAAGACTCAAGATGAATGGAGAAAAGGCTACTATCACCTAGCAAAGCTTATGGTATCAGAAGGTAGAATACCAGACGAAGATCTACTCTTCTTTATGACTGTGGACGAAATAAGGGAAATTTTAGAGACAAGATCACCAAAAATAATTGCAAGGTTAAATAATTTACAATTACTTTTAATTATTTAATGCATCATTAAACTACTAATGAAACGTAAAGAAATGTATAAAGCACAAATAAAATTTTGCAAGGTAGAAAATCGTTTCGGTATGACCATCAACAGTCCCTAACATTATCAAATCAATACGTCGTGATGTCGCATCTCGACACTGATGATGTTATCTAGATAAAGATAACTTATCAGTGTCGAGATAACATCATCAGTGTCGAGATGCTGATGAAATGCATTCAATCTGTATAGTTCATCTTAATTATTCGTTCACTATCTAGGATGTTAGATTTGTTTCAAAATGCGAAGTATTCTTGTATATGCCCTGGTAGACAAAGTTCTTGATTTCTACCGAAGACAAATGAAATATAATATGGTTTTACTACCAATTTGATATATTTTCCGGCATACAAATTGCTCTGGCAATTTTGTCTTTTGACTACATTATGGTCTCGAATGTCTGAAATTTCAGCAAATTATTTTTCCAGTGGTGGTAAGCAAAGGCAGAAATTTTTAAAACAAATAGAACTCATATAAAGCTCCCAGCAAAATTGAAAATCTGACCATTTGTCCATCTTTCTATAATTTGTGCGCAGTGGTGGACAAAATTATTTTAATTCTAATTTATTAGAATCTTAGAACATTTTGCAATTACAGGGAAATTTGTTTTCTGAACTATGGAAATTTTGTAGCCGTTATGGGCATGCTACTGTTCGTTCGTTCGTTGTAGTGGAACTGGAAGTCTGAGGCCTTACGGCCCTTTTCCATGGGAAACTAATGGTAGGGCTGCCAATTCTCTAGACGTTTAAGGGAAATTTCTTCTAGTGGTAGATAAATTTATGTTTTTTTTTTGTATGATTATTCGTTTTGAAAATTTGATTTAAAGTTATTTTTTGCAATACTACAGATAAATGATTCAAAAGCTCATAAGAAACACGACTTTTTTCAGTTCTCTTGTTGTGTGGCTTTTAAAATACTGGAAAAAAATATAAAAAATTCTGAATGCTTTAGTTTTAAATTTTCTTTTAAACTTCAAAATATTTTTCAAAAAGTGTAGAAACTGCGAGCTTTATATATATACATCATTCAAAAGCACATATGCAGGATCGTCAACTTTTGACGCTTTATGGGAAAATTTCTTCTTGAAGTAACTAAGATTATGTTTTGATGTATGAAACGCCGTGTTGATCTACTCTAATGGTAAGGATCTGAAAATGTCAACAAGATTACTAAAAATTCTAAGAATGCTAGTTTTAAATTATCTACTACTCTAACATTTTTTGAAAAGCGTATTAGTTGGCAGCTCAGTATATGTAACACCATTTTTTCTCCGTCTCCTCGTGAAAGGGTGAAAATTAATGAAGGTGAAAATTAACTCCACTGGTCATTTCGTGCGTCTTTTATGTTTTTTCATATCTAACAATTTCCTTAAAATTTAAATGATTTATTTGTCAAATTAAAAAATTAAATTTCGTTTTGTAGAGCAAATCATAGGAAACGCAGATACCCTGTTTTGGACAAGTATATATTTCCAGAAATAATGAAAGGATTTCCTAAACCAGTAAGTAAGCCATGTATTTATTTTCATAAAATTAATTTTTTTGCATATAAGTTGCCAGGAATTATTTTTATTTTGTACTTTTTCACAGTAACTGGTACAGTTATCCTTAGAAGAAAGTTTCCAATTATGATAAAATTTGTGCGTTTAGCCTTATCAATGAAATTCTTCAACATTCTAGACTGAAGAAAGGAAGAGTATTACGTGTAACCATGTTAATATTAATGAACTTAGAGCAATTTAACTGTATGAATAAGTGGAGCTAAACTTAAGACTGTCTTGGTGACGTTTGAAAGTCACTACTGATGACGAGCTCGTCACCGAAGTGGCGGATCGGTGACGGATTTGGATAGTCAGCAATTTAAAATGTCTGGCAAAGTACAGGTTATTTTTCTTATTCGCCATCATACTTCTAGCATCTGGCGATCGAAAGCTTGTTTACTTCTATAGTTTTTCTGTTTTTGTTTATTTAATTTTTTTCTCATTTAGTTTGACTTCTTTTCTTCAAATTTTTAAAAGATGGCTTTAGTGAAAAAACAAGTTTTCAGCTCTCGAATCATAAATAATAACTGAACATTACAGAAATGAGTTTCATTTTATTATTACAAATTTTTAAAAGTTATAGTAATATCATGATAAGTTGTATTAACTGAAGTTTTCCAAAAAGTTTTGTCAGTAACTGCTAAACTAACTGCTGAAATGTAAGCGTTTCCGTTATCCATTTAAACTTTGTGTTTACAAGGTATTTTGTTTACTATCTTAACAATGTTCATATAACAATGGTGAGAATAAAAAAATATTGTTCCATTCTAAGACTTTTCAATTTTTCCCATAAACATGTTTAGCGAAACAAGAATTATTTCCATGAAATTTATGTCTTGGTTAATTCGAACTTATTATACGAAAGATGACTAAAACAATTAATTTGTAAAAAAATTGAGTTAGAATTTTAAAAATATATTAATGATTCGCTTAATTTTTTATTCAAATTACGAACTTGTTTCTGCAAAAAATCTAGTAATTTTTTAATCAGAAATATGATTTGTAACAAAATATTTAACTATATCAAACATACGATATTTTAACGATACGCACAACTCTTTTAAAGAAAAAAAAAAAAAAAAAAAAAAAAAAAAAAAAAAATATATATATATATATATATATATATATATATATATATATATATATATATATATATATATATATATATATATATATATATATATATATGAACTTATATATATATATATATGAACTTATATATATATATATATATATATATATATATATATATATATATATATATATATATATATATATATATATATATATATATAGACAAACACACACACGAGTGTGTTAAATCTCTGCGGAACAGTGTAAGTTACTTGCTAAGAGCTGCCAGTTGTTAACATTTAATCCACAAATAATACAGACCATTAGAAGTTTCAAATTATCTGCTTCAAAGCGTTCATTAATTTTTAGCTATCACTGTGGCTCACAGTCATTGCTCCAACCACTCCCACCTATATACCGAACAGGCAAAACCATAGCTGTGACATCTTAGATATAGCAATATCAATTATCCAAGTCCCCATAGTCGACTGCACCCACAATCAACTGTCCTCTGATCATCTGCCCGTTCAACTATCTATTGGACTACCCACTCAGCACTTTGAAAAACCCAAACAAAAAACAGACTGGAACTTGTATCAAAATAACCTGACCATAAATATTTGTAATCTACCAGCCCTCGAAGACGAGTTAATCATAGAAACCTACATCCAGCAACTTCAACTAGAAATTACAGAAGCATACAAAAGTGCAACAATAGAAATTAAATGAGTAGTCCACCGATACAAACTTCCTCCAGAAATAAAATGCATTATCCGTCACAGAAACTACTACAGAAAACTTTACCAAAGATCCTGTACATTCAAATGAAATCAAGCAACTCAACAAAAAAATCAAAAAACAGAGCAAAAATATAACATCGAACACCATTGTGCATGTAGATGAAAACTGATCAACTTCTCTGAGTGTGACCGTTATGAAAACATCATTTAGCTCAATTTATATGCAGGATAATAAAAACATAACTCCTCTTTCTTTTTAAAAAAATCAAGTTTAAATGCTAATTTAAATTTCTAATAATATTTCAATTTGGTTTCAGATCAACTTAGAAGACAATACTCCTATTTCAAGTGAAGATAACTTTTCTATGAAAGGTAAAGTTTTTTATATTTTTTTTTTACGTTCTTTAATTTTATTTTTGCAGGCGCTGAACTTGCTTCGGAAGATGACGGTAGTGCTGCTCTTTAACGTTACTACCACTAATAAATTTTTTTCTCAGCAGCCGTGCAAGCTGGCAGCTAAGACAATGGATAAGCATGTTTTGTTTCTCCAAGAGAGTCTTATAATGAAATAATTTCTTGAACACAACATTTCTTAACTGAACGACTGAACGTGAATGAGAACAATTTTTTTTTCAACGGCAGGCACTGAACTTTCGTTTTTCACCTAGAAAGATGCCGGGAATAATGCTCATTTAAAGTTACCCGATGGGCACCTGTGAACCTAAGTCACGGAGGTGAGCAGCATTACCTACGCCACACTCTTCCACAGATACCCATTCATAGGGTCGGCCACATTCACACATTACACAATAGTAAACAACACAGAAAGAAACACACCTACCCTGAGCGGGATTTGAATCCGCAACCTTTGGCTTAGCAATCAGGCACGGTAACGGCTCGTTCAACTGGCTGGCCTAAAAGGTAAAGTCAGCCAAAGAATAAATTTTAAAAAACGTTTGGGTTGACTTGACTGATCAAACGTTCTAAAATAAGCAAGCAGGAATGTCACTTTTTATTCCAAATTTTTAATCATTGTTTTTTAATCGAAGTCTTTTTTTACCAAACTTTTAATCCATTTACTTCTGGGAATTTTTTTATTTCATAGCGTATATGAATAGAATTGGCATTGCTAGGATTGGGACCTGAGTTACTTCTTTGGGAGACGACTGCTCAGACTTGAATTTTATTGATTTATAAAATGTAAGAGAACATTATTAAAAAATTAAAATTTTATAGCACAAAATAGAAAATGGACAAAACTTAGTTATGCCAAATATTTTTAGTTGGGTTAATGCATTTGATGTAAGAATAAATTTAGATGACGCGCTTTTTACCTTTATTTTTAATCAACACCTGATAAATATCCTTATTGCAAGTCTATTAGCCACATACTATTCTCTTATTTTATTTTTAGTTCTATCTTTCTATATTTTTATAAAGTTATTGTAATAAAGAGACGTGCTCGAAAAGTTTACTACTTTTTTACAATATTAAAAAGTTAACAAAATATTTATTTGGGCACAAAACTCAAGTCATTAAATTATTTTAAAACATACTTATTTCCATATTATATCCACAAATATATACTCATTCAGTTAACAATATTTTCCCATTCGATTATATTTCTTTTCTATATTATATGCATATATTTTTTTTATTTTTTCGTATTTTTAATTTATTTGTTTAGTTTAGGAGAAAGTTTCTGTAAATTAAAAATGAAAAGTAACAAACAAATCAATGCATTTTGAAGTTCCGAAGTTGTTTTTTTTCTGTATGAATTTTTGAATTTATTTGAAAATTGTTTAAATTTAATCTTTTTCCCTAGGAATACCAGTAAGTCAAGGGACGGTTAAAGCATATGTTAGAGTAGCTCTTACTTTAGAAGAAGCTGCTCAACTAAAGGTAAGAATGTGCATTCTCCCGATTATTTTGTGTATTTATTATACTTTTGTTTTAGAAATTTGCAAATAAAATTGATAAATTACATTAAAAAAAAAAGAAAAATATTTCGCATGAAATTATTTTCTGCATTACAGCCGGGAGAAATCCTGTTAACCTATAGTACAGACATTGGATGGTCGCCATATTTTCCTATTCTTGGTGGAGTAGTTACAGAACTAGGAGGCCTTATCTCTCACGGTAAAATTTTTCTTTTTGTTTGAAAACTTTTTGACACATCTATCAAAATAAAAGCAATTCAACAGAATTTTCTTTAAAATGCATCCATTTACCAAATATGCCTCCTCACATGAATTTATAAACATTTCTTATAAAACTTTCTCTTATTATTTAAATTCCAAGCTGCTTTGAAATTTTTAAGCCACATATATGAAGTAAAGAATAAAATCTTAAAGCATATATTTTTATAAGTTTGAAGGGAAAAAATATTTCTGCAAAAGTTGTAAAAAGTAGCAGTAGTTTTGATGTAATTTCTTTCTAGGTGCTGTCGTCAGTAGAGAATATGGTTTGCCATGTATAGCAGGTCTGCATGGAGCAACTAGGCAGTTTCAAACAGGTAACAGCATGAAATTAAATGAAAATTTCTTTTACATTTAAATAAATGAAAATTCGTCATGTTTCGAGTGCTACAACACGAAGCTTCTCATCACGTGATTGACGCATGATGACATGACTACAACAACACGAAATGACACACGCCTATTTTTTATGAGCCACCTCAAAGCGTTCATTCATGAGCCACCTCAAAGCTTTAATTCAACACGGGAGGGCACATGCCTATTTTCATGAGCCACATCAAAGCGTTCATTCAACACTGGAGGACACACGCCTATTTTCATGAGTCACATCAAAGCGTTCATTCAACACGGGATGACACACGCATATTTTCATGAGCCACCTCAAAGCCTTCATTCAACACTGCAGGACACACGCCTATTTTCATGAGTCACATCAAAGCGTTCATTCAACACGGGATGACACACGCATATTTTCATGAGCCACCTCAAAGCCTTCATTCAACACTGGAGGACACACGCCTATTTTCATGAGTCACATCAAAGCGTTCATTCAACACGGGATGACACACGCATATTTTCATGAGCCACCTCAAAGCCTTCATTCAACACTGGAGGACACACGCCTATTTTCATGAGTCACATCAAAGCGTTCATTCAACACGGGATGACACACGCATATTTTCATGAGCCACCTCAAAGCCTTCATTCAACACTGGAGGACACACGCCTATTTTCATGAGTCACATCAAAGCGTTCATTCAACACGGGATGACACACGCATATTTTCATGAGCCACCTCAAAGCCTTCATTCAACACTGGAGGACACACGCCTATTTTCATGAGTCACATCAAAGCGTTCATTCAACACGGGATGACACACGCATATTTTCATGAGCCACCTCAAAGCCTTCATTCAACACTGCAGGACACACGCCTATTTTCATGAGTCACATCAAAGCGTTCATTCAACACGGGATGACACACGCATATTTTCATGAGCCACCTCAAAGCCTTCATTCAACACTGGAGGACACACGCCTATTTTCATGAGTCACATCAAAGCGTTCATTCAACACGGGATGACACACGCATATTTTCATGAGCCACCTCAAAGCCTTCATTCAACACTGCAGGACACACGCCTATTTTCATGAGTCACATCAAAGCGTTCATTCAACACGGGATGACACACGCATATTTTCATGAGCCACCTCAAAGCCTTCATTCAACACTGGAGGACACACGCCTATTTTCATGAGTCACATCAAAGCGTTCATTCAACACGGGATGACACACGCATATTTTCATGAACCACCTCAAAGCCTTCATTCAACACTGGAGGACACACGCCTATTTTCATGAGTCACATCAAAGCGTTCATTCAACACGGGATGACACACGCATATTTTCATGAGCCACCTCAAAGCCTTCATTCAACACTGCAGGACACACGCCTATTTTCATGAGTCACATCAAAGCGTTCATTCAACACGGGATGACACACGCATATTTTCATGAGCCACCTCAAAGCCTTCATTCAACACTGGAGGACACACGCCTATTTTCATGAGTCACATCAAAGCGTTCATTCAACACGGGATGACACACGCATATTTTCATGAGCCACCTCAAAGCCTTCATTCAACACTGGAGGACACACGCCTATTTTCATGAGTCACATCAAAGCGTTCATTCAACACGGGATGACACACGCATATTTTCATGAGCCACCTCAAAGCCTTCATTCAACACTGGAGGACACACGCCTATTTTCATGAGTCACATCAAAGCGTTCATTCAACACGGGATGACACACGCATATTTTCATGAGCCACCTCAAAGCCTTCATTCAACACTGGAGGACACACGCCTATTTTCATGAGTCACATCAAAGCGTTCATTGAACACGGGATGACACACGCATATTTTCATGAGCCACCTCAAAGCCTTCATTCAACACTGCAGGACACACGCCTATTTTCATGAGTCACATCAAAGCGTTCATTCAACACGGGATGACACACGCATATTTTCATGAGCCACCTCAAAGCCTTCATTCAACACTGGAGGACACACGCCTATTTTCATGAGTCACATCAAAGCGTTCATTCAACACGGGATGACACACGCATATTTTCATGAGCCACCTCAAAGCCTTCATTCAACACTGGAGGACACACGCCTATTTTCATGAGTCACATCAAAGCGTTCATTCAACACGGGATGACACACGCATATTTTCATGAGCCACCTCAAAGCCTTCATTCAACACTGCAGGACACACGCCTATTTTCATGAGTCACATCAAAGCGTTCATTCAACACGGGATGACACACGCATATTTTCATGAGCCACCTCAAAGCCTTCATTCAACACTGCAGGACACACGCCTATTTTCATGAGTCACATCAAAGCGTTCATTCAACACGGGATGACACACGCATATTTTCATGAGCCACCTCAAAGCCTTCATTCAACACTGGAGGACACACGCCTATTTTCATGAGTCACATCAAAGCGTTCATTCAACACGGGATGACACACGCATATTTTCATGAACCACCTCAAAGCCTTCATTCAACACTGCAGGACACACGCCTATTTTCATGAGTCACATCAAAGCGTTCATTCAACACGGGATGACACACGCATATTTTCATGAGCCACCTCAAAGCCTTCATTCAACACTGGAGGACACACGCCTATTTTCATGAGTCACATCAAAGCGTTCATTCAACACGGGATGACACACGCATATTTTCATGAGCCACCTCAAAGCCTTCATTCAACACTGGAGGACACACGCCTATTTTCATGAGTCACATCAAAGCGTTCATTCAACACGGGATGACACACGCATATTTTCATGAGCCACCTCAAAGCCTTCATTCAACACTGGAGGACACACGCCTATTTTCATGAGTCACATCAAAGCGTTCATTCAACACGGGATGACACACGCATATTTTCATGAGCCACCTCAAAGCCTTCATTCAACACTGGAGGACACACGCCTATTTTCATGAGTCACATCAAAGCGTTCATTCAACACGGGATGACACACGCATATTTTCATGAGCCACCTCAAAGCGTTGTTGTCATTCACATTCCGTCGTTCGGACGAGGAACGTTGTTCATTATAATTCATTATAAGACTCATCGTCGTTGTTCATTATAATTCATTTGGGAAACAGAACATGCTTATCCATTGTCTTAGTTGCCAACTTGTACGGCTGTTGAGAAAAAAGTTTCTTAGTGGTAGCAACATTATAGCGTTTTTCGTATTAAATCTCTAGTTCAAAGTTTCAAAAAAATTTCAACTTCCCACGACAAATCAATAATTAACAAAATATTTTTATATGATCTATTTGGTAACTCATTTAACTGAGATATTTAAGTATTTAATTATTAATAAAGTATTTCTTAATTTTAATTGTTCTTTTACTACCACTATGTTAAATCTTTGTCAGTGTCCGTACCAGTTGGCATGTATACATTGTACAGTCCGCAAAAAAAAAAACGAATCACCCTGAATAACTTTCGTTCTAATGATCGGATTTTCACGAACTAAGTGTCAATCTTAATGGTTCCTGGGGGTGACCTCAAATATGCTAATTAATTAGTGCTAACTATTAATTAAGTTACGAAATCAGACACAAAAACGTACTTTCTCTGAATAAACATGCATTTTTTTTTACATATTTGGATTTCTTATCTTCAAAATATAGGGGGTAGCCGCAATCTGGGAAATGTGGTCCCCATAGTTTGGTCAGGAGAGTGATTCAAAGTTCGTACCCCTTAATGTTAATTTCGCTTTTTGCGTTTTCAGTCATATTTTCAAAACTAATGAAGCAATTAAAAAAAAATTGCACCCACTCATAAAACTCATTTACCCAAAGATAATTTCATGCAAAAAATAATTTTTAATAATTATTTATTATTTTTTATTATTTAATTAAAGTGAGGATGAAAAAATATTGAATTATAAGGTATGAATTTTTTTATACCATATTAATCTACATATTTTTCAATTGAAAAATCTAAAGTTTCAACTATTTTTATTTATTAGAAGCTGAGAAAAATTAAAATTAATTATTTTTTAAAAAATTATTTGGCGACAATAAAGAAATAACTAATTGGGGCGATTAATATTAAAATGTGATAAACTTGGAGGAACTTGACTTCGCGCGCGTAGCGTAAAATTTCATTCATATTTTTTTCGCTAATAATCGTTTGCTAATCTTTTTATTTTTATTTCTTTCACACTATAAAATACGATGTTTCTTTTTTAGTCATTTAATAATTTATTTGCAATTTAGTAAAGAATTTTGAATAAAAAACACTTTATTCAACAAATGTCTAGTTTTAAAAAAGCGTGCTTCTGATAGAATACACCAGATAGTGCTTATTTAATGTGATTATTTTTTATTTTTTTTATTTTGTTTTTCAATAACTGATACAATTTCAATAATATACATACGTATGCATAGATTTGGAATAATATATTTATCTATTTCTTGAATATATATTTTATAAATATTAATAAAAATACGTAGTCAACATTTTTAAACATCTCTCACAACATCGCAAATTTCTCAACATCTTATAGGGTAAACTAAACAATGAAGGAACACTTAAGCTTAGCTTGCCTTTAAAAAAAATTCATAAAAATTTCAAAATTTGTAATTTTAGCTAAATGATGGTTTCGACATATTTGTTATTAAATGCAAATTATGTAAAAAAAGTTAGATAACTTACATAATATTGTTTTAAGCTTTTGGTGGTTTAAATAATAAGTAGTAAGATGACCAAGTGAAGGAACAGTTCTTACCAGTGAATAAGCACTAAATTTTCCAGAGAATGAACACTTAATTTTGATAATGTTTGATGCTCGTTAGGAATCCATAGGCCACACAAATGTCTAAAAACAAGATTTTTCTTGGAATTACGACATATAACCATAGTTAATGTGGAAAATTTTACTTTTTTTTCAGTCATGGAATGGAAAGTAAAATATGTTTGAATACATAATTTTAAGAAAATGTTTTTCATTTTTTTCTCACAGTTTAATAGTCCGTTCTAAATTATGAATGTTTATCATTGTGTAATCTGATGATGTTTTTATTATTATTATAATTCGATCATTTTTTTGTTTAATCTTTTCCTCATATTTTTCAAGCTTTTTTTTAAATCTCTTTAAGTATTTTTTTTTCTCTTCGTCATGAGTAATTTATTTCTTTTTCTTTTGATTTAACCTTCCTCTTTTTTCCAAATTTTTGGCCAATGTAAATGTATCTTTGAAATTTCTTTTGATTTTCCAGTTCCATTTCAAGAATTCCTCACTGGATAATAAACGAGAAAAAGGAGTTTCGAAGTTTGAGTAAAACCCATCTCTCATTGACTTATATCTAGTAGTTACTTATGAAACCAATCGTTTTTGCAACTAACAATGCCTCAAGAGGATTTATCTCAAAATCGGTTTTCAAGATACTTTCATTATTAATGTTAGTTGTCTCAGCTTCAGAGCCAAAATTTGATTATACAATTGTTCTTTTTGAAATAAATTCTTCAATATTGAGAAAAGCGCAGGCTATTGGATATTTGGGAGATTAAACTTTTCTGTCAATGTTCCTTTAAAAATTTGCAACATAACTTGTGAGATTTCCTTCTCAAGCTTCTGAAGAAATAGCGCATCGTTACTCTCGAAGCATGTGTTTTGTTGATAAGTTGTCTTGCTCATTAACTCTTGGTGTCTGTTTTGCATGCATTTGTTACAGTCAACGTTTTCTACATCGAATGAAAAAATATCGCATTTCATAAAAGCATTTTAACTTCATCAGTTGATGCCTCAAATCTTATTTAAAAATGGATGTAAAATTTTCTAGACATATTGTTTTACAATTCTTTTGTTTTCAAGATCTAACGAGATTTCCAAGAAAACTAAACCAGAAAATTTGTTTTGAGGAACAAAACTTGCTCAGTTTCAAATTGATATGAGATTTATACCTATCCAGAAGTAGCAAAATTAGGAATTTGATTGCATTTTTAATTAGCCATGGGTAGAAACATTTGCAATATATTTGTAAAATGTTGCTGCGGTCATCGTTTCGTTTCATGAATAGCTTTTTCCAATGAAATATGTAGCAGGGACTGATTCTGTAATATCTCTACGAATTCTTCTGTAAGGAAAAACTACCAATGGAGGTACTTTTTCTTTCCTAGGTACTTTAGAATATAAATCCTTATAATTTTTAAGGCCGCAGATTTTTCCCGTTTAAGGGTAGTATTCAACTCTTGTTTCATTCGCATTGTAAATGCAATCACTTTATAAAAGGATGCCAGGGCTACTTCCCTCCTAAAGATTCTCTGAAGTTCTTAAAACCAGTATTTCGAATATTATTCTCTAAGGGAAGTTTTGCCTTTTGAAATTATCTTCGCATTGCACTGAGTTATCGGTGGATGTCACCTTAAAAAAACTTCACCCATTTTTCACCTAGATAATTGTCTTTAAATGGATTTTTCCTACCAGTTCCCGTTAGGACATTAAAGACGGCAATAGGATAATAATTTAGCTAATTATTGGCACAAAATCCTGCAAAGATTCCATTCAAGCTTTTATTATTATATTCAGTTGTTATATTTAGTTAATAAACATAGTTTATTAAGGAGTCTAAGGTATGATGTAATAACTAATCACTACATTTATAAAGATAAATAATAAATTAATTATTATTATAATTCTTTAAATAAATTTAGCAATTAAATTTGCATATTTAAATGAAATAGTTATAGGAACTATTCATACAACATTTAACTGAATTTTAGGAGTCCTCTATGTCGCTGAACTACTAATTATCCAAGTAATATCATATTTCACACATACTATTCATTCACTGGGAAATCTATTCTCAGTGAAGGAACATGTCTGTTCCTTCACTGGTTAGAAGTTGTTTTTTTTTTTATTTTTAACATAATTTTGATTTATAATATGACAAAAGGTACAAGAAAATTAAAATTTTTCCTTTATTTTCATTAACTTGAAAAAATCCCAGTAAAGGAACACTTGTTTATACATTGGTTTTTCATCGTTCTGTAATCCAGTTAATAAACACCCCCTAATCTCAGTACTTGCTTATGTTATGTTGCTTAAAATAAATAAAACGTAAATTCAATGACCATATTTTGAATTCTTTTTTTCACAATGAAAAGAAAAAGCATTATTATATGCAATTAATTGTAGTTTAAGCGGATAACAACAAACATTGACCTTATAATTTTGTCAAAGAAACAAGGTGTTGAACAGATACTAACAAATTCAAAACTTTTTCCAGAGAAGACTCAAAGACCAGATAACTAAATGCATTGTTAAAGAACTTCCTATTGTTAGGTAGTAAGCTACTCTTACCAATCAATCTAAATTAAAACGTTTAAAATCTTATTTCTAAGAAATATCTATGAAATGCTCCTTCATTTGTTGGTTTACCCTATATCATCCTAATCTTAAAAGAAATTTCCGGAAGTGTATCGCAGAACTATTTTACCAGCTATTTAATAAAATTTTAACATTTTAAAATTCTTATTCTTTTCCATTTTACGTTTATTAATTCTTCATTAATATACTAATAATTTTTTAGAACTTTAATTTAGATTTTCTTTAATTTAGGTTTCCTTTTCAAATTATAGTCAAGTTTTTTTTAAAGAATTATTGTCTGCTAGCTAAGAATAAAACCTTGTTAAGAAATTAAAAACATTCAGCTGTTTAAAATTATTTAATGCAAAACAGCTGATTATTTACTTAGCATACTATTTTTTTGAAAAAAGAATATAAATTATTGATTGTCTTTTTTTTTTTGCTTCTTGTGACTTCAACTTAGATTATCTAAAATAGTGTTGATGTTTTATAAGTCACTACAAAGAGGATAAAGATACCGAACATAAAAAGCTGTGGAATACGTAGCCAATTTTTTTAGTGTCTTAAAATATCTCAGTATCTTAAATGTCGTCCTACTATCTTAGTTGTGAAATTAAATTTTTAATTTTCTGACCAAGTGTGATTCACTAATTATTTCATTATATCTTTTACTCTTTATGATACCAAGTAGATTTTTTTTTCTGATAATACACTAAACTATTTAGTTTAATTTTTTACTTTAGCATGATTTCCAAGATATTATTGTAGTATAATTTGTTATCAGGAAAATGCCTTATTTTGTTAATCAGGAAATACTAAAAATTGAAATTTGTAAGGATTCCAAAGCTGTGCACACAATACACAATTTCCGACTTTATTTTAATAAAAAAAAATTTAAAAAAAAACGTGGCAAGTAGGCTAACATACTTTTTACAGAAACTGTGAAAACTAATTTTTCCTATATTTCGTCAAAAGAGGATAAGAATGATATTGCTCCAAGAGACCTACTCAATAATTTCGCTATTTCCAGAATGAAATCTGTTTGATCGAAACATATTATTCCTTGAAAATTACACGAGGGAAAAATTAACTTTTATTATTTATCTAAGCTTATTCCATTTATTTAATGATAGCTATTTAAGGTTAAGGATATGCGTCGGAAGCTCCGTTTATTATTGTACTATAAATGCATTAAATCATGTAGCTTGAATAATTTATTTTAAGTAAATTATTTAATAATTTTAAGCAAATAAGGGTGTAAAAATAAACTCGATCGAAATACTCCGAAAGTATACCCTGAAATATATGTAGAATAAACTTTGGAATCGATATATAAAAAATACCTTTTCAAACAACTTCGAGTAGGACGGAAACGCTAATTTGTTTAAAAAAGTTGTCCTTGTTACTATTTAATTTCGATTCCTGGTACTAGGGGACATTCCATTTTCACATTCGACTTTTGAAATTTCAATTGTAAACGGAATTTTTTTATGACCTTAAACTAAAATGTTAAGGCTTGCAGCAAAAAAAAAAATTTTTTTTTACTGCATTAATTTTTTTACAAAGTAGTGAATTATTATTTTTTCAATCTAAGAACCTGTGCCTATAACATATGTAAAACTTATTTTAATATCGAGTGAAATAATTTAATATGTTGTGTAACTAAATGGATAATCCCAAGAAACTGAATCGAAAATATAAAAACTTCATTGATTTAAAAAAATAATAGATGATAATAAAAATAGACATGTTTTGAGCGTCCAATAATAAAAGTCACAAGTTATCCAAGCCTGACAAGTCTTGAGAATGGGCGATTATATTTGAAAACTCGAAACATGTCGACTTTTACTTCCCTCTTCATATGTTTTGAAGCCAGTTGAGTTTTTATCGTCAATTATACTGTTTTACATTTGGGTCTTGATTATTATTTTGATAAGGATTTTACACTAGTTAAAGTAAACATATGCATTTTAATATTTTATGAGGATTCATATGGTCTTTAAAAATGTAAGAACATCAATATTGCAAAAGTTATATTTAACTTAAAAATTAACATTTTGACACCAGATATTTTGAGTTAATGAAATTAAATATTTTATCTCTTAAGTTTTTGTGCCCCCATTTCAGTATCTTAAGGATCTTATGAGCTCTGTTTAAAAAGAGATCATCAGATATATATAATAAAGCAAAAATAAGCATAGTAGCAGTATTTGGTGGTAAATGTAGCTTATCGTAATTGAAGAATATGTTGTGCGACATTTTATGGTGAATTTGCGAACGTATAAGTTTCAGAATGTATCGAAACATGAGAATGCTATTTGCTAATCATCTTTATCCAAAGGAAACGATGTAACCTAAATATATCTAGTAGAATGAAGCGATTTTTTAAATAATGAATCCTACAATTTGCAGCATATTATTTCAATATCTTATTCTTAAACATAACATATTTCAATCTTTTTAAAATGCCACTAAACATTCAGCAATTCCTTGAGTTATAGAAAAAAGAAATATCGCAAATTATAGAAAGCCTTGTGAATGTGCATTAGAATTATTATATAATCTACATTTTATTTTTCAAGCACTTTTTTTTTTCTTCAAACTTTCTTGCCTAGAAGACTCGATTAAAGCTGTAAAAATGATTATCCCTAAAATTTTGTATATAGCTATAATAAGTTATGCTCATTTTATTTTAGTATAAAATCCTCGAATAAATATAGTAAAAACA
The DNA here is from genome assembly GCF_982258835.1 of Parasteatoda tepidariorum. NCBI lineage: Eukaryota > Metazoa > Arthropoda > Arachnida > Araneae > Theridiidae > Parasteatoda > Parasteatoda tepidariorum. The sequence goes on from NC_141762.1 coordinate 26,294,638, forward strand.
GTGTAATCTAAATAATATCACATAAAAAGTTCATGTATTTAAATTCTAAAAACTATCATAAATAATTTATAAATCAATTCAAATTTACTTTTCAAAGGAGATTAAAATAATATTTTTTTGCTTTTTGGACAGAAATCCCCTAAAAAAATTGTTTATGGCCTGGAAACTTCGAGATATTTTCTATTAACAATAAATTAAGCCCCTCCGAGCAATCACTGAACATTATTTCAATTTTTTTACTATCAGAGATTGGTTGCGTAGCAACCTAGTAAAATTAAGCACTCCTCTTTTGAATTAGTCAATGGGTTATCTTAAAATATTTATTTGCACAGGCGACTTTTTTTGGCGGTTTTCTGGACTATCGCCAAATACATAAACCTTTATTGCGGCCCAATTTACCACCCAATTTTTTTAAAATTTTGTCTACCCCCACTAATTCAAGGGTCTAGATTCCAAATATGTAAAAAAAAATATATGTTTATTCAGAGAAAGTACGTTTTTGTGTCTGATTTCGTAACTTAATTAATAGTTAGCACTAATTAATTAACATATTTGAGGTCACCCCCAGGAACCATTAAGATTGACACTTAGTTCGTGAAAATCCGATCATTAGAACGAAAGTTATTTAGGGTGATTCGTTTTTTTTTTTGCGGACTGTACATACTCCCTAAAGTTTTAGTGTCGTACAAAATTTTTTTATTAGTGGTAGTGAACTGAAACCACAATTATAAAGACAAATAGACACCTTAAAACCTTTAAGAAATCTTTGGAGCATGACTATTTTGGAGTATAATATGTTTATATATAGGGGAATAACAAAAATATGTAAACACGTCTATACTAACACTACATAAGCGATGTTTCTTTTAGTAGCAAATGTTTGTTAAGATTTTACATGGCAAAACTGTTGACACATTTTGAAAGATCATGCTCGAAAGTTTTAAAAAATTGTGTCCTTTTTAACCATGCAAAATTTACATCATCCAAAATGAGGACAAGAAGTTAAATATAATTTTAAAGGGCAAAATACAAAGTTTGAGCGTGACCAGTTGAATAGTCCTTAAGAAATCGAATTTTAAAAGAAATCTTGTATATAAAAGTTGATTTTTCAGGAACTGTTTTAACTATTTAGCTCGCATTTGGTATTTTACCATTTAAAATTAAATGCTTTACCATGATGTTATAAGATTGTATACCTTAATTCAAAATTTCTTCGACTATTATTAAAGAAAATAAATTATTTATGAGTCAAACTTTCTTTGGTTAAGCGAATATCATAATTGTGCACACAAATGTTTCAACTAGCTAAAACAATTGCTCGAAATATAGCAAAATACTCAAGTAAAATTAACATTAAGAGTTTCAAACTGTTGGGACCATATTTCCTAGATTGCGGCTGCCTCCAGAATTTTAAAGGTCAGGAATCCAAATCAGACGCAAAGGAAGATACGTTTATGCAGAGAAAGTACGTTTTTGTGTCTGATTCCGTAACTTAAAATATCCTAAAAATTATTAAGCATATTTGAAGTCAGCCTCGTGAACTATTAAGTTTGAGTCTTAGTACGTAAAAATCCAATAATTGGGATCAAGAGTTATTCTGGGTGATTCGTTTATTTTCTGCGCAATGTACACCACTATAGACTAGTAATATTAAGCATCTAGTTTTAATCCATAATTATTAAACTATGATTTATTTAAAACTTGAGAAGTAATTAGTATCTGAAAATACCTATTTAATAAGTTGTTATCATGCCCACTTATGAACTACCACTTATTTTATAATGACACTCTTCACAACATTGGATATATTAAAAACTTATCCGTTTATGGATTAAAGATCATGTATATTATACATAGCATGCTGTATATTAGATAAGGGAGTTACTTTGAGTTTACGTATTAATTATTTAAGCGTTTTTTGTATTCAAAGGAGTTACTGATTTTTGAGTAGTAACTAAAATCTGAAAATACCCACTTAACGAGTGGTGATCATACCCTCTTATGAACTATCACTCATTTCATAATGGCACTCTTCACAATATTGATGTATGAAAAATTCGGTGTTTAATGATAGGTTAATGATCATCAGTATTATGCACGTATGCTGTTTATTATATAGGCGATTTACTTTGTGTTATTTTGAGGTAATTTTTTTATACAAAAGAGTTACTGATTTCTCGAGTAGTAATTAAATCATTAAATACCCATATACCCATTTACTGAGTGGTGATCATATCCACTACTAATGAAAGCCACTAATTTTATAATGGCTCTATTTTCAACATTGATATATATATATATATATATATATATATATATATATATATATATATATATGTGCGTGTGTGTGTGTAGAAACTCGACGTTAATGGGTTAATGATCATCTATATGAGTGGTTACAAACAGGCGGACAGCGTACAAAAATATATTAGTTGTTATTATTTTGCGGACAATTTTCGTAAAATATCTTTATGGATTTAAAATACTTTTCTTTCGTTAAAAAAAGCCTAATTTCTTCGTTTCTGTGAAATTTAACGTACCAACGGTGGAAAAAAATTTATTTCTCGGGTAAAAATCTACTACGTATTTTGATTTGTAATTCAATACTTTTGTTTTGTACAACTTGATAAATGTCTGACAGTAATATTTAATGTTCCTTCAAACTTAAAAGAGTTAATTCCTACATAAAATTTTGATAAAGTTGCGGCCCACCATTTAACTGCTGTTTTTAATTGAGGTCCCCGGCCTCATGCAAGTTGGAAACCCTTGATCTATATTATACACAGCATGTTGTACATTATATAGGTGAGTTACTTAGCGTTACTTTGAGGTAGCGTTAATACCCGAGTTACGATATGTAGCATTAATTCCTTAGTTAATACATGTGAGTTACTGATTATTTTATCTTTTTGTTTGTTTTTGAAATAGGTGATTACGTGCTGTTGGATGGAAATAAGGGTATCTTGCAACGACTGCCGAAACCAAGTGATAGTGAAACGGAAAATCAATAATAAACATTATTTTATATAATTGAACTTGGATCGAAAACTATACCTAATTTATTTAGTAAAATTGTTTCTAATCTGTATGCATTCAAGTGCAGGAAAATTGTTTTTTTACTCCAATATATGTTTAATAATCTCTTATTTATAACTCCTAAATGAAATTCTTTTATGCCTCAGTAATGTCAACTCTTTTGTGTCTGAAATCATTTTATTTGGGACTACTCTTTTCTTCGTTAAAAGAAGGTATAATTTCAAAAAACAAAAAGTGGTAGAAAAAATGTTTTGTTTACAGTATTTATTTTTTAAGGAAGCACATAGTTGTGTTCGTCATAGCGTATCAATAATTTCAAATTTTTATATTAATTATATAATGTCTCCCATATTAGAAAAAACATTTAAAAAGCACTGAGCTTTACAGAACTATAAAGCTCAGTACTTTTTTAATGTAAAATTTTATACTGATTTGTTTTAAACCTATAATTACTACCACTTTTTAGTACAAATATTTTTACATCAATTGCAATATTAAATTTTCTTGTACTATTCCAAAATAGTGAATATGTTAAAATTTTTTCTTAATGTAATCAGCTATTAGAAACTTATTATTATTATTATTTGGGGTATTTTATTTCAAAAGAAATAGTTTGTTAAAAACCAAATTGCAAATGTCACAAAAATGACCTTACGTTCACATTTTAGAAAGACAACTTGATGCCTTATAAACAGATTAGAAGCTTTTGTTTTGTTATTTATTTCCAATAAAGAGTTTAATATTTTTTAATGAGTCTGAATTTTTTCTTTGTTATTATAAGCACACTACTGAATAAAGTCATTGCGTAAAAACCTAAACTATATGTTAACCACATTTATTTCAAGTTTTGTTCTATTTTTACTTAGCATAAAATATCTAAGTTAGTTTAAGATCTAGTTAGTTTAATATCTAAAACCATTTCTTTTTTAAAATTGGCCAATGTCATTGGCCAATTTTGCAATGTGCGAGAATAATTAGAAAAGTCCTCAACATTTTATAATATGCAGAATATTTATTAGGTTCATTACAATCAGCTTAATAAGTAATTTAGGCTAGTAAGAAAATATCTGGAGAATTATTCAATCAGACTGAACTAAGGTATATCGCAACAAGACTTAAATGCTATTCATAATAAACCTCCTCTACCCTGGGTTTATTGCAAACTGCCTTAATAAATCAGACTAATTGAGCAGTGAATGATTTATTTTCCAAACAGACTAAATGTATGAGCTCATTGAAATAAGCCTAAAAATTATTAGGCTGATGATACGACAATGTAGGACAACTTCTCTAATTAGTTTATTTTGTCTAATATACACCAGATTTTAATGACAAGAAATCTTTTATGTAATTTTGTTAATATAAGTTCTTAATCGCTGTAAAGGACAACATAATTTAATCAAAATTCTTAACCCAGAAGTGTCATAAACAGTTTGGTTATCGTATGCACACGCAGAATGAAACTATCAGCCATTGTAGACTGTATCGGCCATTGGCCAATTTCTTCTAGCTGCCTTTGGTGACCAGCTTTGTTATCTTTCAAAACTATTCTATGCAACATATTAACTTTAAAGTTAACTAAGAAGAATGCACAGCGAAACTGTCTTTAAAGATTCTAATTCTGTTACTCCTTCCCGAAAACTTAATCTGTTTTAAAGAATAAACTAATCAATTTTTTTCACCGTTTAGTTGCTGGTTGGGGCTTTGCCAGAGCGGGTGTTCATTGACTTCAATTTTAACTATTTTCAAGAGATGTGCACGATATAGTGAAATTTCTCTAGATATTAAATTTTAGTAATAATTTAAAATCTGTCTTGCCACCATAAAATCATGCAAACCATCACAACTATGACTTCAGGATATTTCAGCCTAGGTGGCAGTAAGAGTATTAAAATTATTTCCATCTTCGTAATAAGATAAAATGAAAAAAATATGTTCTAATTTTCCATTGTGTGCTGTACTACTTCCTCGCGCACCTTTCGAGTCATTAACTTATCGTATCGCATAATATTTATGCTCCTAAAAAGGCAAGTTCCTTCTTCAATAGTTGGTATAACAGTATGTATCGTCATAGCGCTCCTTTTATGATTAAAATTTCTACAGCAATTTCAGAAAAGGTAGAAAATAAATCTAAATAATTTCTTCATAATTAAGCTTTTATTTCTGTAAAAAGAAAACAGAATTATTGTAAATGAATGCTTAACGTGTAATTAAGTATTCAACACTACTTAAATTATTACTTGAAATAACCTAAGACAATTTAAATAAATACTTTTTGTATAATTAATTTTCAACTTTAACTGAAATTAACTAACCATCAGTTCAGGGAAAATGAGTTTAAATGTTATAAATTTTCTTTAGATCTATTACGCAACTCTATATATGTGTTTGAATTATCAAACTATTGTGGTGATCAGCAACGTTAAATATTAACATTTCAAGGAACATGAAATATATTTTATGTCAAAAATTTACTTACCATTATTATATATTTGAGAGACCGCAGGATTTATTGATTACAATATGTAAGAAACTTATTCACATTTTATATAAATCCATTGGTGCTTAGCTGTTCTTTTAGAGAGACGGTATCTTTTCTCAAAAAATAACAAGTATTTGCACTAATGCTTCATTATAAAGATTTATTTTTTCATAAACAGTATAGGAGAATCTAAAGTCAAGAGTCTGATTATAAAGTCTCATCACAATGATTTTTTGAATCTCACAAGATAGTTAATGGAAAGAAATATCCACTTAGTACAAACAAATAAATACTAACACTTTTTCCATTAACCCCTTGGGGACGGGTGATTCTTAAAAGCATTCGTACAAAATCAGAATCTGGATGTAAATAAATAAAAAACGGTAGCTTAAATGCAGGCGTTGCTAATTTAATAGACTTACTTTGCTATTACTTTAATTATTGTTAGTTTATTTATATAATAATCAAGGTTAGTTCAAAGTATAACTAAATAATTTTATTTTGAACAAAGTAATGGTGACTAAAATAAATCAAAAAATTATAACCCCGCCCACAAATAAATTGCTAAAGAATTACTTTGATTACCAGTTTTATCTTTTTACCCTGATTGATACGTTTTTATGCTGGCACGTATTTGTGACAGTCGGCGCGAAAAGGTTAAGGTGTTTTTCTTATATAAACCAACGTAATTGGTTTCAATTCAATTTCAATTTAGTTTCAATTTTCTAAAAATGTCGGAATTTAGTTAACATTACGATGAGTAAAATAACGTATAAAACAATAATACGTGGTGTAAAATAACAAAACAACAATGAAATGTGGTGCAAAATAACGTAAAATATAATAATATGTGTTATAAAATAACGTATAAAACAATCATGGAAATCCGTAAAAATCATCGAATTTGGAATTATTTCGTGACAGTCAAATACAATGATTTCGATGCAATAATTTCGCGACATTTATGTAAAATTATTCATAAAATAACCTTGGTGCTTTTTTAAAGGTAAAGAGGTAAATGACGGTAATAAATTTATACTTGGCATAAACAATTGTATTGTGTCACGTTATTCTTATACAGAAACTCAGATTTTTTGAGCATGTTACAACTTATTTTATGTGGTAGAGAACTATAGCAAAATTTTATGAAACAAAAACCAATTTGAAAACAATTTGAAAAAATATTAGACTTACTTTATTTAAGAAAAGCTGGGCACGTGGGCCACGCAGAAGACTCATATCCCATTCATCGTTAAATTACCGACAAATTAAAAAAAATAAGCAGTTTGCATACAGAGTCTCTGGGGTGACTGATATTGTAAAGCAAGCACCTTGCTTGCTTAACTGAAACGAAAAGTGAAAATAGTTGTAAGCAACTTGCTACAATAAAGATGGCTGTGAATTTATTGTCCACATGAGGGGAAAAATATTAAAATTCAAGAAGATATGCATTCGCCTGTACTATCATATATGTTTAGTGATGAACAAAATTCTTTTATATCTAATTTATAAAAATAAAAATACTTTACTTTTGCTACCACTAGGAAACATATTTTATGAAACTACGGAGAATTCGTAACATTTGGAATCTCTTTATGTCTTCTGTAGGTCGACTACTTTGTGAGGCTTGACTTTAGTGAGTTAATTTTTTTAAAAGATGACTTTTTTGTTAAAATAATTTGTGAATGTAAGGAATTTGAATTATTGGATTAATAAGTGTATAATAGTCGAAGTAATAATTATCACAAAAATTCAAAAATCGCTAGAAATTTAAAGATTAAGTGTATGATTTAAGGAGATAACATTCTAAGTGTGTTTTATCAATTTTATGGTGATTTCCATATAAAACATTTTTTAATTTTTCTCCATATAAAAAGCTTCCTAATTCTCCTATAGCATTATAAATTTAATACTAATGTTTCAAATTTCTTGTAAAAAAATACTAAACTATTTTTAGAATTCAAATTTTTTGCCAGAAATTATATGCTTCTCATGGAAATATTTGTCATTAAACAAAAAATGGTGCTTCGATTATAAATATTTCGATAAAAGATTTTTAAATTGTAAATAATATTGAGCTTAACCAGGGATCACATGCACTTTGAAAAAATAAAAAGAGATAATAATATTAAAAGATAAAATCGTAAACTGTGCAGAGTAGTTTAAAAATTCTAAATAAAATTGTATAGATCTAAAGGTAAAGAATTTGAATTCTTAATTATAAAACGAATTGTTATTGCTTTATTACAAGCTCTGTTGTAGTTGCTTATTGTACAACTGATACGAGTTTTTAAAATTTTTCCATATACATACAACCCATGATAAATAAATCAAGCATTTCTAAACTTTCGCTGATACATATCTTTTGTCTACTAAGAAATTTGCCTTGATCAGAAAATATTTTTGGTCGTAGCAAATTATAATATTCTTTATAATAGAGCGAAAGGAATAAGTTGAATTAGAGTAAAAAGGATTTCCTCCAGTATGAGACATAAATAATTTAAACAGAAATATAAAATGTTGTATACAGAGTTTCATAATTTTAAATTTTGATAAAATCTCCAAAAAAAAGTTAGCAGGTTTTAAAATTTATGTTTCTGGTGTAGTGCAGACAGTTTTGCAATATTGATTTAACAAATGCTACAAACGACCAGAATTGTAAAACGAACTGATTTTAAACGTTTAGCAACCACTATTCTTCAAACAAGCTGAAGTGTGTCATTTCATTTACACTGAACATATTATCTAGGCCTGCCAACTTTCTATGCTTTTTGAAAAATGTCTCTTAGTTAGTGGAAGCTAAGTTTATGCTTTAATGTGTTAAAGTTTAGTTTTCTTTTGAAAATTTGATTCAAAATATTTAATTTGATTTTTGTAAATTTGATTTTTCGCACCATTACTTCCAATTGATTCGAAAACTTTTATAAAAAGACTACTTTAATTCAAAATTTGTTCAAAACCTCGCGTAGTAAGGCTTTTAAAATGTTGGCAAAATTACCACAAATTCTGTAAGCTTTAGTTTTCTTATCGTCTGCCATTCAGTGGCATAGACAGAATTTTTTCAAGGGGGGTGTTCATAATTTTCTGGAACTACTAAAACAAATTCGAGTATGTAATAAAGCACTATTATTTCCCTAATTTAGACAGCTAGACAATTTTGACTTTTTATTTAGACAACATTGTTTAATTAAATTTTGATTTGATTTTTTAAATTTCAGAACATAATGTAATATTTTCTGAAAAAAGTCATATGGGTGGGAAGTAACACTTTGAGGGCCACTTTCACATTCATCAGATTTTGTTATGCTAGAAACGTTTTCTTCAACGGAAGTATCACATTTCCGTACAACAGAAAAACTTACATCAGTACTAGATGCTGTCACCTCACTAATTTCAAATCGTGATTTTTTCTCAAAGTAATATATTGGTGCAGAAATATCCGCTATGTTACGATCTCAAAGTTTCGAGCTGGAATGAATAACTTCAACGAGCACAGCACAGTATCACCAATGTTATTGTTACTGATTTCTTCACAAGTCGAAATAGTGACGACGACGGGTTCGGCGATTGAATGAACTTTTTGTTAAGACAAAACAGATTTAGCGACAAGCTCCGAAAGACAAGCGGCAGAGATAACTCTAAGTCTGACTAACTAACTCCACTAACTAACTATTCAAGTTTTATCAGAGTATTTATCCAGTGTTGGATATCTGCTCTTTCATCGCAATAGAAAAATAAATTGGAGGATGGGAAGGGGGTTGCTGCGTTAACAGTAAGTTAAATCTCAGTATGTACAATAGTTGAAAACCATAATTCTAGTCTGGGTTATACATAACAATAAAATCGCCATTTGATACATAGTAATGGAAACAATTGAGGATAAAAGAAAAGTAAATTATTTACACTATTCTAGGATTCCAGAATCATCGCGTAAAGACCTCGCGAATGCTAGCCAGTCTCGAAAACTATCACGACTGGCAGAACAGAAAGGAACCAGTCCGTAACATTATCACGTGATTTTGGTTTCAAAAGTACAACCCTATTATAGTAAATGTTTTTTTTCAGTATTCTGAGAAATACCGTAAGAAAAAAAAGTAGGCATAAGGCAAATAAAAATATATAGTCTTAAAAAATAATAGCCCGCATAATTTCTATTAAAATTTTCATTTTTGCCATTTTGTCTGAGCTCAAGAGGGGTATTTAAACCCCCAAACCCTTCTCTGCGTACGCCACTGTTGCTATTCAATAAAGTATTTTCCAAAAAGTGTAGTAGTTGACAGCTCTGATTATGTAAGATCATGCATGTTAATGACCTGCCTGATTACGTTTTCAATCAAAAATTTCTGTTTCGAAAAGCTGTTCGAAATTTTCTGAGTGCTGTTTCGAAACATTTCGATTACATTTTCTTTGTTGTATTATTGAACTATAGTAATTACAACGCTATATGTGATAGTGCTGCTAAAAACATAATTATTAAACTAAGAACTTATTAAAAAAGATTAACATTAACATATCTTTTTTAGCCAAAAGTTTTCTTACAAATTATTTCTGCAAATAGAATGACTATTGATAAACCAATGCCTATTGAAAGTAAAGCAACCGGACCAATAATATCATTTAAGGAAATGCTATGCTCTGTTGAAGATGCGCGTTTTTTGCTTGTTTCATATAGCCACGATTTAAACAGTTGGTCGTTCGTTATTTTCAATAGTATGCCTGCCTTTTTCATGCGAAGAATGGTAAGATCAATCGCTTTCTTACAACAAAACTTTTTACCAGTTATTATACTAGAATCAATAGTAATAGCAGTATCCTCAGAGATATACTTTGTTGTCAATGGTGCTTTTCCAAACCTAAATTGAAACAGAGATCTCGGTCCAATAAAGGCTGTTTTACCATCAAAATATTTTTCGCTCAAGTAATCAATAATATTTACGAACCAGTCATTTTTTTCCATCACTTCGGCAATTTTGATTAAATCCTCGTTCTGACTGCTTTTAAATACTGGTATAAGTAGAGTACCACGATTGACCAGAGCCTTATATCGACCAACTTCAACGGCCATAGCAAGTTCACGAAATGACCGCACAGGCTGATCGACAAGTGGAACTGCTAAAAATGAAAATAGCACGCTTGTGTAACTAAATGATATTATCATCGCCGCCAACCACCAAAAGCAAGTAAGCAATCTACCACCAAATATGTCTTCATTTACACCTTGTCGAACTAAACTGGCATAAACACCTAAAAACAAATCTGAATAAAGTTTTGTTTTTTGGTAAATAAACTGAAACAGAAAAGGCATAAAAACAATAGCACATGCCAAACATATCCAGGTGATATAATCAAAAGGATAAATAAATGCTAACGTTCTATTCCGAGTTCTTGGCAAATGCGTAACGAAAGTTAACTCATTGTATAGAATTGGCTCACAAAAATCAATAACGCTTTCGCGCTCTCCATCTTTGCTTATCAAGGATATTGCGAGATCAGCCTCGCTTCTCATAACCATGCCAACCATACCTGTCCAGTGTCCATCCGCGGCCAAACGACCCCATTCTTTGTCTTCGGGAATGCTTAAGTTAAACTGGAAGTCTAAAACCTTCGAAAGTATGTTTAACACTGCCGCATCAGTGCCACCAGTAAGCCTGATATGACCATTTTGATCAGTTTTGACTTCGATGACGTTATTAAGAGGCATTGTAGACACAGTTATGTGTTTTGGAAACTTCATAATATTTTTGTTGTTGCGAAAATACACTGAAGAAGTAGTATCTTTAAAGTATTTGAAATTGTAATTAATATAAATAACTTTAAAAATGCTTTCAAAACTTTACGCGTAACATAATCATACGTTCTATAGATGTCCTAGCTTCCTTCTATTTCTGTACTTATAGACGAGATATTTTTACTTCTTTGCTTTGTCTTACTTTGTTTCGTTTGTCACAAAAAAGCTATATTCAGACGACACCAATCAATTCAGAGAATCTACATAGATACACTGAGTTACACATAGAGTGGGCTGTCGTGTCACTGAGTTTGAGTTTAGAGTTCCACATGCATATATTAATTTATGCATATATTAACTTCAAAAAAGGTTTTAAAAGCTTCATACAAGATGTATCCAAATCGTTTGAAGATATTCTAGTCTTATCCGTGATTTTTTTTCTATATTAATGTTTTAAATGCTTCAACTCGTTCCCTTTGTTTTGTCTTAGAGAAGATAGGCAGCTCTATTGCTTATCACAGTCATCAATCCAGAGAATTGAATTTTAATCAACTTCAAAAATGTGACGTGTGACATGTCTATATGTTCTAAAGACTTTCTCATACGGCAATTCTATTTTTTATATTTTAGATGAAATGTTTTTACTTGTTTGCGATTCCGTGAAGTTTTTAATCCTTTAAAGATTGTGGAAAGGTGATTTTGACCTTTATTCTTCCCAGTATAGCGAAAACAGTTTTGCAATAGATAAGAAAACTGCATACTGTAGAGAATGAAAATTTTTTTTTAAAATTTATTGATTTCCAAAATCAACAGTGAATTGACAAATTTTTCTAATACATCAGAAATTGAAACTTTCTTAAATTCTTTGCCACATTTCAGTTTTTCAGAAATTCTTTTGTAAGTCAGAGATCGTAATTACTATCAATTATTTACAATTCAGTTATTCAGTTATTATCAGATCCATAGGTCTACAAAAGTCATGAGCGCTTTGACTTGCATTGTGCTCATGATAATAAAATCAGTGTTGTGGTAGATTGGAAAACTGTAAGTAAAGGAGAAATTTTTGCTGAAATTTCCTGAACCAGCACAGAATTTACAAGTTTTTTTTATGTATGCTAAAAATTGTAGTGGTTAGAAGTTTAGCAATTTTCAAGTACTTTTTATGAGTCTGATATCATTATTACCATCAGCTATTTGATTAATAATTTTAATATAACTCTATGTTTTGTTCACTTTCTAACTGTTTGAAATTCAAAATCAGATGCTGCCTTCAGCAATTTTAAACGTTCTTTCACGTAAGTTTGAAGTCACAAAATAAAGCAACCAAAGGAATGCAACCACTACAATGCAACCAAACGGAACAGTTCTAAAAACACATACAATGATTTAGTAAAATATTCTACAGTATAACTCCTTGAATCGTGATCATAACCATATTCAAAATCTATAATATCCTTAAGAAGCAATAAAATCACCGGAACACAAAGTAAAACTTGCAAAGAGTAGTCTAATGCTAACTTTTAAATTTCCTCAAAATACTTAGTGTTATTGGTATTAAAAAATCATTACTTTCTTGTTCGTTACAAATTAGGTAGAGATTTTGGTAATGACACAATCATCTAAATTATAAACCGATTTTTCATTGACAATTCTATTATTATAGTTAGATTTTTTTTTCAATAATTATGATTAAAAGACACAAGAATTGGGTTTCCCTCCAAGAAAGAAAAGAAATTGCACGCGAGAGTTCTTTCTTTATCTGCACGAAATCTATTCATCTAGCGATTTTGTTAGCAAATAATGTTTCTTTTTTGAATTGTTCTCCTACAAATGATGTTTACTTTTAGAAGACGAAATAGATAATGAAACTATATTACCTAATTTTGAAAGCTATGAAATTACAGTTACAAAATGAACAATTTTTGCTTTCTGTGCAAGCCTTTTTACAGAAACGTTTGTAGTATATAATTTCAAAGAATATTTTTTCCGATTCACTTAGGTAATTTAAAATAAAACAAACAGTTTATTTCCATTAAATCTAATGGAAATAAAATGTTAAAATGTAGTAAAGAGCGCGATTATATGTGGTGATTTTTTTTTCTTCTCTTTTTAAACGAACAAGGAAGACCAAGTACGAGACTTCAGAGCATGAGTATATTTAAAACGATAAAGACAAATTACTCAATAATATTATATCTTGATATATTTTTAGTACTATTTTAGTATAATACTGAAAATCTTGGTAAAACAAACTATATATGTTCCTAATTTTTAAATCAAAATATTGGTGATTTTATCATTAATATAATATATTGGTGATATTATTATCAATACTTTGATTTAAACTCTTTAAGACGGGCGAGTCAAATCATCGAAGAAAATGACATCCTTTCTAAAGGCTTCAAGCATGATCTTTCAAACTGTGCAAACACTTTTGCAATGTGAAATCTTCCAAAATATGTGTTGGAAAAAGACGCTTGTGTTAACAGTTTGTTTCTTAAATAAATTATTTAAAAGCACGTTAGGTAAAAAGGGTCGAATTTTGAAGTATGTGCGACCTTCTGCACTATCCTATGATAAGTGCAACTACTATAAGAACTTCGATTTTGACTTGATACACGATAACATAAAGTATAGCCCGGCAACCGCCTTCTTATCTGATGGGGTACTGTCACGCAAATACTGTAAATAATTGCAAATAATTGCAAATTTTCTAAAGATCACACTCTAATTTCACTTAAATTGCGCTTAATTTATAAGTTACTGCTCTCCTTTTCCTCACTCAATTGCGCTTCGGCGATTTTCATACATCATGCTTCATTTTCATACATCATTTCATACTCAAATGAATTAGTTAGAGCCTCTAGTGGGGGTTAACTAAGATCAGTAATTCAAATAGGAATAGGATAGCGGTCAAATTTAGATATATAGGATTGAAAAGAAGACAGAAATAAGTAAAAATAGAAAATGTTGGGAAAAGGTTACACAAATAAGGCAAAAACATCCAACCATTTCTGTGTGTCGCAAAATATGATAAATATCCAGATCATGCTGTAAAAACAGTTTTCATAAAGAAAAGAAAATGTAGATATTAAAAAAAGACAATGATTAAATATTCGAATTTTATTAAGAACATAAACGAAACGAAATACAAACTTTAAATTTTTAATAGATTCATAAATGTGAGAGTGCTGCTAATTATTAGATGTTTGAAAAATGGTACCATCCTAAACCATCAATAATTTCAAATACACCTTTGAAGCATGTATATATACATAAACTCAGCGGCACGACAGCCCATGGAGGGCCAAGGCTTACTGTGCCCATCTCAGTTTTCCTGACCTTGGGCTCTGGGGTGCAGGAGCAGATGTTTCGGTCAGGTGGTCAGCCGAACGCGGATATATATATATATATATATATATATATATATATATATATATATATATATATATATATATTTGAACGGAAATATCTCTGTATGAGAACTCTGAGCGGTCTGTTAACTTAGCGCTAAACTGAGATATGAAAAGAGGGACCTTTACGAAAAGTATTAATAACCTAATTAATAACCTAACATCATAATTAATTTGTAGGATCCGTGGGGAAGCATATTTTAACAATAATTAAGTTTTTTTGAATAGCTAAAATGTTTTGGTCCATAGAATACTTTCATATTTACTTATTTAACTCAATTTCGCTATAATTTCAAGTATTTACAGAGGTTTGCTTTCTTCTAAGTCAAATGTCTACCCTGCCACAGTGACCATGCATTTAGTAGTGGACACTGAACAGTAATGTCGAACTACTCTTTAAATAGAGTATGATAAACTTGTGAATATGCCAACTCTTAAAAGAGTCTTTTAAAAGTCTCTTAACGCTTTCGAAGTCCGTAGGAAGTATACTTACCACCAGTTTTTTTACCACTTTTAATTTAGGTTTCTATTTATTAATAACTTCAGCCTTCTTGAAGTGCGTTTGAATAAAATTGGTAACCATTTATTTGTTTAAAAATCGTATAAAAGTTATGAAATACATAATTCCTTTTGAAGTTTGTAGCATTTATAAAATTTATTTTATAAATAAAGAAATATAAAAGTCAATACGTTCCTAATAGGTCATGTTAAATATATTTATCACCAAAAAACTGGCATTTCTATAAACCAAATGAGTTTTTTTTTCTTATATCAATTACTATTCTTAAAACAATTTTAACTTCAAAAATACTTTCATTTACCTCTACCAGAAATAAATGCCCATTAAAGGGTTTTAAAGAGAGCACTATGCAGTAACTAATGAATTACAACCATACCCATACATTTGAAGATTTTAAAAAACAATTTTATTAGTAGTCGTGAACTGAAACGAGAGACAAACGCGGTTAAAAGAATAAAACTGGTAACCAAATTATTTCTTTAACGTATTATCAGTTGGCGAGGTAGCAATAGTTAGATTAATTTAATTCACCACTACTTATTTCAGAATAAAAATAATTAATTTGTTACACAATGAGCTAGCATTGATTGAGGTTCTCTCGCTAATCAGACTTGCGATGGGGCTAAAAGGCACTGGGATGTCAGGTTATGGTCATATTCGACGGTGATGTCATGCTGGTCATGCTCTACTGATGTCCTCTTCTTCCTTGCGATGCCGGTCAAGCTGAATTATCCTGAACGTTACAGGGTGAGTGATACAGATTTTGATCTCGTCAGGTTCCTCAGTCGGGAGAGACAATACTGACAACTGACCATTTTGATGTCTGGATTTTGAGCCCGCCATTTTGTTTTTTCAAGTCATGCCGTACCATAAAACAGCTCGCGGTGGAAAGGTATCACTCTCTGGTCGTAATTCACCGCCGCATTGCAAAGAATCTACGTCATCCTTGGGCTCTGGGGTGCAGGAGCAGATGTTCCGGTCAGGTGGTCAGCCGAACGCGGATATATATACATATATATATATAATGTCAAATTATGTTTATATTTATATTTGTCAACTTAGATTCGATGAATCAGATATTCAAATGTTATATTTACTCAAGCAAAGTGCTTGTTTTTCTATTAGCTACCACATCGACTGCTAAATTCAAAATGTTATTACTTCAAATTTTTTTTAAATTTCTAGATGTATGGGATAGGGGCCGCTTCGCGGCTCAGGTGCCCAATTTTTGAAAATAAAGTAAAGTACATTGATTGGATATGTTAGAATTAAAGTGAAAGTAAGTCATGCCTTCATGAAAGCTAACAGTTTTTCTTTGATCCTGATTCTGTGTGAATATATTTATGAATGGCATGTCATGAAGAGGTTAAAGTGCTAATCAATTATGTTAACTAAAAATGCAGCTGTGATTGAAGTGGCAAAAATCTAATAATGACAGTAAATTTTCTTTAAAGCTAATAGATCTTTATTCAAGGTACTATTTTAACACTTAGAGCCAGGGATGAAAGCGAGACGGAAAAGAGGAATGGCTGGTAATAAAACCACTTCTGTTATAACTAGTTTCCGGGAGGAGTTAACTAATTCATTTTAAAACTATTCAACACTATCTACATTATCCTTGGAAATTAAGCAGTTTCATATATAGACTAAAATTATAAAAGAAATCTTGATAGTTACAGATATTTTATTTTTCTCGAAAAAAATGCTAAAATGAAATGTCTTTTGTACCAGTTTTTGCACTTTTCCGTCTTGCTATATAAGGGCTTTCAGCCATGCTTAGAGCTCTAGTTGGAACAAACATTTTGATACACAAACTTATCTTTTATTTGAAAAATAACATTTAACGATGAAAATGTTTAATATATGTTTGATTTTTTTTTTAATTTAATTTTTTAGGAACTATTTGACCGATTTAGTTCGAACTTAGTATTTTGGCATAGAAAATTACACTCATTAAAATTATGTAAAAATTTGTATACTCAGTAATGCAAAATTTTTTTCAATTATGATTAAAGCAATAAAAAATCATAAATATAATTATTGAAAATTATTTTTTGCATGGAACTATCTTTGGATAAATGAATTGTATAATTGCGTGCCAAAAATTTCAATTAGCTTACAAAATTCTTGATATATGGCGAAATACACAAAGAGTAAAATCAACATTTAATTACATTATAAACTTCCGCCAACACTTTCCTGGGGGAATTATAAGGATTTTATTTCCCAGATCCTGTCCTCTATATTTTGGGGGAGCGGACACTTAGAGAAAGTACATTTTTTTTGTATCTGATTTCGTAACTTAAAATATTGTCTGCTCTTATTAATTAGCATATTTGAGGTCACCCTCTCGAACCAGTAAGATTGAGTCCCACACATTCATGGAACTTTTACTTTCGTTACTTGTAACGAAAGTAAAAGTAAGTACATTTTTTGTACTTCATCTGTTTTTAAATTTAGTACTTTTACTTGGTTTTTCGTTATTTTATTTGGGAAAAAGTACAAGTAATTGTAACGTAAGTTTCGGAAAAAATCTTAATTGGGATTAACATAAATTGCAACTCCTTTTTACATGCAAACATTGAAGCAAACAGTGATTTTCGATTTCTGGTTTGGTTTCTGGATTTTTTCTAAGTACACTATTTCAATAAATTTTGTAACATTTTCATACATTTTAAGACTTTGTAATCTTAAGTTAAAATCGGATGTATTTTAAACTTTAAATTTATTTTTTTTCCTTATAATTTCTTAATGAATGACTTAATAAAATCTGATAGAAAATAGAAAACAGATTGAATCAGATAGATAGATGTGACTTTTCCAATGGCTTAAGAATTGTTACTTTCTTTGGTACTTTTATTTGTATATTTTACTTTTACTCGTTACTTTTGCTTGAAGTACTTGTAGTTTCAGGCGTTACTTTTTTAAAAGTAACGTTCCCAAGTATAGTCCTACTGAGTAAAAATCCGATTATAAGATTAAAAATTGTTTAAAATGGCTTTTATTTTTGCTCAATGCACACAAGCGATTCAAAGCGTAAAATTCTAAGGCACAATATTTTTAATAAAATAGTATGCAAATAGTGATCTATCTAGATTAATTTAATTTTATCCAGATAAAATAATCAAATTTATTTAATTTAATCACTCTTAAAAGAATTTTTAAAACTGCAGGAACCTGATTAAACCTACTACCTTATTGACTATTATTGACTTGTACCTTATTTCTTGGCATTGAGAATAAAACCGTCTACGAGTTTATACATTATTCTTTTAATTTAATAAATATAATTCAATAATTTCGATTTATACGTTATTTTTTTAAAAAACGTATAAATAAAAATAAAAAACTACATTACCAACTGGGCACTCAGCATTCGGAACCGTTTCGATATTTTGAAAGAGTTCAGTATTTAAAATGATTTAAGCAAATTACATTTTAAAAAAAATACCTGCGAGCTTATCATTCATTTATAGAACCACTCATGAAATAAATGATATGCATTAATGATATGCATTAAAACAATGATGTGCCCTTCTCTACATTATGTTGTGTAATCGGTGTCAGGAATAAATTATATTACATTGCGCAATTTCGTTCTCGTACTTAAATCAGTTCTAATCTAACTTGATTTTCAGTTATCAGTAATCACTTAAGTTACAAAGCTTTCATCTTCATTTTTTTCTATCAGTATGCGATTACATTTAAGAGTGAAGCAAGCATGGAACTATCGTCAGCTCTTCTGTTTACTTTTGTTATAGGGTTATTTATAGCAAGAATTTCTGGTAAGAGACTTTAACTTTTGGGATATCAGTGTCATGAAATAAATTTAATTGTTTTAATTAAGACGAATGTTTCATGAATATGTATAGAAAGAATGCTTATTATGTCAAAAAAAAGTTTCAGTGTCATCTGCCAGGCAAGTGAATTTTCGAAAACAGTCACAAAAATGCATTTCTTGTTAGTAAATATCTCCTGGAAAATTCGAGTTTTTCAAGATTCAAAAAATGAGAGCAACTACAACATAAGAAACATAGTTGTAATATTTTATTCAGTAGCGTAGGTAAAATTTTGGATCCTTTTTTCCAGTATGGTTCATTCAAAACAAATAACTGTCAGGCAGGTAATTTTTCAATAACAGTCACAAGAATGCATTTCTTGTTGGTAAATATATTTTCTCCTGGAAAATTCGAGTTTTCCAAGTAACTGTTAGCAATCACTGTTAGCAAGTTTAGAACTGAATATTATCACGTAAATTGTTAAAATGCTTTAATAGTAAAACTATCTCCTTACATTAATAATTTTAAAAAAATTCCTATTACTTTCTTAATTTTAATAGTGCACTGAAACCATTGCATCAAAAGTAATTTAGAACGGATAATTTAGTAGTGAAAAGGTACTTTAATGAAAAAGTTTTATGCTAAATCTAATTTATTTTCAAACATAGGCTGCTATTGTGAATATAAAACATCGCTTTATTATTTATGATAGCATACTTGCCAACTCTTCCGGTTTCGCCAGCAGATGTTTTATATTTGTATTTAAGATGGTGGCAAAATTTATAGAATAACTTTCTATTCTTCATTAGATAAATACAGTTTAAAATGATTTTGATAGCCATTGCATTTGAATAATATAAACATACATATGATAGGCTTGCAAGCTTTCTGATAGTTTTAAAGGGCTGTAAGGCCTCAGACGCCCACTTCCACAACAAAGAACGAACGAATTCTGATAGTTTTATTTCGTAACTTAGTTTACGTAAATAATACCACTCCCTTCTTCCATCTTTGTCCCAATTTAAATTTAAGAGCAGATTTAAGTAATATATACGATCTAGGTACTGCTAGATACTGTTTAAATCGGTAGTTCTGATATAGGGTTCTCGCGGGCCTTGAAACTTTTAAAAAGTTGTAACGAAAATAAGACAAATTTTGATATTTTAATTCTTGTGTAGCCGCTACTATAAATTGTTTTTCATAGAAAGTATATATACATGAAAATTCCAGCACTTAACGATAAAATGGTATATTAAAATAAAAAATATATTCTAGCATTACCCTACATTTTCTACCACTTTTAAAATTTTTTCGGGACCGCAGGAACCTTGAAGATAATGTTTAACGTATTTGAGAGCGATAGTTCAAATCTAGCAGACTCCTTGTCTAATAAATGGTGACTGATATACATTGAATTTGTCGGAGTCACAAAGTCCTCTATATGGCCGTAACAAATTATATCTCTGGGGATATTGCAGATTAATCGTTCTCGTGATCGTAAATTATACATCTGAGGGTACTTTAGGTAATTGGAGATTGATCGTTCTCTGGTTGAGGTCAAAATAACGATTTGTGGATGAATGAAAGGATGCATGAATGGATTCGTCCCATAAACGGGTGTGACGCGTGGATGTGGCAGAAGTCGAATTCTTGGTCATATATGCCGCCACTGGAAAACAAGAACAATCTTACTCCTTGCCTTAATGGTCTACGACAACAACAACAACAACTTCAACAATCCTTAATTTTATTTCAATTAATTTAAGTTGAAATATTTTTGAGTTCCACAATATTTATGCAAGTTTAAGAAATAATTCATAATAGTTGTCTCGAGTATGTTTATATAAGGCCTCAGACGTCCAGCTCAACTACAACGAACGAAAGAAGCGTGTTAATATTATAAATGTTTATCAGATTTTCTTAACACTATATAAAATTGTTAAGGCTTTTGGGAATCTTATACATAAGCTTGAATTATTGTCTGTAAAATAAATATTTTTGAAGCTTTATAAATAGGGGTTTATGTAATAACACATTGCTGACAGAAGACGAATCAACTTGTCTTCTCATGCCCAAAAGTTGTAGACCGATGACGAGTTAACTCGTCATTACACTTGCAATGTCGAGCTAACTCGTCATTGGTCAACAACGTTTGGTTACGGGAAATACTTTTGATTCAGATGTCCTCGTTCATGTACAAATATAAACCAACGAGTTATTCATTTTTTTAAAAAAATTGCCAGAGAACTATAATTTTCAAGGTTGAAAGATACGAAGATATATCGAGAATACACGGATAGTGTGAAAAAAGTAGCAGACACGTTGCCAGAGATGCCCGTTCATTGGAAGGGCAACATTCATATTGCACGCGATAGGGGACGAACAGAGAGAGACATCCATGCCCAAAGCGGGATTCGATTCCGTGACCTTTGGCTTTTCAGTTAGCAACCTGACCTCTCAGCTATCTGGCCGGCATAATGAATGTAGTAATATACAGTTGTAGCTATATCGTTTTACTTCCCTTCACTTTCACTTATCTATGTTTTCATGTTACTGCATATGTCTGTAACCAAATACTTTAACAGTGCACCTACTCAAGTACTTAAGAACATATATACGAAAACATGGGGAAATACTAAAAAAAAAAGAAAAAAAAAGAAAAAAAAGCTAAATCTTAAATAAATACAAAAATTTCCAAACTAATCAAAAGTACGAAATTTTTATTAAACCAATAGAGGATATAAATAAATACCTTCATACAAATAATTTTTAAATATTTTGTTGCAGATTGTACAAGGTGGTGTAAATGGCTTATACTTTATATGTATGTTAGAATTTACAAACGTAACGCCAAGAAAAGAATAGATTTGTATGATTATACAGTCAAAAATGATCCAGTTAAAGTAAACTTCACGATTCCAGAAGAGGAGCATGAACTAGAATCTCCCCAAAAAGAATCTCATCTACGAAATGTAAGTAAAATATAATAATTGCTGTCGATACTATTTTAACTAATGTAGAAATTTAGAAATTATATCTAATCTAGAAATTAAATATTACTAACGAAATATTATTGTGTGTTTATGAAATAAAAATTACAAAGATTATTCGTAAGGAATTTTTTTAGAAAATTTAAGAGTTATGTTAATGTTTTGTGCTTCCTTTAAAAATTCTCTTTATATTAAAAAATTTCTGTATTTTTGTATGAATAAATAACTAGGCAACGATGTGAATTTTTTATATAAATTTTCTTAACAAAAATGGAAATAGATCGTTGTGGGAAGTACTTATTTTTTGTAGTAAATTTTCATAGAAGTAATACAGTTTTTGTTTGATTTCTTCATCATAGGTGTGATATAAATGAAGAACTTCTCTGTTTTATATGTATCTTTACTAAGCACAAAATGTTTAAAATCCTTAATAAATAAAACATTTTTCAAATAGTGAATAAATAAAACATTTTTCAAACAGTGAATAAATGAAACATTTTTTGACACCCTTAATAAATAAAATATTTTTTTACAACCTTAATAATAGAAATAACATTTATTCGTTTAACTCTGTTCTTAGGTGCAGTATAGATACAAAAAAGTTTAGTGATTACTTTAAATAAGTTTTTAGAAAAATTATAAATTATTCCTAAAGTTCATCACTAATAAATTTATTTAATTGAAGTGTTAGTAGAATAAAAAAATTTCATTGTTCTTAATTATTAAATTTATAAACTTTTTTTTCACTTCTTTTTTTTTCTTTCTTTCATCAGGGCTGTTGCGTATACGTAAAAAATAAATTACTGATAATAATGGGCCGGAATAGTCCGGTTGGTAGGGTGTTAGACCCATGTCGATGAGGCCGTCAGTTCGATCCTCACCGGCCGAAGACATGGTAACATGTGCATGCTGAAATGGTAACATGTGCATGCTAAATCTGTCGGGAAACTAAGATCGGATAACAAATCAATATCTCTGGGGTTACTAGATCGGAGATTGATCGTGCTCTGGTTCAGGTCAAAATTGCGATCTGTGGATGGATGGAGGGGGAATGCGTCCTCCCTGTGAAACTGGCTGTGACGTATGTGTGTGGCAGAAGTCGAATTCTTGGACATAGATGGCGCCACTTAAATAGAAGAAGAAGTGCACCCCTCTGCTCTAAAATTGACCTGCCAGCATTGTCAAAATGTCATACGATGACAACAACAACTCGTAGTAATATCAATTCATTTCGGGATGGGACTTTTTATGGGGGGATTGAATTGCCTGTGACTACCACTATACATTAAAAAGTAATAATACGAATTTCAGTTTTTGTGTAAATATGCTAGTTTTAAGTATTAATATGTTCTGGTAGTTATGAATGTTCTGTTGTCTAGAAAAAAAAGTAGGTCTCAAATATTATTATTCTCTTCTTTTTATTTTCCCACATAAGCTTGACTGCAGTTACATTAACATAGTTTTATCATCATCATAATTATCAAAATTTATCTGGGCGCCTGAGACCGTTAGTGGCTGAACATAGTTTTCTCTTTATTTAACTAAGACTGGGTGCCTGGGCCGCGCAGCGGCCCCTAACCCATTCAGCATGAAGTATTTACAAGTTGAATTAAAAAACATTTTGAATTATGCAGCATTTAGGTAGCATTACAGAAGATCAAGCATATTTGCTTGATAAATTAAACATGATTTGATATTTAATATAAGTCATGATTTATGCAATAATCAGAAATTTTCGTGAATATAAAAAGCACAATTGATATTTAAGCATTAATTGGTATTAAATTTGATGCAATCATAGGTTGTGATTAAAATATGAATTAAATTAATATATAAACAATTACAATTGATATTTTAGCATTGAATGGAATTTAAATTTGATGCATTCATAAGTTGTGATAAATTATGAGTAAAATTAGAATATATGCAAATGCGATTGACAATTTAGCATTGAATAAAGTTAGAATTGTGTAATTTTAAGTTGTAAAACAAATATAACATGATATATGATAAATTTACAGAAGTTTTGTTTAATATTGGTGTCGTCATCTATCGGATACAGTTTGCAATTTAATTGAGCTGTTTTACTTTTTTCATTGAAGAAGAGTTTGATAATCTACATATTACTTTAATGCAAGAGTTCAGAATGAATAGTCCGGAATTGGGCATGACTATGACATTATGGAGCATTATCTCTAATGATTCTTTGCAGTAATTGGAGTACCTCTTCATTCTTTATGAGTTCTTGCAGTTCTTTTATTATTATGACAAGTCTGCGAGCCATACCGGCTGTTGTTGTGGAAATCGGGCGAGAGCCCTTCCTAGTGGGACGGGCTATGCACCCAGTGTAGTTTGCGGTGTGGGATTCACTACAATTGCAACATTTTGGTGGAGTGTGTCTGTCCTTTCTGCATTCATGGGAGCGATGATTGCCAGCGCATTTCACACATCTTGAGGCAGCGTTGCATGATCTTTGAGTGTGGTGGAATGCTTGACAATTAAAACATTGAATTGGTCCACGACCCCCCCCCCCCCTAAATCTCTCTATTCTGACTGGAATACTTTGAATAGTGGTGATGGAGTTAATTTGATGATTTTGCACTGTATTTTTAAGAATTATGAGAAAAAGTGGGAGAAGCCTATAGGCCTCGCCCACTTTTCTCTTAAACTGTATGAGTTTATGAGTTGTAATGCCTGTTTTTGCCAGTTGATGGGAGATCTCATCTGTTTTGTATTCTGTTGATAGTCCACGGAGTAATACTTTAATATGTATAGTTGGATGTGCTTGTGCAGAGGTTATGGGTGCGTCTGTTTCTTCATTGGGAACTTCCATGGGTGGAGCTATGTCGGAGTTGACTATTGTTTCAGATAGTAGCAAGGAGGTGGCGGCATCTATTGGTGAAGAAGAGGTGCTTTCTGTAATCATGATTTGTGTATCCTCAATATTTTTGGCTTTGTTTTGCTTTTTCTTCTTCCTTTTTCGCTTTTTTGTAGGAGGCTCTGCATTATTTTTAGCTGTATCTTCTGTATCGGTTGTCATTTCGCTTTTCTGTTCTAAATTTTGGCCTGCATCTTGAGTTTCCATAAGTTGAGTTTTGAGTTGCGAGCAATCCTGGAGCTCTTTCGCTGTTGTTTCAATTTCTTCGTTGGTCATCCTTATCATTTCCATCCATTCTTCATATAACTTTCGTTCACCTGGACTCATGCTTTCCACATTTACCGTTGGTTCTCGTGAAGTCTTTTCGGTTTGGCATTTTCCGCCACGTGGATGATTTTGATATGTAGCCATATTGCGTGATTTGAATTCTGTGGATTCCTCATCCGTTGTAGAGTCACTGAGGTTTTGACGCCCGGTAGGCGTGCTTGTCTTTCCACCACGTCCGCAACGTCGAAGACTCATTTTGCAGTACTTTAAAAATTGAATTGAATAAACTTAAACTTAATATTTGTACTTTACTTTAAACTACGAGCTTCAAACTTTGCCACGTCCAGACATAATTTCGAGAGAATTATTAAGAACTACTCACCAAAAGGATTAAACATCAATAACTCAAAACATCAAAATTTTTTCCTCGTCAGGAACATCAAATGGGCTGACCGGAATCGTCAAGGATCTGAATCCAAGCTGTCCGAACATAGTTTTACGAAAGTCTTAAAAGAAAAACATGACCTGGAAACTGTTTTTAAAGTGGTAGAGAAATTCTGAAAAATTATACATACTTCGAAGTTTTTAGATTGACAACTGAACTTTTACGACACGTCAAACGACAAACATTGTAAATTATTCATAATAAAAGCGAAATATTTTTAAAAATTTTTTTCAGTAGAAAAGTGAAAAAAAATGTGCTAGAAAAATTTAAAATTTTTAATCTCTCTTAATATATTTTTGCTTTTTATAAATCACCACTTCTTAGATTTTTATTCGCCCGAGGTATTCCTGTCAAAGTTAGCAGCAAGCGACGTGCATTTATCTAATTAAATCGCAAAGTTGAACCTGGACAACATTATTTATAATGAAGTAATTATGGAAACTAGACGCCCTGCCCAACACTTAATAATAATTCTTAAATTTGAAATCCATTTCTGCATTATGTTGCAATAAAATATTTAATATTAAAACTGACCAAATGTTTTCTGTTGCATCTTATAAATGCGTATTTCTTTTTATTTTTTGTGCTATTTTAATTCTTTTCAACATATTATTATAATTAATATTTTAATTCATATAATTTTTTTTTAAATTTAGAGAGATGATGAAATTTTATTCTACGGTGGTAATTCAAAGTCAGAGATTCTAGTCGCAAAAATAAATAGAAAATGCAACAATAAAGCTGAAGCCTTCATTTTTCTGAAATTGGAAACTGGTAAAATCTATAAATTGGAGAAAACATTCGATTTTCAGCAAGCTTGTGTCGATGAAGTGACATTTTCTTGTGGAGGACTTCAGCTACAGTGCCAATCACCGATGAGGAGATGGCGATTGTTTTTTGCGGGCTACTTAAGGTAATGTTTGATCTGATTATTTTTGTTCTCAAAATACAGCAAGAAAAATTGATACATGTTTTTCGCTTAAATAGTGGGCAACTTGTAATCTCATTGAGAAACATTTTACTGAAAAATGCTTAAATGTATCTTTCATTTGTAAATTACGAAATTGTATCCGAGTTATTCCTTCCACCCATATATATTTCCTTTAAATTAAATATTTAATATGAGAGCTTAAAGTATCTAGATACATCTCACTTTTGCTACCACTTTAAAAAAATTTCCAGACCATATAAACCCTGTTTGAAATGTTTAAATTGATATAGGCATAAAGTCATTAAAAAAACATTAATACGGTATTTTTAAGAATCCTAAAATAGTGTGGTTGCTAATTATCATGGTATAAAAGTTTTAAACTTTACAGTGGTGACCCTTGATGGCGCATTAGAGGCGACATCAGAGTGCAAAGGATTGATACATTTTTCTAAAAAACAATTTAAGCAGTGGACGAAATTCTTTTGATTCTATCTTATCCCGAACTTTTTATTACTGTATATATAGGGTACTATCAATGACAATAGACTGTTAAGTTCAACGTATT
The DNA here is from genome assembly GCF_982258835.1 of Parasteatoda tepidariorum. Classification (NCBI taxonomy): domain Eukaryota; kingdom Metazoa; phylum Arthropoda; class Arachnida; order Araneae; family Theridiidae; genus Parasteatoda; species Parasteatoda tepidariorum. The sequence goes on from NC_141762.1 coordinate 26,321,672, forward strand.
TAATTGCAGTATTGTTTTTACGTTAAATTTAAAATGACATTGGACTTAACGGGAAAGAATCAACCAGTCAGGTGCCTGCGTTTATTGAGGGAAAGCTTTTTCCCCCCTTTCGTTTTAACGATCTTTAACAGTTTGAAAATTTTTGAAAGTTTCAATTTTGAACAGAAGCATACTTAATAATTGCACATTTTCCATAATTATTATAACATTTCATTTCAATTTATATGCTCCAATAATCCTGTTTTTTTGTGTGTGTGTTTCTTATACGTTTTTATTAACCTAATAATTACTATTTTTATGATTTTTTTTTCTTATTACAGAGAAACCTCCGACGAGAATATCTCAGATAAAAGAATGATTTATGTGAAATTCGCTCTTCTGTAAGTAGAACATTCTTTTTATTTAAAAAATATTATAAATCAAATAAAAAAATATTTTTGACATGGTAATTTATTTGAAAACTTTTTCCTTAAACTTATACACCTATAAAGTGTCCATAAAGTATGCGGAGAGTTAAATATCTCAGGAAATTCGTATGATGTAGAGCAGTGGTTCCCAAATGGTGAGTCTGGGTTTCCCTGAAAAGGTCAGAAGGGTTTCGAAAGTTTGAATTTTTTAAACCAGTACTAATTTTTGAAACTTGTAATAATATTTATATCAAAACAATAAACCATAATTTCTTTGATAATTTCGTTATTTTGATAAAATTATTTGAGGATAATGCCAGTAAAAAAAGAAGTGGCAAAATTTATAAAAAAAATTGCATCAGAATTTCTCGTCGAACTTTTAAATTCAAAATAAAATGATTAAATTCAAGAATAACAAATTATCTTTCTTTGTTAACTATTCCAAGAAGTATAATTATATCCCTTTCCAGGTTATATGTGTCTTAAAAAGAAATTTCTATATGGACTAGATATCATTTCAGGCCTGCGAATTCAACTGTTTGAAATAAAACCTCTTATTTTAAGAATTTTGATGATAAAACGATTATCGAAAAAAAATTCATTCTTTTCAATAAATAAAGTCGAAATAATTAGTTGTGTTTCTTTGGTTAATTTATTCACATCTTATAATAAATTTTATTTAGATGTTTAGGGTTCCATCAAAAGATGCTCGATCATTTAGGGTTCCGTTGCCGTAAAAAATTGTAAACCGCTGATATAGAAAACTAAAATTGCACAAATTAAATTTCCTTGTAGGTGGAAAGCAGCATCGGATGTCTATGATTTCAAATACGACATAAGTCTCCTAACATTTGTACGTGGCTTGACAGAAGTTCCCTTAAAAGCATTACATTCTCAATATAATGAGTAAGTTCATCAAGAAAATGTGATTCATAAATAAGCACATGCATATAATCGTTTCAAACGTTCAAGCAAGTATTTTTCTATTTTCTAGCCTTCAGGAAGCTCTAGATTTTTATGGGCAAGCTGGTACAATACACGGGGAAGTGACAGTAGAAAATGAATTTGAAAACAGAGAAATTTATTTGTTTGGTCAACGAATTAGGTATCTAGGTAAATATAAAGTACGGAACATCTCCAATGAAAACGAAAAATAAAATAATGCCTTTTTTTATTAACATTGAACTTTTTTATTAAATCTTGAAGTATTCTTGTTATAGGAAGAAAGCAACGCATCTAGTGAATGTATCAGTTTTAGACGGTATCATTGTTTGGCATCACAGTCCATATGAGACGCATTTACTAGGTTTTGAAGTATCACTGATTCACGACACGGTCAATGTGATATACTTACTAGATTTTAATGTTTAATTGCTTCGTGACGCAATCTGTGTATAGCCGGATACATTTATTGGGACTTGATGTAATTGTGTCCCTGCTTCTAATGTAACTTGTCACTGAAACGAGGCATTCGTGACATAGTCTCGGAATGACAAATTTACTAGATTTTTGTGTAACTGGTGTCACTGCATCGTGAACGGTTTTCGTGATACATTTATTAGATTTTGATGTATTAGTGTCACTGCTTCGTGACGCAGTCTAGGGATACCATATTTACTAGATTTTAATGTAACTGTGTTATTGCGTAGTTCAAAATTAAGTATTTGGATACGTTGACGATATGGATTTTAGGAATAAAAATGAATGAAGAGCATTTTTCTGTTTCTGGAGTATTTCTCTGAAGTCAAATGTTTATGCCAAACGGTATGTAAATATTAAGTGCTCACAAACCACGAAAGATCAGATTGTATAACTGAGATCAAAACCAAGCCGTAAACATCAAAACCAAGAAGAAATAAGCCGTAGACGCATGGCATAATTCTAGATTTCGTTTTGATGTGGAATTCGAAATTACAACACATCCAATTTATTTTAAATTCAATTGTTATTACAATAAATAAATAAAAATATTTTTTTAAATTTTATGTTATGTTACACGTACTGAAACAAAACTGTCATTTTCTTTCATTTTAAGCAGGAAATTCCTCCCAAACACTTTAACTTTCTATCAAATTAGTTCCTCAAAATTTATACTTGTATTAATATATAAATTTGATTCAAAAATATATTGTGCAAAACGAAACATAGAAGATTTGCAGCTATTTACAGGGATGCCACAGGTGACTGAAAATGTAAAAAGTAGTAGAAACTCAATTCACTTTTATTTATTTATTATCTATATAATTACTTAATCACAACTACCACTTTAACTTAAAATTCAGATCATTTATATTTAAAGCAAAAATCACCCTACAGCTTATAATTACACAGTCAGAGCCTCAATGATCTACATGAATACTCTTTTACTTCATTTGAATTCCACAACCTCATCGAAGCTCCACAAAGATCAAGCTAAAGACGAATTTTAAAAAGGGCCGCAAGCGGCCTCAGATGCCCAGATGTTTGTAACAGTTTAAGTTCTTTGCATTTACTTAAAATATTACGCTGAAAAATATATGCAATAAAGGTCACTATATGAAAAAAAAAAAGTATTAATGTTTTAACATGCTTATTTTAATAAAGACACCTTCAATGGGGCGTGCTCTTTTCTGGGCAGAATTTTCCGGTGGACCTAATATTTACAGGGCGGCCAACAATCTACGCTTTGTAGGAAAATTTCTACTAGCTAAGTGTATGTTTTAAAGTATGATTCTCTGTTTTACAAATTTCATTTAAAGTTATTTTCCATACCACTTCATGCAAATGATACAAAACATCAATCACTTTTTTCTACTTCTTTCGTCATCATCATCAACTCAAAGGTGTTGGGTCCACAAAATTTTGTACATTGAGTTCTCAGAAAACTGCAAATTTCTCATCGAATTAGTTTAAAGTTTCTTCTCCATGATCATCTTGTATCCTCACTTCTTCATCATCTTCAGCTCAACTCTCTCACACAGCACAGAGGATAAAAGCAAATTGCACAGGCTCTTTTCATCAACCCCTACACAACTCAACTTCACCAACTTGTGGTGAGGCTTTTGAAATGTTGGCAAATTGCGAAACATTCTGAAAGTTTTAGTTTTTAATTGTCTCGCACTATATAAAATATTTCGCAAAAAGCGTATCCTTACAACAATTTAATTTGTTTTTGAGGTCTATTTGAGGTTGTTTTACGGTTGGTTTGAGGTTCATTTGAAGTTGACTTCAAAAACAATCTTACAAAATCAACCTCCCAAGGTGTATAATCAAGGTGTATGCAGTTATCGTATTCATATTTGGGGTAGTTTTGAGGTTGATGGAAATCTACTTTAGAGCAACCAACTCAGGAAGATTGTTTTTTAGGTGTACAGGTTATTTTTTCTATACTTCAAGCAAATAAGCATATTTGAGATGTGAATAACTTCACTCTCTCGCTACTAAAAGTATCACTGAGTTATATATGAGGATGATTTTGTAAGGTAGAAATGAAGTTAAAATTGAGGTTTATTAATGAGGTTATTTTTGGTGCAAAACATAACCTCACTTTCTACTTCAGGTGTGTTTTTAGCATCTGTCAACCTCAAAATAACTCCTTAGTTTTGGATGTAATTTTGCGCTGAAGAAATTAAGAAGCATTACACACTTTAAGTACCACTAAACTTATTGAAAGATTCGTCAACGCTTTTAATTGTGGGATTTTAAATTCTTACAACTTAATATTTTTTTTCTTCTACTATTCTTATTTGTCTACTTTCTATTTTACAGGCAACCCAGCTCAACTAAAACCAAACGAATTTCATCACATTCTAGGATACACTAAAAAAGTAATGTATTCACAGCAGATTCATGATTTTATTTAAAGCTGCTATTATTTAAGTTTCATAAATTTTGACAGATACTTTTATAGATAAAACTACTATTTTTCATGTTGTTCTAACCCATTTAATTCCAAATCTCTATTTTTCGGTAACATGACCACGCACGCCAATTTATTATTTAGTTTTATAAGGGAAGAGGATTTTCTACTGTGGTAGTAAAATAAATATTGTATTCAAGTCACAGATTCCAGTCATATGCGTTATATTTTGTGAGAGCTAAAAACATATCATCAATATATTACCCTACATTCAAAAATATGTTCAATTTATTTAAGTCGTAGTGGGGAAAATCATTTTGATTGTAATTTATAAATCAAAATATAAATAGAAACCATGAAGTTTACTATCATTTTAAGTGTAAAAATAGAAGTTTACGCAAAATGCTTAAAAATTTGCAGCTAAGCATGATCGTTCTACTTTGATAATTTTGATCGCTTTTGCGTCGAAGACAAAGACAGTAAACTAAATTATTTTATTTTTAGAATACATTTTGAAGAGAGAAGAATACCATAACGTATAAAAAAATTTAAAATAATTTTTTTAGTCTAAAATTGAATCGATTTCTTTTTCAAACTTAAATTGATTCGATTGTTCGATTTCTATTTTTTTTAAAAATAAAAACACTTTTCACATCAATACAAAAATTTGTGTCATCGTGGCATGCAATTACAGACCACTTATCACTTTAGCATAACTGCAAATTTTCATGGAGGATTTTACTTTTATATATAAAATAGTAGCGAAACTCTAACTTTTGCAATTACTTTAAGGTTTTAGAAATTTAATTAACGCTTCATTTCAACGTTGGAGACATTTTTAAAAACACTCCAAGCGTGTAACGCATACTAATATTTTACCAAAATTATTTTATGGGTAACTTTCTTCTCATTTCGCTACCGCTTACCGATAATGTTAAGTAGTATTGATAGAAGCAAAAGTCGGCTGTTATGCTTATCTTGTACTTAGTTACAAATACTTTTCGACGATATGGTTACCAAAGTATTAAAAAAATTGCCTTATAAAAGTGCGATTGTGTTGTAAAATTAACTTGACGACAAAAAATTTAATTTTTTACTTGAAGAATACTATATATCAGTGCAATTTCAGCAGTTTTTATGAATATCAATTGTAGAGCTCTGTCATAAGTTTCTAAACCAAACAAGAATTCCTTTTTTTATAGCTGTTTTGAGTTGACGAGACAGTTTTCTGCTATAGTTTTAGTTATACTTTTGTAGTAGTTATTGTTTTTACTATAATATTATTGTTTGAGTTGACAGGGCAGTTTTCTTTTGCAATGTTTGGTTCAAAAATCTGATTAAAAAGTATTGCCCACATCCATAACCCATTTTCATTCAATTCCTTTTTAAAAAAAATGCCTCAGTAGAGATGTTGACTACATTAAACACACATTAAAGATTAAACTAATTAACCCAAGAAATTAAAGCTTTGATTAGATATTAATTGGTTTGAAAACTTCAACCGCTTCAAAAATATGCAAATTGGAAATAATGTTCGACATGTTTCAAGCGCTCAAAAGCAGGCACTTATTTTCTAGAATTGCCAGTAGTGAATGAGAAGAAACAAAATTGACTTGTAACATAAACATGAATTTGCTAAAACAAAAATGGAAACATAAAGGCGAGAAACAGAACTAGAACTTTTCCATTCCTCCAACTAGAACTTTTCTATTGCAACCTTTTGCTTATTTTTCAAATTACTTTCATTGATGTCTGGTGAGTCTTGAAAATGGGCGTCTGTTTTTGAGAACTTGAAACATGTTATTTCCAATTTATAAATTTTTGAAACGAATGAAGTTTTTTAATCAAATAATACTCATTATACTTTTAGAAAATTACAAAAAAAAAGTTTCTGATTATATTTGTTTCCCGTTTCAGTCTGGAAAATACCTTCATCTCAGCCAAATTAAAGCGTTATCGAATAGGTATGCTACTTATTTACATGAATTTCACGCCGTCTGATATAATTTTTGTAAATAATTTTAATTTCTCCTTTTCTTTTTCTATTTATACAGATTTTCGTTTGGATTTCTAGTGGAGTCAAACTGCGATTTACATGATGCTGATAACACATCCGTTTCGGTTTTTGAGTCGAAAGAAAGAGGAATTGGAAGTGCCAGTGCAAATTTTAATATAGGTATATTTTTCGATTATAATTATTTGCAATTGAAATACTGCAAATAAATTTTTCAATGCAAATTTTAAAGCAGGGATATTCTCCAATT